>NC_088793.1:58212861-58515891 GCF_011386835.1 Chrysemys picta bellii | reverse complement strand
ACTCCTGGAGCAGCCCTGAATCAGGAAGGTGCAATGGTTGCTTCAAGTCACATTAGTCCTCCCACTTATCTGAACATAGAATCATAGAATATCAGGGTCGGAAGGGACATCAGGAGGTCATCTAGTCCAATCCCCTGCTCAAAGCAGGACCAATCTCCAACTAAATCATCCCAGCCAGGGCTTTGTCAAGCCTGACCTTAAAAACCTCTAAGGAAGGAGATTCCACCACCTCCCTAAGTAGCCCATTCCAGTGCTTCACCAACCTCCTAGTGAAAAATATCCAACCTAAACCTCCTCCCCATGCAACTTGAGACTATTTCTCCTTGTTCTGTCATCTGCTACCACTGAGAACAGTCTAGATCCATCCTCTTTGGAACCTCCTTTCAGGTAGTTGAAAGCAGCTATCAAATCCCCCCTCATTCTTCTCTTTTGCAGACTAAACAATCCCAATTCCCTCAGCCTCTCCTCATAAGTCATCTGTTCCAGGCTCCTAATCATTTTTGTTGCCCTCCGCTGGACTCTTTCCAATTTTTCCACATCCTTCTTGTAGTGTGGGGCCCAAAACTGGACACACTACTCCAGATGAGGCCTCACCAATGTCGAATAGAGGGGAATGATCACGTCCCTCGATCTGCTAGCCCAAAATGCCATTAGCCTTCTTGGAAATAAGGGCACACTGTCGACTCATATTGAGCTTCTCGTCCACTGTAACCCCTAGATCCTTTTCTGCAGAACTGCTGCCTATCCATTCAGTCCCTAATCTGTAGCATTGCATGGGATTCTGCACTTGTCCTTGTTGAACCTCATCAGATTTCTTTTGGCCCAATCCTCTAATTTGTCTAGGTCTCTCTATATGCTATCCCTACACTCCAGCATATTTCCCACTCCTCCCAGTTTAGTGTCATCTACAAACTTGTTGAGGGTGCAGTCCACGCCATCCTCCAGATCATTAATGAAGATATGAACAAAATCGGCCCCAGGACCGACCCTTGGGGCATTCCACTTGATACCAGCAGCCAATTAGACATGGAGCCATTGATCACTACCCATTGAGCCCAATGATCTAGCCAGCTTTCTATCCACCTTATAGTCCATTCACCCAGCCCATACTTCTTTAACTTGCCGGCAAGAATACTGTAGAAGACCGTATCAAAAGCTTTGCTAAAGTCAAGCAATAACATGTCCACTGCTTTCCCCTCATTCACAGAGCCAGTTATCTCATCATAGAAGGCAATTAGGTTAGTCAGACATGACTTGCACTTGGTTAATCCATGCTAAATGTTCCTGACCACTTTCCTCTCCTTTAAGTGCTTCAGAATTGATTCCTTGAGGATCTGCGCCGTGATTTTTCCGGGACTGAGGTGAGGCTGACTGGCCTGTAGTTCCCCGGATCCTCCTTCTTGCCTTTTTTAAAGATGGGCACTACATTAGCCTTTTTCCAGTCATCCGGGACCTCCCCAGATCGCCATGAGTTTTCAAAGATAATGGCCAATGGCTCTGCAATCACATCCGCCAACTCCTTTAGCACCCTCAAATGCAGTGCATCCGGCCCCATGGACTTGTGCTCATCCAGCTTTTCTAAATAGTCCTGAACCACTTCTCTCTCCACAGAGGGCTGGTCACCTCCTCCCCATGCTGTGCTGCCCAGTGCAGCAGTCTGGGAGCTGACCTTGTTCGTGAAGATAGAGGCAAAAAAAGCATTGAGTACATTAGCTTTTTCCACATCCTCTGTCACTACGTTGCCTCCCTCATTCAGGAAGGGGCCCACACTTTCCTTGACTTCTTGTTGCTAACATACCTGAAGAAACCCTTCTTGTTACTCTTAACATCCCTTGCTAGCTGCAACTCCAAGTGTGATTTGGCCTTCCTGATTTCACTCCTGCATGCCTGAGCAATATTTTTATACTCCTCCCTGGTCATTTGTCCAATCTTCCACTTCTTGTAACATTGAATTCCACCTAAGGATTTAGTTTCATACACACTTTTAAAAGATGGCTGATGACTGATTTTTACATAATCATAAAGACACGTAATATGCAGTTGTATATACCATGTAGGGGCATCAGAATTCCCCTTTCAAAATGTTATTCCCATTGGCTTGTAAAGCCTATTTTGTACACACAGTTTTAAAATATTGATAGTGTTATTTGAACACCAAATTTTTAAAAGGAAAAGAAAGACAAAGAAAAACATGCAGCACTCATTGATGACCAAGTACACAGCTAGTCCGAACTTTTAAAATAAAATTGTTTTAGGGTTATCAAAGCACACAAGAAAACATCTAAAAAAATCATGAAACCTTCCCCTCTCCCCTTCACATATCTCAGTAATGCCTCAGTATATTTTCTTCAAACTTTCTAAAGACTTTGATTAGAGTCCAAGACCAAAGCAAGGTTAGTCCTCACTTTAAGAGTATGATGTAAGCAGAGTCAGGATGAGCTTTACCCTGACATCTGGTGGTGAATTATGGTGAGTGTGGAAAAGAACTCCAGGGGCTGATCTTGTTTGCATAGGCACACCCACTCGCCTGGCATGAAACAACAGCAACTCAAAGTGGTTACTTTGGCTGGTGTGGGATCCCCAGTTTCTTTGTTATTGGGGCAGGAAGAATAAAGTTTTGTTACCCTGATTCTGTGAATCAAGGGCAGTGAACCTGTTGTATGACAGAAGGACTGAGTGAGTCCATCACCATTACCTAAGTAGCACTTGCTTGACAAGGGGCATGGGTTACAAAACCCAGTGAATAGAGAGAGGATGGGGACAGGTATTTGTACCTGATGGTATGGCCCCCTCCCCGAGGGGTTGAAACACCAATTGCACTACCTCCTCTCTCCACTGTTGAATGTCAGAGCTAACTTTGATTCCATTAGAAGTCTAATTACAGACTGCTGAGCTGAATTCACTTTGGGCCAATGGTGCACTAGCACTGGGGCTCCCCTACTATGAGCTGAAATCACAAAAGAGCTGAGATCACTGAGGCTGTGTTAACTAGTGGGGGAGCCTGAAGCTATATTGCTAAGCGGCTGGCGAAGCAGCTAGCAGAGTGGAGCCTCATGGGGACGGTTGGAGTGGAGCTGAGCGACTCACAGGTCGGTGAGCAGGGCGGAGCGGCTGGAGAAGCAGCGAGCAGAGCAGAGCGGAGCCTTGTGGGAGCGGCCCAAGGAACGGCTGAAGTGGAGCAGAGCTGAGTGGCTCACAGGTCGGTGAGCAGAGCAGAGCAGCTGCCAGAGCAGTTCGTGGACGGCGGGAGCGGCTCATGGGACAGCTGGTGGAGTGGAGCGGCTCGTGGAAAAGGCTGCGGCGGAACCCCACGGAGAGGCAGCCGGTCGGCCTTGGATCACGTAAGGTGCCCCTTAACACCCTGTGTGCCTCCCCCCCCCCTCCCCCCCGCTGCTTGAACTCTGGGGCTGCACTGACCAGGGACAGGGACTTTGGGGGGTTGTTGGACTTTGGGGACTTTGGTGATCCTTGGGTTGCTGGTTTCAAGAACCAAAGGGAAAGGACACAGCCCAATTTGCTGGGGTGAGTTTTTTGCTCATGAAGCCTGTTTGTGGTGTTTTTCCAATTTAACACTGATGTCGTTTACCTCATGTTATTAAACATTTTCTGTTACACTCAGACTCTGTGCTTGCGAGAGGGGAAGTATTGCCTCTTAGAGGCGCCCAGAGGGTGGTATGTAATTGTCCCAGGTCACTGGGTGGGGGCTCGAGCCGGTTTTGCATTGCGTTATTGAAACGGAACCCCTAGATACAGAACCCGGCCCTTGTTGCTGCCAACTTAGATGGGCAGAAGGGTTACATTTTTGGGGGCTCGTCCGGGATGCCCTGGGTCAGTACCCCTCGCAAGCACCTGTTGAGTGTCCCACTGCACTGGGAAACAATTGTGTTTATATTTTGAGGAAATTACTGTTTGTATAATGGCTAATATGTCAGGTTTGTTGGGCCCCAGCCCTGCAGCCTCTAGCTCAGGGGCCGCAGCTTCAGCTAATGATTGGGCAAAAGCACTGGGGCAAATATTGGAAAAGGTTGTGTTGTCCCATGCTAGGTCAAATTCTTGTCGTGAGTTAAGGTTATTTGCTGGGGCAGAGGAGTTCGAACCCTGGTTGGAGCATACCACTGAAATGCTGCAGGAGTGGGCCGTACCTGATACAGAAAAGCGAAGATGTCTAATAGAGAGCCTTAGTGGCCCAGCATTAGATGTGATTCGCACCCTGAAGCTCGTTGACCCTGGGGTCAGTGTGAAGGACTGCCTGGAGGCCCTTGATCATACCTTTGGGAGTGTAGAGGGCCCTGAAAACAGTTACTGTAAGTTCCTTAATTCCCGACAGCAAATTGGTGAGAAGATTTCAGCCTATATACAGAGGCTGGAGAGACTGCTTCAGAGAGCTGTCATGAGGGGTGCAGTGGCTGCTGAACAGATGGATCGGACCAGACTGGCTCAAATTGTAAGAGGAGCTCAGTATCAGAACCCGATTCTACTCCATCTCCGGCTAAGAGAACGACGGGAACATCCCCCAAGTTATTCCCAGCTGATAAAGGAGATCAGAGAAGAGGAAGAAAGGCAGGCTGCCAGCGAGTTTTGGGAAGCCCAAACATTGGAGCCAGCCGGCACAACACCACTGCAAACGGCCAGTGTACTGATGGTGAGCACCACAGAGGAACTTGCCCAACAAGTGCAGGTCCTGACAGAACGGATAGCTGAACTGCAAAGCACCATTGACCGAGCTAAGACTTCCGGGAATAAGGAGCCTCTGACCCTGGCAATGGAGAAGTCAGCATTTAGAGCCACCATCCCATCTGGGCGAAGGGGGAAAGGACAATTCTTCTGCTACCGATGTGGTCAGGATGGACACAGTGCTGCCAAGTGCCATAATGAAGAAAACCCCTCCTTAGTGTATGGAAAGCTGAGGATCAGTTGGGAGAGATCCGGTAGCTGCCAGAGAGTCCGGGGACGGGTACCACCCAGGCCTGCAGGATTTGAAGATTCCCCCAGAAAAGACCGTCCAGCTGGGATCCCCGCAGGACTGATAGGGCCTCGAGCAGAGGTCATGGTGAAGATTGAAGGGGAGGAGTGTAAAGCCGTGCTTGACACTGGATCTCAAGTGACTATTATATCTCAGTCATTCTACCAACAAATGCTTAGGCACCTGCCTATACAGCCACTGACTGGCGTTGGTCTGTGTGGCCTCAGCATGGATGAATACCCCTACCAAGGGTATGTCATAGTGCACCTGGAATTCCCAGAGGAGGTTGCTGGGGTAAGAGAAGAGGTGGACACAGCTGCATTAATATGCCCTGACCCTAAAGGGACCTCTGATGTGTCTGTGCTGATAGGGACCAACTCCAGTCTCTTCAAGGTGCTCGCGGATTACTGCAGACGACGGGCTGGGGAGCAGTACCTGAATACCCTGATGATCCATACGCTTTGTGCTGAAGCCTATAGGAAGATTGAGGGTGCTAAAAAGGAGACATCTGAGCTACCGATTGGGGCACTGAAGTACATGGGCACAACCCCCTTAGTAGTGCCTGCAAGGACGGAGCAAGAAGTGCTTGTCATGAGTACTCGGCTGAAAGGCAGTAAAGGGGCATTAGCAATGGTAGAGCAGCCAGCTGAAGGAGAGCTCCCGGAAGGAGTGTTGGTCCCCAGTGGAGTCATAACCCTACCTGCTGAAGCCCAAGAAAAGGTGACTATACTGATTGCTAATGAAACAAGTCGAGATGTTGTTGTGAAGCAAGGACAAAAGATAGCAGATCTCTTCGAGCCTGAATCAATTGTAAAACCCCAGTGTGAGACTCAAGTTCCGACAATAGACCCTGCAAAGTTTGACTTTGGAGATTCACCATTGTCCGAGGAGTGGAAAGATCGCCTGAGGAGGAAACTCTGTGAAAGATCCAAGGTGTTCTCATTGCATGAGTGGGATGTGGGATGTGCAAAAGGAGTAGAGCACAACATCAGACTACATGACTCTCGACCTTTCAGGGAGAGATCTAGGAGGATTGCCCTCTCCGAGATGGAAGATGTGCGACAACATCTTCAGGAGCTGGCTGCGAATGGCATCATTACAGAGTCCCGCAGTCCATACGCCTCACCCATTGTGGTGGTCCGTAAAAAGAATGGGAAAATCCGGATGTGTATTGACTACCGCACCCTAAACCGCCGTACTGTGGTTGACCAGTACACAATGCCCCGCGTCCAAGATGCCTTAGACTGTTTGCTGGGAAGCCAGTGGTTCTCTGTGTTGGATCTTCGGAGTGGATACTACCAGATCCCTCTGGGTGAAGAAGATAAGGAGAAGACAGCCTTCATCTGCCCATTAGGGTTTTATCAGTTTGAACGCATGCCCCAAGGGATTTCTGGAGCACCTGCCACATTTCAACATCTTATGGAGAAAGTTGTAGGAGACATGAATTTACTGCAAGTGCTAGTTTATTTGGATGACCTGATTGTGTTTGGAAGAACCTTGAAGGAGCATGAAGAAAGACTTCTTAAAGTGCTTGATAGGTTAGAGGATTATGGTTTGAAGCTTTCAATTGACAAATGCCAGTTCTGCAGGACCTCAGTGAAGTATGTGGGTCACATCGTGTCCCAAGAGGGTGTGAGTACTGATCCTGATAAAATAGAAGCCCTCACTACATGGCCATGTCCAAGTAACTACAGAGAACTCAAGACCTTTCTTGGGTTTAGTGGCTACTACCGCAGATTTGTGAAGAACTATGCTACGATTGTAAAACCTCTGAATGATCTTACCAGGGGATACCAGTCCAGCAGGAACAAATCTAAGACCAAGAATAAGGGGAGGTCCCCAAAGCCTCCTGTGCAGAGACACTATGGCCCCTTCGAACCATTTGGGCCACGGTGGGATGAGAGATGTGAAAGGGCTTTTCGAGAAATCATTACATGCCTAACTCATGCTCCGGTCCTAGTCTTTGCTGACCCAAGCAAGCCATTTATCCTGCATACTGATGCCAGTTTGGAGGGTCTGGGAGCAGTACTGTACCAGGAAGTGGAAGGAAGACGTAAACCTGTAGCCTTTGCCAGCCGAGGACTGTCTGATAGTGAAACTCGCTATCCCACCCACAAGCTGGAGTTCTTGGACTTGAAATGGGCCATCACTGAGAAATTTCGAGACTACTTGTATGGTGCTCAGTTCCAGGTGTGGACGGACAACAACCCACTGACCTATGTGTTAACAAGTGCTAAGCTGGATGCTACAGGGCAAAGATGGGTGGCCGCTTTGGCTAGCTATGACTTCAGCATTCAATACCGATCAGGGAGAAGCAATGTAGATGCAGATGCATTGTCCAGGCGTCCACAGGCACCAGGAGTTGCTGTGATACCCACAGATGGAGTGAGGGCTATTTGCAGTGTGAGTCGCCGGGAACCAGAGTCCCAGGAGAGTCTTCATGGATGTGCTGCAGAAGCTTTGGGCCTGCCCCCTGAATGCGTGCCTTCTGCTTCAGTGAACTATATTGCGTTGGACCAATCTCCTTTGCCCATGCTCAATGTGGCTGACTGGCAGGAAGCCCAGCTGCAAGATATTGACATTCGTGATACACTACTTGCAAAAAGGGAGGGGCGAAGCCCAGCTGTGGTTGTCCCACCTAACCCGGAGGGTAAACTACTATTGAGAGAATGGACCAAACTAAAACTGATTCAGGGAGTGCTACACCGAGTGACCACAGACCCTTTACAAAAGCAACGAGCACAGCTAGTGCTGCCAAAAGAGTACAGAGCCCTGGCCATGAGGGCCCTGCATGATGACTTTGGACATTTAGGGATGGAGAGGACCCTGGAACTTATTCGTAGTAGGTTATATTGGCCTCGGATGGCTGAAGATGTTCGCAGGAAATGTGAGACCTGCGCTCGATGTGTTCAAAGGAAAACTCTGCCCACGAGGGCTGCATATCTGAAGAACATCACCAGCAACAAACCTCTGGAGCTGGTATGCATTGATTTCTTGTCTTTAGAAGTAGACAAGAGGAATATTGGGAACATTCTAGTAGTGACTGACCATTATACACGATATGCGCAGGCATATCCCACACGTGATCAGAGGGCCACCACTGTTGCTCGAGTACTGTGGGAGAAATATTTCTCAGTTTATGGATTTCCAGCCCGGATACACTCGGATCAGGGGCGGGACTTTGAGAGTCATCTTCTGAAGGAGGTGCTGAGGATAGCGGGAATTAAAAGGTCTAGGACAACGCCTTATCACCCAGAAGGTGATCCTCAGCCAGAGAGGTTCAACCGAACCCTATTAGATATGTTGGGGACTTTGCGGCCAGAGCAGAAGGCAACCTGGAGCCAACATGTTGCATTTCTGGTGCACGCCTACAATGCCACAAAGAATGATGCTACAGGAGTCACCCCATATTTCTTAATGTTTGGACGAGAACCAAGATTACCCATAGACCTGTGCTTTGGTGTATCAGAGGATGGAGATAGCTATGAAACTCATCAGCAATATGTATCCCGACTAAGAGAAAAGCTGCGGGATGCTTATCACTTAGCTACATCTGCTGCTCGGAAGAACGCAGACCGCAACAAACAGCGATATGATGCTAGGGTATGTTTACAAGAGCTCCAGCCGGGGGACAGAGTCCTGCTGCGAAATTTGGGTATTGCTGGCAAACACAAGATAGCTGACAGGTGGAAGGCAATACCTTATTTGGTGATGGAAAAGCTAGGAGACCTGCCGGTCTACGAGATTAAACCTGAAGAGGGTCCAGGGCAGATAAAGACAGTGCATAGAAACCTTTTGCTCCCTGTGGGAGAACTGGTAGACACCCCGTATGAGATGGGCCACAACAGGGCAACCGGGCGGAACGAAGGTGCTGGACCAAAGCTGCCCTCCAACGTGGACAGCCAGCCCCCTGCAGCTAACCTACCCCTATACAGCACATGCGAGAGTGAGTCTGAGGAGGAAGACACAGCCATGGTGTATCCTGGGATGGAGACAAGATTTCAGTCTCGATCAGCATCAAAAGAGAGCTCCTCCTCTTCCACCCTAAACCCCATGGCAGAAGTATTTAGGCCCATTCCTGACACCCCTGGGCCACTGGTGGGACCCCCATGTGATGACACACACAGGTTATTGGACAGTGAAGACATACAGGTGGAGGATGTCCTGGGCACCTTGGACCCTCCATTGTTAGAACTAGAACTGCAGGGGCCTATGCCAGTAGCCGAGGGGCCCTCAAAGGAAACCTCCCCATCTGTCGTTCATGTCCCCTCTACCACGACAACAGAGATTCTCAATAGACGAGACAGGGTAATAAGGCCAGTAAAACGGTTGACTTATGATGCACCTGGGCTGACTAGTGAGGAACCAATATGTTTAGCACACAGGCTTGTGGAAGCTAAAGTGGGCTATCTAAGGCCCTTTGGAGGGAACCTGTGAGTTGTTATAATAGGGAGTGTGATTTGTCGGGACGACAAATTTTTGGCTGGGGGGAGGATGTAAGCAGAGTCAGGATGAGCTTTACCCTGATATCTGGTGGTGAATTATGGCGAGTGTGGAAAAGAACTCCAGGGGCTGATCTTGTTTGCATAGGCACACCCACTCGCCTGGCATGAAACAACAGCAACTCAAAGTGGTTACTTTGGCTGGTGTGGGATCCCCAGTTTCTTTGTTATTGGGGCAGGAAGAATAAAGTTTTGTTACCCTGATTCTGTGAATCAAGGGCAGTGAACCTGTTGTATGACAGAAGGACTGAGTGAGTCCATCACTATTACCTAAGTAGCACTTGCTTGACAAGGGGCATGGGTTACAAAACCCAGTGAATAGAGAGAGGATGGGGACAGGTATTTGTACCTGATGGTATGGCCCCCTCCCCGAGGGGCTGAAACACCAATTGCACTACCTCCTCTCTCCACTGTTGAATGTCAGAGCTAACTTTGATTCCATTAGAAGTCTAATTACAGACTGCTGAGCTGAATTCACTTTGGGCCAATGGTGCACTAGCACTGGGGCTCCCCTACTATGAGCTGAAATCACAAAAGAGCTGAGATCACTGAGGCTGTGTTAACTAGTGGGGGAGCCTGAAGCTATATTGCTAAGCGGCTGGCGAAGCAGCTAGCAGAGTGGAGCCTCATGGGGACGGTTGGAGCGGAGCTGAGCGACTCACAGGTCGGTGAGCAGGGCGGAGCGGCTGGAGAAGCAGCGAGCAGAGCAGAGCGGAGCCCTGTGGGAGCGGCCCAAGGAACGGCTGAAGTGGAGCAGAGCTGAGTGGCTCACAGGTCGGTGAGCAGAGCGGAGCAGCTGCCAGAGCAGTTCGTGGACGGCAGGAGCGGCTCATGGGACAGCTGGTGGAGTGGAGCGGCTCGTGGAGAAGGCTGCGGCGGAACCCCACGGAGAGGCAGCCGGTCGGCCTTGGATCACGTAAGGTGCCCCTTAACACCCTGCGTGCCTCCCCCTCCCCTCCCCCCCCCCGCTGCTTGAACTCTGGGGCTGCACTGACCAGGGACAGGGACTTTGGGGGGTTGTTGGACTTTGGGGACTTTGGTGATCCTTGGGTTGCTGGTTTCAAGAACCAAAGGGAAAGGACACAGCCCAATTTGCTGGGGTGAGTTTTTTGCTCATGAAGCCTGTTTGTGGTGTTTTTCCAATTTAACGCTGATGTCGTTTACCTCATGTTATTAAACATTTTCTGTTACACTCAGACTCTGTGCTTGCGAGAGGGGAAGTATTGCCTCTTAGAGGCGCCCAGGGGGTGGTATGTAATTGTCCCAGGTCACTGGGTGGGGGCTCAAGCCGGTTTTGCATTGCGTTATTGAAACGGAACCCCTAGATACAGAACCCGTCCCTTGTTGCTGCCAACTTAGATGGGCAGAAGGGTTACAATAGTAAGGAACAAGATGAGGTATGACAGGAAACCCTGCCAACAACTAGAAAACCTGCCTCAAAAACTATGTCATCACTAACATTTTTCTTCAAATTTCCAAATGCTGCATTATCCCTGTTGATGTTCCACTATTCATTAGCAATAGGGGGAGTGCTAGAGTAGACCTTCCATGGATGTTTTACCATAATGTCTGTCTATCCTTCAAGCAGGGCTAGATGATACAGGGCCAGTAGCCTCACAGCCACACAATTTTCTTTTGTTTTATTTCAATTAATATTTGCTACAAGATAAATATCTACTATTTATCCAGGCTGGGATTTTCAAAGGAGCCAAAGAGAGTTAGGCACCCAACTCCCATTGAAAAATCAGTGAATTTAAACTTCTTTGAAAATCTCAGTCTCAAAAATACTGCTTCTAATTTCCATTGCATGTCCCCTGGCACTCCTAGCACCCAGTTATGTGAATTCCTGAGAACCCTCAAACTCCATGAGGTTTAATGGGAGTTCAGGGCTCCACAAACTTCATATGAGTTGCTCAGCACTTCACAAGTTTGGGCTCTTACAGTGGATAAGAGCAATCTTTACTTTTTACTTTAATTTTTAAATGCTACTATCCACTCCTAAACCATCAAGGGCTTTGGTATCATATGATCATAGTTTAGCTTTAATAAAAGCATTAGGAAATGTGACAAATACAAATAGTGCTTTTTCTTTTAAAAACTATGGTTTTGTGTCAGCATTTAATTCTACATTTGCTAGGTCTAAAATCTTGAACATTTAAAGTTTATGTAGATAAAAACCTCCCCCTCTATCACTCCATTCTTCTCCACCAAACACTACGCCAGCATGTTACCCAGGGGAGCTACCTCCTCGTTTAAATCTTCTAGGAACTTGCTAGAGGACAATGTCAGCCTTGCTTTGCTGTGCCCTGTAAAGTCTGGGGCTTTTTGGCTGCCCCAAGCAAAAAAAAATTTAAAAAAAAATGGGGCGGCCAGAACGGCAAAGCAAAAAAAAAACCCCAAAAAAACAGTGATCTGTGTGCCGGAGCACGGGTGCAGGGGGACCGGCTAGCGGGGGGGTGGGGGAGGGAGCAGGCGGGAGAGAGAGAGAAGGAGGCAGCCAGGGCTACAGCGGGGTGCTGCCATGCGGCCCCTCCCGCCGCACCGCCTGCCACCTGCCGGGAGGGCTCCGCTCCGGTCAGCGGGGAGGGAAGGACGAGGACTGCTGTGCCGGGCTTGCTGCAGGGCGCTCCTGTCCTCCGTGCCTCCGCCCCCTACAGGGCGGCTGGAGCAGAACAACAACAACAACAACAACAAAAGCGGCCGTGCTGCCCTAGGATTGGGCGGAATGCCACCTCGTTCAATCTGCCGCCCCAAGCACCAGCTTGCTCGGCTGGTGACTGGAGCCAGCCCTGGTGGGAGCTGGTCTGCCCTTTGCAGGTTTTCTACACAAACCCAATGTAAACTTTGGCACAGATTTAAACAAAAAAATGTTGAAAGGGAATAAAGGTTGACAGTATTTCAGAGGAGTCCAGCTAGCAACTCCCCCACTTCCAGTCCCGCCCACCACAAAAATGACACTTTCTAAGGAAAACAACCTACAACATTAAAAACCACATTTAAAAACTTAGGAAATGGTTAGTTAAGAGAGCCAGACTGTTTCACACTGCCATAAAATCCTTCATCCTTCATGACTACACCAACCAATCTCAGCTTTGATCCTTCTATTTGTAAAAATATATGCAAAGGGCAAAATACAAATGACAAGGCGATTATGAAATCCAATTTCCTATTCATAGGAGACATTGCCAATATGCCAGAACTTTAACATATAGTACATTACTCACTACAGAAAACTACATATGTTCGCTTCCTGAAATATACTTAAAAAGACAAACGGGCGAGCTATCCATATGCTTACATAAACCTACAACACCATGTAATCAATACATTTCAGGATACCAAACAGATCAGCCATTCCAATGCTGTTCTTCTTAACCAGCACATCACACAACAAGAAAAATGACAGAACTCTAACATAACCTAATGTACCAAGGTATTATATTTCTTTTGAAATTTTTACTATACACTTGAAACCTTTCGGTGCTTCTGTGGCCAAGAATGCTGCAGATATTTTCTACTTGGCCAGACCCTTATTCTTTAACAAAAAGAGACTTCATGTAAGTTATTATTTTCAGTAAGTTACCATGCTTTTTGCTCAGATCCTGCCTCTCTTGGGATCAAGTGATGTTCTGATGGGGGCTCTTTCGGGTTTCATCAAATCCAAAGAAAGGTTTGGTGAATTCCCTTTCCTTTAAGGAGATCACTCTCTCTCCGGACACTGCCAAACTATGTCTGCCAAGAGAGGACAAAGCTCTGGGGCTCATAATAATACTTCTGAAGTGCACATTTTTTCAACTTTCAAATGGACCAGATTGTGACAAAATATTTTCTTGTGGGGATTATTCTCCCCCCTTCTCCACATAAGTAAAACTCTGTGCATTGTTATCAATATACTCAGTGTACTTTTCAGGACAAAATATAAACATTCTCAGCAAAGTACAACTTAATGTAAGTATGTTTGCCAAGTGGTGCTACCTCCTTTCTCTGGATATGAGCTAATGGGTTGTTTACATAGGAAAACAAATGAAGAGACTCCCTGATTTTCTGCAGCACACTCACATCAGGTTTTATCATAGGCTAAGGGGGGAAACTTTTGTGGAATTCACTTATTAAAATATTGGCAGTGCCTCACTGCATGTGCTGTGAGTGCCCTGGACTTCAGAGGATATAAAATTGACACTGCTTCAATTTGAAAAAGAAATGAATTATTTGGGTTCTTTTATTTATACTTACATTATACAACAAACCAAAGATTATGGGGTACAATTAAGTGCCAAATGGGGACTAGAAAGTACTATAATAAGCAGCCTCAGTACAAGAGCACAATATGGATCCCATATACCAGGCGTATGATTTCAATACAATTTTACGGTAATTAGCAAATCAACAGAAACGGAACATAAAAATCAAAAGTAGATTCTCTGAATAGCTATTTTAGGTTCCCTTTACAATTAGTGGGAAAAGATTTTCACATTAAATGCCTTAGGAAGAAGTAGGTCCAACTATGTCAGGCATTCACAGAGTTTAAAACAATAGAACAAATTAGTAGAAGATGTAAATAGGATTTTAAAAATCTCTTTTGCTGAAATGTACAGCTCCATTTATGTTAAAAACTATGTGCAGATCCTAACCTGGCTAAAAAAAGACAGACTAAAATTCAACCTTTTTTTATACAGTATGACAAAAATAAGATGTGTTAACTTTACCAACATTCCCAAATAGGACTTAAAAATATTCAATACAAAAATAAATGTGATTGGAGGAAGGAAGGGAGGAGTGTTAGAGGATTTGTCTGTGAAAGCAAAAGAATTGTGCACTATCACAGTTAGAGTCAGACACCTTATAACAATTTTTATTGCTAGTGTGGATGGAAAAACACTATACAGATTCTATAACTGTAGTGGTGACCTGCGTTTTAACCTAAGTATAAAGTTCAGACAGCCCTTTTAAGATACTGCACCACCATGGCTATAGAACAGTATTTTCTCATCAATACTAACAATAGTTTTATATCAGAGGGGTAGCCGTGTTAGTCTGAATCTGTAAAAAGCAACAGAGGGTCCTGTGGCACCTTTAAGACTAACAGAAGTATTGGGAGCATAAGTTTTCGTGGGTAAGAACCTCACTTCTTCAGATGCAAGTAATGGAAATCTCCAGAGGCAGGTATAAATCAGTATGGAGATAATGAGGTTAGTTCAATCAGGGAGGGTGAGGTGCTCTGCTAGCAGTTGAGGTGTGAACACCAAGGGAGGAGAAACTGCTTCTGTAGTTGGATAGCCATTCACAGTCTTTGTTTAATCCTGATGTGATGGTGTCAAATTTGCAAATGAACTGGAGCTCAGCAGTTTCTCTTTGGAGTCTGGTCCTGAAGTTTTTTTGCTGTAAGATGGCTACCTTTACATCAGCTATTGTGTGGCCAGGGAGGTTGATGGACACAAGTCAGATATCAGGAATGGCAATATACAAAAACCTGTAGGAGAACACTTCAACCTCCCTGGCCACACAATAGCTGATGTAAAGGTAGCCATCTTACAGCAAAAAAACTTCAGGACCAGACTCCAAAGAGAAACTGCTGAGCTCCAGTTCATTTGCAAATTTGACACCATCAGATCAGGATTAAACAAAGACTGTGAATGGCTATCCAACTACAGAAGCAGTTTCTCCTCCCTTGGTGTTCACACCTCAACTGCTAGCAGAGCACCTCACCCTCCCTGATTGAACTAACCTCGTTATCTCCATACTGATTTATACCTGCCTCTGGAGATTTCCATTACTTGCATCTGAAGAAGTGAGGTTCTTACCTATGAAAGCTTATGCTCCCAATACTTCTGTTAGTCTTAAAGGTGCCACAGGACCCACTGTTGCTTTTTAATAGTTTTATAAAAGTTTTAGAAGAATGTCATTAAATGGCCACTCCTGATCTTGGTAGAGAACCATGCTAGTGCACAGTTCTTTTCGAGTTGAGGGAGGCTCAGAAGTCAAACTCACATTTACGCAACTGGTGCTAAAGCTATTCCCACTAAAACAATTTTTTTTGTCTAAACAACTAAGTGTTGGGTGATATTTTTAATATGCTCTTAATGTAGCTCAATGACTACATAGTGTACATGGGATGTAAGAAGGAAGAAATTACTGCTAGGTAAATTCACATGCCATGTGGCTAACTGGCTTATCTAATGCAAAGTTGGTCAAAGTGCAGCATGTGAATTAAGAGTGGCTCACCAAGCTCTATCATGGGTCTGAGATTGTCCCTGTCTTTAATAAGAAGACTCCAGGTTCTAGCATGTGCTACTCAATCCTGTATTTTCACTGACTGCATATTTATTCAACTATAATTTTTGCCAAGCATACCCCTAATTTTTTTCATTATAACCAAATAAATATACAAAGCATAAAATTTCAACAAAAAGGAGAAATTATGTTATTAATTATATTAATCCTGCAAACACCTACATGGTCCCAAATATTTTTCACAATATGCAGCTGCTGTACTCTTCAAATCCATGAAATGGGCTGCACCTCTTTATTAAGAGATGAAAGTTGCAGCAAACTGGTACATTTAATGCATAGATCCATAGATTCCAAGGCCAGAAGGGGTCATTGTGACAATGGAATCTAGATGTGGCTCTCAGATTCCTGGCACACAGTTTGGATACACCTCACCTAACTGCATGGTCAATCTGTAACATGAGAAAGGCACAGACTTCTAAATGGTTAAACTCTGTCATTACTGTGGGTCTCAATATACCCAACACAAAAGGGCATGACTGCCACATGCAGGGGCGGCTCCAGGTACCAGCGCAGCAAGCGCGTGCCTGGGGCGGCAAGCCGCAGGGGGCGGCCTGCCAGTCGCTGTGAGGGCAGCAGTCAGGCGGACTTCGGCGGCGTGCTTGTGGGATGTCCGCCGGTCCCGCGGTTTCGGCAGCAATTTGGCAGCGGGTATGCCGAAGCCGCAGGACTGGCAGATCACCCACAGAAACGCCGCCGAATCCGCGCGACCATGGACCCCCCGCAGGCATGCCGCCAAAGGCTGCCTGACTGCCAGGCTTGGGGCGGCAAAAAACATAGAGCCACCCCTGGCCACATGGCATTTTCAGAGTTTGAAAAATTGTAGCTAAACTGAATTTTTATCATTAACTTAATCTACGTAATATGATGTCAAACCACCACTATGTTATTAAGCAATTGAAGAATACTTGATCAGTCATTTTGTTGTGAGAATTATTTTATATATATATATATATATATATGGCAGTGAAACAGAATTCACACTACTGTGGCTCTTTTGGGTCATTTTGATCACTAATTTGGCTCCTGAACCACTGAGGTCTGAGTATCACTGAAGAAAGGGTTACTCACCTTGTGAAGTAACAGAGGTTCTTTGAGATGTGTGTCTGGGTGGGTGCTCCATTTTAGGTGAGTCTGCATCTCTGTGCCTACAATTGGAGATTCTTAGTAGCAGTGCCTGTTTGGGCCACACATGCGCTCCCCCGTCTCACGCCACCCGTGTCAGCTACATAGCACTGTGTGGCCAAACTGCCCTCAGTTTGTCTCCACTGCAGAGTACATGACTGAAGTGCAAAGTAGGGGCGGGGAGGGCGGGTAGTGGAGCACCCACAAGGACACACATCTCAAAGAACCTCAGTTACTGCACAAGGTGAGTTACTGCACTGCTTTTTCGAGCAGCGTCTCTGTGGGTTCTCCACTTTAGATGACTGTGGACCAGTGCTGCTTGTTGGAAGGATGGGGCTTTCAAGCTGGATCTTCAACTGATAAAACAGTTATTCCTAACTGAGCATCTGAGGTCGAGTTTTACTCAAGTGCATAGTGCTCTGTGAAGGTGTGGCCCGACACCTAGCTGGCTGCTTTACAGATGTCTGTGGTAGGTATATTGTTTAAGAAGGCTGTCGAGGTGGAGAGCAATCTGTTGGTGTGTATTTAAGTTCCCACTGGGGCTTGCAGATCAGTGGGATAGCAAAGGTGAAGGTACCTGGAAATCCATTTCAAGAGCCTCTGTTTGGATATGGCTGAGCCTTAAGATCTTTCCATAACAGAAAAGAATAGCTTGGGTGACTTCCTGAAGGGTTTAGTCCTTTCAAGATAGAATGCTAATGCCCATCTAACATCTAGTACGGAACATTGCCTCTTGCTTGTTCTCATGAAGTTTAGGAAAGAAGGACGGAAGGTTGATGGAAAGAGGAAGGTATTTTAGGTAGAAATTTAGGATGTGGTCTTAAAGTGACCTTGTATTTGAAGAAAATTGTATATGGGGGTACGCCATGAGAGCCCCTAGTTCTCCCACTCATTGCATAGATGTGATGGCAACAAGGAAGGCAACCTTCATCAATAGGTGCATGAGTGAACATGTCACCATGGGTTCGAATGGGGAACCAGTGAGACAGCATAATACTAGGTTAAGGTCCCAGGGTGGGATGGGAACTCATATTTCAGGATAGAGGTTCTGAATACCCATTTAGTGATAGGATGGATGAAGACTGAGAACCCATAAACTTTGTGATGGAAAGCTGTGATGGCTGCGATGTGTACTCTAAGTGAGCTTGATAATAGTCCTGATTTCTATAGATCCAGTATGTAATCCATTACCAGTGGTAAGGGGGAGGTAATAACCGTGGCTTGCCTGTTCTGGCACCATATGTGCAGGTAAGTATAACATGTAGGTGACCTTCTGCTGTTTAACAGCATGTCCCTTACATAAGAACATACATAAGAATGGCCATACTGGGTCAGACCAAAGGTCCATCTAGCCCAGTATCCTGTCTTCTGACAGTGGCCAATGCCAGGTGCCCCAGAGGGAATGAACAGAACAGATAATCATCAAGTGATCCATCCCCTGTTGCCCATTCCCAGCTTCGGGCAAACAGAGGCTAGGGACACCATCCCTGTACATCCTGGCAAATAGCCATTGATGGACCTATGCTCCATGAATGTATCTAGTTCTTTTTTGAACACTGTTATAATCTAGGTCTTCACTACATCCTCCCACAAGGAGTTTCACAGATTGACTGTGCGTTGTGTGAAAAAATACTTCCTTTTGTTTGTTTTAAGCCCGCTGCCTATTAATTTCAATAGGTGGTCCCTAGTTCTTGTGTTATGAGAAGGAGTAAATAACACTTCCTTATTTATTGTCTCCACACCAGTTATGATTTTATAGACCTCTATGATTTTATAGACCCCCTCTTAGTCTTCTCTTTTCCAAGCTGTAAAGTCCCAGTCTTATCAATCTCTCCTCATACAGCAGCTGTTCCATACCCCTAATCGTTTTTGTTGCCCTTTTCTGAACCTTTTCCAAGTCCAATATATCTTCTTTTTTTTTTTTTTTTTTTTTTTGAGATGGGGTGACCACATCTGCACACAGTATTCAAGGTGTGGGCGTATCGTAGATTTATATACAGGCAATATGATATTATAGGTCTCATTATCTATCCCTTTCTTAATGATTCCCAACATCTTCTGAACAGATGATTTCCTTGTCCTGCAACCAGGGAGTAGCCATGCCTTCGGGTCGAGGATCTCTGGATTCAGGTGATGAATCTGGCCTGCAACCTCAGACAGGAGATGTGAAAAAAGAGGGAAGAGTGAATGGTGGGCATACCACCATCTACAACAGGTAAGGGAACCAAGTTTGTCTGGGCCATGTGAGAGATATCAAGATGACTCTGGATTGTTCAGCCTTTATCTTGTGTATCACTCTGGATATCAAGTGGGTACGGGGGAACGTATACAACAGATGCACATCTCTTTCGATGAGGAAAGCATCTCTCATAGATTGGAGGCCCAATGCTGCTCTTGAGCAGAATTGCAGACACTTGCAAATATACTCAGGAAACCCCAGCGTCTGAACATATTCTGTACGACCATCATATTTATTTCCCTCTCCTGGTCCCGAGAAAATTTTCTGCTTAGTGCATCCACTGTGGTGTTCTGACATCCTGGTAGACAGGTAGCTGATATGTCGATGTTGTGATGAATGAACCAGTTCCATGATCTCAGTGCTTCGGTGCAAAAGGAGAGTAACCTTGCTCTCCCTTGATGGTTTATATAAAACATGCAAGCGATGTTGTCCATCAGTACCTTTATGGTCTTGTTCCTGATCAGAGTTAGAAAGTGTGAGCATGCATTGTAGACTACTTGTAGTTCCAGTAAGTTGATGTGTAATGTTGACTCTGATGGGGACCACCGGCCCTAGATTGTGGGGTTGTGCAAGCGTGCTCCCCAACCTAACAGAGGTGCATCTGTCGTAAGTATCAGCAAGAGAGGGGGTTGTGTGAAGGAAACTCCAACGCATACATTGTGGGGTTGAGTCCACCAATATAGAGAGTTTTTGACTTTAAGTGGCATCATGAGACACTTGTTCACACTGTGTCTGCGTGGAACGTATACTGTCCTGAGCCAGCCCTGAAGACAATGCATATGTCTTAAGGCATGCCTTAAGACAAACATGGTTGCTGCCATATGACCTAATAGCTGTAGGCAGATCCTGGCTGATGTCTGTGGGCTGGTTTGCACTGTGGTGATCAGATTGACTAGGGTGAGAAATCTGTTTAGTGTTAACAAGGCTTTGGCCTCCAGTGCATCAAGGTGGGCCCTGATGAGTTCTAGATTTTGTACAGGTGTCAACACTCTTTTTTTCCATGTTTATTTGTAGTCCTATTATGAGAATTGAGCCATCATCTTTAGAGTAGCTGCTAGGGTGCCTTCCCAGGAGGGTGCTTTGAGTAGACAGTCATCCAAGTAGGGGAATATCATGACCCCTTGCTTGCGGAAGTGTGGCACCAGCATTGCGAGAACTTTGGAGAACACCCTAAGAGCCATACAGAGGCCGAAAAGCAGTACCTTGTACTGGCAGTGATCTTGTTCCAGAACAAATCTGACTGATGATTGCATGGTGATGTGAAAATATGCATTTTGGAGGTCAAGGGATGGGTATCAGTTGTCCTGTTCCAGTGCTGGGATTATCGTTGCTAACATGACATTCCTGAACTGCTGAACCTTCACAAACTTGTTGAGTTTCCTAAAGTTGAGACTGGGTCTCCATGCCCCACTCTTTTTCTGGGTTAAGAACTAGTGGGAATAAAAGTCCATCCCTCTGTGTTTTGTCAGGACTGGTTCTACAGCACCCAAGTGCAGGAGGTGCTTTATTTCCTGTCGTAGAAAGTGCTCGTGAGAAGAGATCCTGAAGAGGGACAGAGGGGGAGGGTGGGTAAGGGGAAGGAAGTAAATTGAATTGAGTATCCACTGTTGATAATTTCTAATACTCATTTGTCTTCTGGGTGGAATGGGATCAGACGGTCTCCAAAAATTGACGATTGTTGATTGTTACAGAACTTGGAATTCGGGGAGGCATCTCAGGTCCTCAACCAAACCCTCAAAATTGTTGTTTCGAGGAGGGTTGTTGCGATGTCGATGGCTGAGATGGGAGGGGTCTACTCTGTTATCCGCTCAATTTAAGGAACCCGGCCTATTCCCTACCAAGGGCTCAAGGTGTGGCCTGGTCAATTTCGGGTACTCCACCTATACCCTACCAAGGGCTCAAGGCATGACCCAATCAAATTTAGGCACCCCCAGCCTTTCCCTTCCGAGGGCTAAGGGTGCAAGGCACCTATCCTTACCCATGGGGCTCAGGAAGAAACCTGGTCAATTTAAGTACCCACCCTTTCCCTTGGGACTCAGGGCTCTATGGGTCTGCAGAACCTTTTCCCAGTGAAAGAGCCTTACACAGTTGTGCTCTAAACATTTATTAGCAACAAACACAGAATACGTATACCAAGCAAATCTCTTAAGCTCACCACTCCCAATATACAGACAAAATTCACCTGATGGCCAGTCAGGATTCATTCATCTGGGGGTTCCTGGCGATGCCTCTGCACGTCATGGTTGTGCAGAGGGGTCAGAGTTCCAGCTGCTTGATGTTGAACTGCAGTCCGGAAATGGTTCCCAAAGATCATTGTTTTTCCTTTACAATATATAGGTAAAACTAGCTCTCTCCTTCAAATTTATTAAACATATCACATTATCCCACCCTCCTAAATAACAAAAAAATTAACCAATTACGCACTGGCACCTGTGTATCCTCCTTGCTGCCCAAATTCTTTACATTTTATCTTTCATGCCCAAATTGTAACTTAATTGTGACCTTTTCTATTTGTGCTGATGGTCTGCATAAAATGCTGGTCAGAGCTTATCTTACCATTTGTTGAGTCTCTTTCTGTATCCTCCCTAATTTCCCAGTGTCTTTACAACTTTTGTGGTTATAAAACTCTTGTTAGGGACATTCCTGAGGTGGGGGTGCTTTATCAGCACCAGAACATTCCCTTTTTCAATTTTAGTGGTGAACTCCCTGAGTTTCACCCAAGACTGGTTTAATATGGGGGGTGGGGTTTGATGAAGTCTCAGGCCTACAAACCATCTCCATTTTTGTCATATTGTCTCTGTGGTTGGACATACGGAGCAAGCCTTGTTCATTGTGCTGAATGGTATTTCCCTGGTTTCCTTCTTTGTGGAGATGTGTAAATGCCTAAGGATCAAAGGATTGCCCTGGAATCTTTTAGGGTATGGAGAGATTCATTGGTGTTGGCTATGAACAATTTTGGGCCCTCAAAAGAAAGATCTTCTACAGTAACATGTACTTCTTTTGGAAACCCAGAGAGGTGGAGCCATGAAGGCCTTTGCATGACTATGGCTGTAACAATGGATCATGTGGCAGTCTGCTGTGTTCATTGAAGCTTGTAAGGCCATCCAGGCAAGAAGGTGACTCTCCGAGATGACTGCTTTGAATTGTTCTTTTTCTCATCAGGGACGTAATCAATAAACTCAGATATCTTAGAATAATTCATGTAATTATATTTGGCCATCAGTGTGTCCATAATTGGCAATTCTGAATTGCAGCGTTATTAGTGAATTGGCCTGCACCCAAAAAGGTCTAACGGCTTCCAGTCTTTGTCATATAGAGTGGTTCTGGAGTGGTGTTATCTACCCCGCTTGTTCATGGAATCTATCACCAAGGAATTCAGTAGGGGATGTAAAAACAGAAAATCCAGACGGAATACTTCTTGTCCACAATCTTACAAGTGGGTAGTAACATTGCGGGGATCTGCCAGATGGTCTTGGCTGGGTCCACGAGTGCTTCATTTATGGGGAGCGCAATTTTCAATGAAGTTGATGTTTGTAAAATGTTCAGCAATTTGTGTTGGGACTCTGAAACTTCTTCCAGGGGTATCTTGAACAAGTCAGCAATTCTCTTAAATAGCTCCTGGAATTGTTCAAAGTCATCGGCTATTGTGGGTGGTGGAGGCATGATGGCTTCATCCAGAGTGAATGAAGAAAGACTGTTTGTTGGAGTGGCTTCCTGATCCAAAGTCTCCTCCTGCTCTTCAAAAGTCTTTTCCCAAAGCTTGGAGGGTCTACCTACTGAGGCTGATGGGGAGGCTCTCAGTCTGTCTCTGTGAGTGCTAGAAGACCTAGAATAATGTTTCCTGTACGTAGCCCATGGATCCCAATAAGGCTATTGTGGTGGGAATGGCACTAGTGGTGACATCCGTGCATGTCCATACCTCCCAGGTGTGTCACCCCGGGGGTGATAGCTGGGTTGTTTCAGTGGACCTGGTCTGATAGTTATCTGAATGGGTGAGGTGTAAATGTCTCCTTCCTCATCATCATCCTCCTCACTAGAAAAGGATGGGGCTAATCTGGATGATTAACATGGTACCCAGTGTGCCGGAGCAACATCGGTACCAAGAAGAGGAGATTTCAGTGTTGTGGAGACTAGCAAGCCTTTGTGGGAAAGGAATTATTGCAGTACCGCAAGCATCAGTATTGAGGAGGACATTGTTGGCAGCGCTGTTGTAGGAGCAGGATTTTATATTTTTACTATAAGAATTAATGTATGATTTGATCATCCTGCCAGCCACCCTTTTTGAATAGCAGAAAGGAATGACCCTCTGGGACATTGGTAGAAACGCATCTGACAGACTGCCAGTGTCTATACTGATGTTAAGGCAGGGACAGACAAGAACAATCCTTATGATTGATTATGGTCACCCTTTTGTTTTAGGATAAGTTATAATGTCTATTATGGTTTCCTATATGTATTATAAATTAGACACTCTAGTTAAATATACATTTCTTTGTTTTAAGGTTTAGTAAGTAAGAGACAGGATCTTGTATTGTGTCTATGTTAAGGAGATTAGAGGAATGTTGAAGGTCCGGGTCACAATGTGAACTGTTTGGATTACAAGATTTAGTAAGGATTAATTTACAATGCCTTTCTTACTCAACATAAAAACTGCTGTATACCTGAAGGTCTCTGTAAAAGACTGTTTGTGTGAATGAGGAATGCACGCATCAGGAAAAGATAAGGCGTGAAGGCCATTGTTAAAGTCAGCTGGTCAAGGAAGGAAGAGTGAAGAAACTTAACGACACCAGAGAACCATCAGTGCACATCCATAATTAAGGAAGGACAGATTGACGACCCTGAGGTGGAGGCTGGCATCCCTAAAGACAAGACAATTAATTAAATTGAAACCTGGACAGGATGACCCTCTCGGAGGTGTTTTGGAATGTTAACATCAAAAGATAATGCCAATTAAGGAGTAACCGGTCACAAACTGACACAGCAAAATCCATAGACCTCAACAGAGAAAAAAGACTATAAGAACAGGGTACTTGGCCATGGGACTTTGGGTTCATCTTTGCCACAACTCCAGGAGAATCAGATCACGATTGACAGAGCTCGGCTCCCCTCTGCGACCAATCTGGCTGGACACTAGATTGATCCAGACTCTGGACTGGTAACTATAAACATCAACTGTTGGCAGCACTGTCTGAATGGGGTGTGTGTGTGGGTGTGTGAGACTGAAAAGCATATGCTAACTGTTGTATTCTCAATAAATGCGGCGTGTTGCCTTTTTCCCTGAAAAAGATCCCATGTGCTTCTTATAAGCATAACACCATTGTAGCTGTAGCAGTTGTTGGTACCGATGTGGCTCTGCTTTGCGCTAAGGGACCAGTAGATGGTGCCATCGACTGCAGTGATGCTGAACTGCCCGGTGCTGCATGTTTAAGATGCTCCATCAGTACTATGGAGGAGGAGGTAAGCTTCTCTCTGCCACTGCTCTCAGAGCCCACCTGCTTAGGGTCTTTGGCTTTCATGGTACCAGCGGTACTGGAAGATCCTGCTTAATCACGGTGCTCAACCACGCCATTGTCAGTACCAAGAATGTCAAACGAACTGGGGATCATTTATTTTTAGCTGGTTCCCTGGAAGGGGAGGTTGTTGCCCGCTTTTTGACTACCTTTTTTGAGGAATGCAATTTCTTCTATAAGGGTGGCATGGAATGTCTGCCAGAGGCCGTCACTGAGGTCTGCGGTCCAGGGTTGGAAGCCATGTGCAGTGAATTTTCCAGCAGGATGAACTTTAATTTGAGCTCCCTTGCTTTTCTGGAGCGAGTCTTGAGGTTGAGGCAATGGTGGCACTTTTAAGATGCGTGTGTCTCGCCCAGGCAACAAACACACTTGGAGTGCCCGTCACTGACCGGGATTGCTTCCCAGCAAGACAGATAGCATTTAAACCCCAGAGAGCCGGACATGCCCGTCAGTACCATTCCACCAGAAGAAGGAGGTGAAAACTACACTACACTACAGGGGTGAATGGAATCCTATAGATAACTATTTTCTTAAAAGAAAAATTATTATTAAACAGTGGAGAGGAGGGTAGCTATAGCTAACTAACTCTACTGTATAACTATACTAACACTAAGTCTAAAAGGTAAATGTGAAGAAATTGAGGAGGTGCTGCCAAGGCCTTGGTCTCAGGGCAAGGGCGGTTGAGAAGGAACTGAGGGTGCTTTGGCCGCACAGCGCTGTGTAGACACCAGCGGTGGCGTGAGAGGAAGGGAGGGCACGTGCAGCCCAAACAGGCACTGCTATTAAGACTCTCCGATTGCAGGTGCAGGTATGTACCTGAAGTGAAGCACCCATCGGGACACTGCTCGAAGAACTAGATAGTCCCTCACCTGTTTAGACTTGTTTGGAATATAGGAGAGCAACAAGAGATATGAATACTAAGATGACTAATAGCGGAATATAGAATTTTTCATCTCTATCATAAATTTGAATGAGGCCTGTTTTCTGACAGATACTGACTGGTAACTGTGGTAGACACTTGTTTATTAGGAATTGCATTGAGATCACCAGCTCATTTCACAACAGGTCATCATTGAGGCTCAGTGGTCTGATTGTAATTCCTAACAAACAAGTGTGTTTGTCACTAAACTACCATCATAATTAGTACTTGCAGGAACTCCCTGCTGGCAATTTCAGCAGAGGTATCAAGGGTTTTTTTAAAAAAATGGAAAATGAACTACCCTTTCACTCCTAGAGGCAATGCTGCCAGAATTATGGAGAAGTTTGCACTAATTGTAGCTAGCACACTACTTGTGGCTAGAGAACTTTGGTGGCCAAGACTAGCACTTTTCAAGAGCTCTATGTTCACGTAAAAGGAGAAAGGAAAAACAAACAGCATTTTCATTAGTGAAAATAACAACTGGTAACACTGATGTGATGAGGATTACCACTATGGCCATTTAAATAATATGTCATGGTGTCACAGCAGCTATATTTATAGTAGAAAAAGCCCGTACCTTCAGGACATTAACTTTACAAAAAAAAAAGTGGTAGTTTGGCCTGAAATCTGTCATGCATTTTTTCAGCCCAAAGGAGATTTCCTGACATGTGCCTAAAATTTCAGTCATACAACACTGCATGAATGGAAGTTGTGGCACTCACATTTACCACTTGTTCAGTCTGTTGCAGCTTCACGTTGGTGCTGGAGCCTGAGCACTGAGCATAAACTTTAAGCTTTGGGTGTGCTTGTGCATACACCCAATTCACTTATTCTACTTTGCAAATAAGAACTGGGAAACCTTTTCCATACTTTTAATGTCTATTGTAGGCTTTGTATGAACAATGAAAGAAAACAGAAGTAAGGAAACAGAGATTAACAATGGATAAAGAATGAATTCACAAGTGGTCTTATAAATAATATGTAGCTGGTAGCTAAAGAAATAGTAATAAGAGTAATGTGTGATGACAAGCTTGCAGCTGCGGCTTTGCTTACTAGTGCACTTTGCAGCTCATGGATATTTTATAATCTATACAAGGATTGGTTCACAAAATTAGTAAGACAATCATAAAGCACTTAACACAATATAGACTGTAACATGCATGTGGTAGTCTATGTATAAAATCTGATTTATAATTATGTATTTTTGAGTTGTGGTGCACCCTAACCAATGCTCCCTCTAATTTTTTATATCCATGTGCGGAATGAATTTTGTTATGTGCAGCAATATTGAGGTGATGTGTGGCGGGGGTGGAGCCGAGGGGTTCAGAGTGTGAGAGGGGGCTCAGGGCTGGGGCAGAGGGTTGGGATGCAGGGGTGGGGTGAGGGCTCTGGCTGGGAGTGCAGGCTCTGGAGTGGGGCCAGGGATGAGAAGTTTGGGATGCAGGCTGCCCTGGGGCTGCGGCCAGAGGACTCCCCCCAGCCCTCTCCCTGCCAGCAGTAGTTCCAGGGGAGAGGCACTCCTTCCTGCTAGCAGGAGCTCCGGGGCCGGGGTAGAGGCCCGCGGCAGCCCTGCATGCCCCAACTTGCTCCCCTCCCCACCAGGCCTCTGTGGCTGCACACCTGCACAGCTCTTTATAGCCTGCTGTTTGGCCATGCAGCTTAGAGGGAACTTAGATCCTAAGCCCCACACACACGCCACATGCACGGGCTAATCACCTCAGGTGCAGCTTTAAAAAATATCAATAATAAAATCTCAGTGACGAGTCCAGATTCAAACAAAGTTTTTGGAACTGAACAAAGTGTTCTCCCAGAACTGAATGAGGGTTCTGAATAAGCCAAGTGGAAAAGATCTCAGAGGGAATTCCAACATCTATACCATAATTCATAGCTTGACAAATATATCAGAGACCTAAACCTAATAGCGGGAGGCCGATATAAAAGATGGTACCAGAAGTAACAGGATTAATAGCACTGCCCTGATGGGAAACCCAACATGTTCCTCTCCTTCCTGCTATCACCCTAGATCCCACAACTCCCTCATCTCCCTTGCCCCTCTCCCAACAGAAATACACCAGTTCATTATTGGGTTTGGCTGGTAAGTGTCACACTTGGAACTCTCTCCTCTTAGCTGTTGGGATGTAGGACAGTACCACTCCTTTCCCTCTTTATTTCAGTTGTACACATTGCCCTTTTTTATCTGTTTCTCCTTCTCCGAGTCTCCCCTTTCTCCACTCTGTGACTTTTTTAGATTCCCCTCCCTCCTCCACACAGGATTGTGCTGCTGCCCACAGAAAAAACAGCAGCATGACACTGACCTGTTTCTTGTAAAGTTTGCTCTGCTACTCCTCTAAAGCAAGCAGTGAAACATTTAAGAATTGCATCAGTTTCACTGCACTTCTGCTGGAGCTCTCCTAGACAAGGAACCTTTCCCATTGGGAAAGAATATTGGTCATCATTAAAAAGTCAACAGTCACCACATAGTAGTAAATGAGGTATCAGTTATTTCCTAATCTACACATAGGGATTATTTTGTCTCCTCACATCTTGCTTTAGATGCTGCAGGACACTCATTAAAACAAAAGCATATCACTTGAATTGCCAAATCTTCATGTATAATTTAAAAAATATAAAATCAAAAATTCAGGATAAATATAGAAACAGTAACAGGAAAAAAATATCCCTGTCCTTGTTAATTTAAAATTGCATATATTAAATGGGTATGCAGTTTATTTTACACTACAGTAACCACCTACTTGTAGGAGAAATTAGAACTTATTTTTTAAACTTTTCAATTACTTTAAACACTACTTGCCACCTTCTAAAACATATTGTAAATGAGAATCTAGTTAGAAATTAAAATGGAACAGTTTAGCCACAGAATATGGGCATGCATCACTGCACTAATCATCTCTCTTCCTAGGTTTATAAATAAAGTGTTAAAGCACTCCACACCAGTACCAACATTTCTGGGCTTTGATACCACTTTTGATGAGAGGTGGAATTGGGGTGGGGAATACAATATGGGGGAAAGGGGTAAATGTGTTTAATCTGCGACTTGGTACCCTCATTTGCTATCTCATTATCTACCTTCCTCTCTCACCTGACTTTTACTTGTCAACTCGACCAAGTTTCCCTCTTTTCTGTTGTCCTCCAACCTATCCAATTTCCCCCTCCATTATACTCCAGCTACACCGACTACTCTACTTTTACCACCGATCGGCTATTTCTGGGTTCTGAGCCTTACCCTAGCAAAAACAGTAGCACTGTTAAAGAGTTTAAAAGAGTCGTACTGAGGTCTAATGGAACAGATAGACAAGATATAGGGAGGAAGAACTGTCTAGTGAATAAAGAATTAGCATGTGATTAAAAATAGTCAGGGTTTAATACCTGTGTCTGCCACAAAATTCCTGTGTGACAATCTTTTGGTGTCTCAAGTCTCAACTTTTAAAATAAAGCTAATGTTACAGAACTGCCTGTGTTCAAAAATCAAGAGACAAGCCCACAAAAAAGATTGGATTGGTTTAAAATCATAAAACTTGAGATTGGATCAGTATGAAATCATAAACCTTCATAAAATAATCCGGGGTTCTTTTTATTTGCCTTCTGGCTTTTGAACCCTTGGTGCATTCTCTGGACACCTTTCCAAGCTTTCCTCTGCAACCCTGAGGAGAAATTCTAACTCCACCTTGCGCTGTGTGGGGCACCTCTTCCCTGCACAGCTCATTAGCCAACTGCTAGTCAGAAGCAGCTTGGAAGGAGGAAGAGGCGGGTGCTGTTAGAACTCCCTAAACTACTGCAGCTGCTGCTTAGAGTAACTGGGAGTGGTGGTGGGGAGCTGCTGAACACGCTGAGGAGTTCAATTTCTTTTGTATTCAAATCAACCTGTGATTCTGGATCCCATCATCTAACTAGCGGTGACCTGCAGAGAGAGAAGGGAAAGCAGTATTGCCAACCCCAAGCATTCAAAAATCATGACTCAGCCCCCAAAATATCATGAGATTGGCTTAATTATCATGAAATTAAAATAAAAATCATTTTGTTTCCTACCTGACTTCTGCTTTTTTCACCTTTAAGGGGAACCTGCCTATCCCCAATATGCATGATCATCTCATCTCGAACATACACATAAAAATGCAGGCTTCCCTATTTGCTTCTCATGGGACATTCCACTTATGTAACTCCTGGGGTGTGGCAAGGTGTCATTTGATCCCTCTTTGACCCACTCCCTACCTAGATAGGCAACTGCCCGCACCCACATTCTTCCTCCATGTTCTCCCACAGTTTCTGGTCCCTCTACTACAACCTAGCCCTTACATTCACTTGCCTCTCATATTTTTTCCTTCTCCCCTCACAGTCCCCTACCCATCACATTCACCACTCTGCCACCCACATTCCCCTGTACTCCATATTTCCCTGCACTACTCCCCAAAGTCTGCCTTCTGCACCAACAATAACCTGCGCTTCTTTGTAATTTCCTGACCCATTTCCTAACACATTTCCATTTCCTTCCCTGCTGCCACCACAGGCCCATTCCCTGCATCTCCATACTATCCCATCCCTTCCCTTGTCCTCACTTGGTGACTTAAGGAGCCACAATCTTTCCTCAGGGCCACCTGGCTTTAGCCCCATTGGAAAGAATGGAAGGTGGCAACCATCAATACTAAGGGAACCCTTACTCTCATCTCCAAAGGCTAAAGGAAAATAGTGGTTACCTTGCTGAAGGCAGCCAGTGGCTTCAGTCTTTTTTTTAATAAATGAGAGATTGGAAGCCATTCTGGATAAGGGTAAAATTTCACAAGACTGAATAAAAGATTTTCGAACCTCAGTATCATTAAACTCACAATAAAGTCATAAAAGCTGGCAACACTGCAAGTTTAATAACGTCTCAGCTTTGCTGTTGCCCAGTTCTGTGGCCATTCACCATCAAGATACTTCTCCTGGAGAGGCAGCCTCCTGGTACCCCAAGAACTGCTATTGCATCTCTAATGGGTCAATGTGAAAAACAAGAGGGTCTCCCAAAGGAAGACACACAAAAGGACAGTGATTTCAATAATTTCAGGATGGGAGGGATTGTGGGGGTGGGAAGAAAAACAAAACTTTTTAAACTTGGAAACAACTAAATCTATACTCAGACATCTAGCTAATGGTCCGAATTTCAGACATGCTGAGCACCTTCAGCTTCAAATGAGGTCAAATTTATAAATGAAAGTAGAATTTTATTTATTCCTATGTATAAAATAATTTGTTTTCCATCACAGCTATATGGTGTGGTGAATCGTTTAGAAAGACTACTTAAGGATACTGTGCACAGGTCCACGAGCAGTTAGGATGCCAATCAGAAATCACTGTTTTGTCTTTTTCACCATGCCATTTCTGTACATCTCACTCCCACAGATTTCACAAAGTACTTCTCCAATTCCTTAAACTGTAAAACGGGCAAAGTTAGAATTAAACCAATCAAAAACTGAATCCAATGACAAGACCACACACAGATCCTAATTTGCATCTTAGTCATAATTTAGCAGTATGTATACTCTGTTTTTTGAGTCTTTGATTGATTTTCACATAATTAGTCCCATTAGTAACAGAGTTTATGAGAGGAGGCAGCATTGGAAGACTCACTGCAAATGCTTTTCTATTAGCTTACATTTTTACTGAAAGCTCAGTTTTTAAACAGAAATAAAATACTAACAAGAGTACGGAATGTCTTTTTTCAGCCAACTCCATCTTTCTGGGATTTCATTTTGTAGGAACTCACAGTGATTACAATGACTGGAATGGGGTAAAAGAGGAAGGATAATTGCTTCTGTTCCTGAAACGTGAAAAACCAGGCTACAGTAAAAACCCCATACTGAGCATAGGAAGAAAGGAAAGGAGAGTCTTCCCTGCTCACAGACAAGCAGGCTGATCACACCCTCGCACAGCTGCCAGAACTGCCAATCATGGAGACATGCACCCACAGCTGTGACCAATAAAGAAAACAAGCCTATAAAGAAGGGGAAACAGAAAGGCCTGGGATAGTGGACGGGTAACAGCCCCATGCCAAGCTGCCTATGAGAAACTGACAAAAGGAGACTGTACGGCGTTTAAGGGCTGATAAACTCTTAAACTCAATTTAAGTCAAGGGCTGATCTAATTAAAAGGAACTAGTTAGGGAAAAGGTGGGACCCCTAGAGAAACTGCACCAAGTGCAACTGACAAGATCTTTAAAGCAAAACACACATTTCATAGGAAAATATTCACAGATTGCAGGTAACCTTTTACACCTGAGAAAAAGACAGATGTATAAAACACTGTTGGTCACAGAAGGGTGCTGGCTGTCTCAGCCTGATATGGCAGCAGAGGCACAAACTTGAGGAGTGCTATATTGTTATCAGTTGAGTTAATTTTCAACTCTGAGACTAAATCAGGAAGCATAACTGTATTACAAAATATCCTTTGAACATTCTTCCAAGATGATATAGTGTTAATACACTTCAGGTTTTAAAAATAATTTGTAAAGTTAATTTATAGTAGTCGTGAAAGGTGCTAAATTGGCAGCTCCTGTGAGGGAGCAACGAGTACTCAGCACTGCACAAGAAGCACTCAACACCTCAAACAATAAAGCCTCTGGAGACTGGACTCTTTGATTTAACAAGGATAATAAAGATAATAAGGTGATAAGTAACAGTCAGCATAGATCTGTCAAGAACAAATCATGTCAAACCAACCTAATAGCTTTCTTTGATAGGATAACAAGTCCTGTGGTTAGAGGGGGAAGCGGCAGATGTGGTATATCTTAACTTTAGTAAAGCTTCTAATACTGTCTTGCATGACCTTCTCATAAACAAACTAGGAAAATATAGCCTAGATGGAGAGACTACAAGCTGAGTGCATAACTGGTTGGAAAATGGTTCCTGGAGACTAGTTATCAGTGGTTCACAGTCAGGCTGAAAGGACATATCGAGTGGGGTCATGAAGGGATCAGTTTTGTTCAATATCTTAATCAATGATTTAGATAATGGTACAGAGAGTAAACTTATCAAGTTTGCGGATGATACCAAGCTGGATGGGTTGCAAGACTGCTCTGGAGGATAGAATTAAAATTCAAAATGACCTGGAGAAATGGTCTGATAGAATGAAATTCAATAAGGACAAATACAAAGTACTCCACTCAGAATGGAACAATCAGTTGCACACATACAAAATGGGAAATGACTGCCCAGGAAGGAGTACTGCAGAAAGAGGGATCTGGGAGTCATAGTGGATCATAAGCTAAATATGAGTCAACAGTGTAATGCTGTTGCAAAAAAAGCAAACTTAATTCTGGGATGTATTAGCAGGAGTGTTGTAAACAAGACACAAGTCGTAATTCTTCTGTTCTACTCTGCGCTGATTAGGCCTCAACTGGAGTATTGTGTCCAGTTCTTGGCATCACGTGCCAGGAAAGAGGTGGACAAATTAGAGAAAGTCCACAGAAGAGCAAAAGAAATGATTAAAGGTCTAGAAAACGTTATCTATGAGGGAAGATTTTAAAAATGGGTTTGTTTAATCTGGAGAAGAGAAGACAAAGGGGAGATGACAACAGTTTTCAAGTACATACAAGGTTGTTACAATAAGGAGGGTGAAACATTGTTCTCCTTAACTACTGAGGATAGGACAAGAAGCAATGGGCTTAAATTACAGCAAGGGAGGTTTATGTGGGACATTAGGAAAAACTTCCTAACTGTCAGGGTGGTTAAGCACTGCAATAAATTGGCTAGGGAGGTTGTGGAATCTCCATCATTGGAGATTTTTAAGAGCAGGTTAGACAAACACCTGTCAGGGATGGTCTAGATAATACAATATTTAGTCCTCCCATGAGTTCAGGGGACTGGACTAGATGATCTCTCGAGGTCCCTTCTAGTCCTACGATTCTATGATTTAACCACAGAGTAGGCATTGTGGCAATGCCAGCTTTCCCTTACTCGCAATTTGTCTCAACTCCACCCTGGAGGGGACAAATGGAAGAGGATAGTTTAGTTTTCTTGTTCATTTAGTCCTTGGCCTCTGACAAGGTGGGTCAACATGAGTGGCAGATGCAAAGTCCATATGTTTATTGATTGTTTTGTTTGGTTTATTCATAAAATGGCAAATGTACATGGTCCTATCTACAATATTTAGCACTTGATATTTTAACCTAATAATTCAATTAAAAACAAGAGACTGCTCAAATAAATTTACCTATCCAGCCCCAATACCCTTCAAGCAAAAACCTATATGCGATGAGAACTTGCACCATGCCCTAAAGACCACTAAGCTTTGGCTCTGTAGGGAGAGTTTTGCTTGGCAAGTTCCAGATCCAAGGACCCTACACTGAGACGGGTTGGTCACAAGTCCCCTGTTATCTATATTTGGAGACTAATACCTTATGTGTCTCTGCTGATCTCAATTTTTGTGGCAGTGCACGGGGAGGAAGACAGTATCAGATAGCCAGGATTCAGGCTATGGGACTTTGCAGACCGAAGTCGACATCTTGATTTGCACCCAAAAATGAATAGCAAGCACATACAGCTGACAAAGAAAAGGCATAATGTATGTTTTGTGGCCACATATTGCTCCAGCTGAAGCTTCCGAGTTGTCTTCAAGTATAACCCCACATGGGGGATGCTGCAGTAATCTATCTGAAGATGACAGAAGTTATGGATCACTTGGACAAGACTGAGCTGAGAGAAATGTTGTCAACACCTAGCCAGATGAAGAAGGAAAAGGGCGTTCTTGATCAACAAAGTTACTTGAAATTTCAGAAGCAGTTTATCCAAAAAGCACCCCCAAATCACAAACCCCTTGAATAAAAGTTGGACAAAATCCCACAATAATGAGTGTCATTGTCCTTACTATTCTCAAGATCCCTCCTCCACCCAATTAGCATTATTACCTCTATCTAACCCAGATTAAGCCTCAGACTGTTTACACTCATTCAGTTCCCAATCAACACTAAATCCTGGGAAATCAGACAACACCTGGGTTTGATAAAAGAGACAGCTGTGTGTTATGATTGACACACTGCCCAAAACTTCTAAGTGGTCTCATAAACAGACAGAACAGGAAGAATGTGGTTTTATGATGTGCTTGTGTCCAGCAGGAACTGGACTGAAATTACTGCTATATTTCACATAGCCCATTGAAAACTAATGATGACTGCAGGAAACAATCAGGATGTAGAGGTGGTTGGATCTGTAGTTCATTACTGTTTCCCTGAGCCACCAGTCCATTTACATTCATGTTGATTCTTACTTTAATTAAAAAGTTTTCTAATAATTTTGGAAGTGTTTTTTTAAAAAAAATTGAAATGCATGATGCTCTGCTTTTAACTTAACTTGTGAACATACAAAATTAGCAAAATAAATTGTAAAGAGATTATATATCAAGGTTTGTTTGGGTTTTTTGTAAATTTAAAGCTGCAATCAATATTGAATCATATAAAAACACAAGATATAAAAACTATAGTACATTACCAAAGGCCTACATTCTTCAAATAGATTTTACATTAAAAAAATCAATATTTAATTTTGTTTTGAAACACAGGAAAAATATACAGTGCCTTTAGTCCGAAAGGGATTTTCAAATTTTTACATATCCAATAAAAAAAAAAATCACTTCATGCATCTTCGAAATCTCCCCCTTTGGAGTGGAATGCAGTACTTGTCTAACAACACAATGAAACACTAGCATATAGATTCACAGAGGAAGTAAAAAAAATAGCATATCCAAGTAAAACTTAAGGAAAAGACAGGTATACAGAACATATTTAATTAAACTGGATTTAATCAGAGCATAGATCTTTAATAAGTACACATGATTAGGCCTTGGTTTCATTTCTTACAAAGCTGGGGCATAGGTTTGCCAACTTTCTGATTGCAGAAAACTGAACACCCTTGTCCCGCCTCCTGCCCTGCCCTTTCTACAAGGCTCCGTCCCTGCTCATTCCATTCCCCTTCCCTCCATCACATGTTCTCCCCCACCCTCGCTCGCTCGCTCATTTTCATCACGCTGAGGCAGGGGCCTTGGGGTGCAGGGGGCTGAGGCCTCCAGCTGGAGATGCAGGCTCTGCAGTGGGGCCAGGGATGAGGAGTTTGGAGTGCGAGAGGGGGCTCAGGGCTGGGGCAGGGGGGTGAGAGCTCCAGCTGGGGGTGTGGGCTCTGTGGTGTGGCTGGGGATGAGGGGTTTGGAGTGCATTAGGGGGCTCCAGGCTGGAGGGGTAGGGCCGAGGGGTTTGAAGTGTGGGAGGGGGCTCCAGGCTGGGGCAGAGGGTTGGGGTGCAGGAGAGGGTGAGAGTTCCAGCTAGGGATGTAGGCCAGAAATGAGGGGTTTAAGGTGTGAGAAGGGTTTGGAGCGTGGGAGGGGACTCCGCGCTGAGGCAGGGGGTTAGGGTGCAGGGGGGTGAGGGCTCTGACTTAGGGTGTGGGCTCTGAGGTGGGGCCAGAGATGAGGAGTTTGGCATGCAGGAGGGGCCTCAGGGCTGGGACAGGGGGTTGGGGTGTGGGGGGTGAGGGCTCCAGCTGGGGTGCAGGCTCTGGGGTGGGGCTGGGGATGAGGTGTTTTGGCTGCAGGAGGGAGCTCTGGGCTGGGGCCGAGGAGTTCAGAGGGCGGGAGGGGGTGCAGGCTCTGGAAGGGACTTTGGGTACAGGAGGGGGCTCAGGGATGGGGCAGGAGGTTGGGGTGTGGGAAGGGGGTCGGGCTCCCAGGCAGTGCTTACCTTAGGCGGCTCCCGTAAGTGACCAGCATGTCCCTGCATCTCCTAGGTGCAGGGGCAGCCGGGGAGCTCCACTTGCTGCCTTCACCTGCAGGTGCTGCCTCCACAGGTCCCTTGGCTGCGGTTCCCAGTCAATGGGAGCTGCGGAGTTAGTGCTCGGGGCGGGGGCAGCGTGTGGAGCCTCCCTTGCCGTCCCTGTGCCTAGGGGCTTCTGGGAACCATGTAGAGCCAGGGCAGGCAGGGAGCCTGCCTTAGCCCTACTGCACCACTGACCAGACTTCTAACGGTCCAGTCAGCAATGCTGACAAGAGCTGCATGGGTCCCTTTTCAACCTGGCGTTCCGGTAGAAAACCAGACGCCTCGCAACCCCACATTGGTTCAGTAATAACTCAGAGGGAAGCATGCTTCCTACTGCAACATTCAGAATTTACTGTGGAAGTTTCCCATCTAAACTGGGATTAGACTCAAACACATTTAAGCCTGGATCCTGTAAACAGATGTGCACCCAGCCACACCTGTGCCTGGACAGAGACCACTAAGGTCAGACAGTGTAGTTACATCTGTTTGCAGGATCAAGACATTAACTTGTACGATCTGGCAAAATTTGAGCCTGAAGTGATATGACTGTGGACTATATCACCTGCCTATACTGGAAGGAGGACAGGAGACACTGGATGTGGTTTAATCAGGCTGAAAACTTTATTATTAACTGTCTGGGAGTACCCAGAAGATAAACGTGTACAGTGCAGGCAACTCCATGATCATTTCAGTATCTACCTGGGGGCCTTCTGTCAGCCCCACCCCCTTTTCCATCCTGATCCCCAGCCAACCTGCTGCTGGAACCTTACCACCCCCACCCCCTTCAAATAAGTGTTCAGGTGGGCTATGAAGAAGGGGGGACTGGCTCTCTGCTGTGCCAATCATAGGAGCCCCAACACCCTGCCCCTTTTCCACTCCATTAACAAACACCTCCTTTAAACCCTCTACTAAATCATTTATCTGATCACGGTATTCCTTCCCTATGGAACATCTGCACTGGACATCTGCCCCATACTTACAAAATGAGTTGCAACATTATAGCCTCACTCCCGTTCTGTGCTGGACCCAAATGAGCCCTTCCACCTGAATCCACTGTGGGGAAGAGGAAAAAAATCCCACTCAGCCTTGGCCAATTTGATAGTAAAGGAAATATTCCTTCCCAGCCCCCCAAGAATTTAGAGGCTAGCACAGTGCCTCCAGCGGATCCTGACCAAACCTGTTATTTCACCACTTTCAAGGGTTGCAGCTGTTCAACTTGGGCCAGGTGAAAGAGGGCTTCTCCTGTCTGGCTTGCACCTATATATTCTCCCCTCTCTTCTGATCACCTGTCAGGGGGATGGACGAGTCAGACTCCCCACGTTTACCCGTTCTGCATCTGCAGCAACATATGTGCCTCTGTGCCCTTAAAGAGGTATGCTAAAGAGGTATGCCCCTTCCCGCAGCAAGACGGATAATTCCCCCCCGCCCCTGCACTTAAAGTGTGGTGCAGTCATTGTTAATGATCTCCAGCTGCTGATCAACTTTGAATAGTGTACTGTACATATTTTAAGTTACACTAAAATGATAGAACATTAAAATTAAAGCCCATGAAATTACTTGTACATATTTCCATATGGAAAGTTCACACTAAAACCCTTTCCAATTCTTAAATGCATACATATTGTACTTATACTTTATGCGTGAGATTCTATACTGTGCTTCTAAGAGGTGCCCAGAGGATGGGAGTGCTAAGGTGGCTTTAAGCTACTTTACTCCCTCTTGATCCTGAGCTGCTCTAGGGGCTGGAGAGGACCGCAGCATAATTTAGACAGCCCTGGGATGTGTCTATCTAAGCCCTGGTCTACACTGGGGGCGGGGGAGAGAATCGATCTAAGATACGCAACTTCAGCTACGAGAATAGCGTAGCTGAAGTCGACATATCTTAGATCGACTTAACTCACGTCCTCATGACACGGGGTCCACTGCCGCCACTCCCCCATTGACTTCGCTTCCGCCTCTCAGCAGTGGTGGAGTTCCGGAGTCGACGGCAGAGCGATCAGGAATCGATTTATCACATCTACACTAGACGCGATAAATCGATCCCCGATAGATCGATCACTACCCGCCAATCCGGCGGGTAGTGAAGACCTGCCCCAAGTTACTGCAATCTCTAGGTTTGCCCTAGGGGCCACAGTGCCACCCAGAATCTTCACAGCACGGCATGCTGCAGCCCTGCTCCTGACATGCCCCTCCCACTCCTAGCATACCTCCTACTCCAGGGAGTGTGAAGGATTCCTCAAAGCACAGCCTTACTCCTGTCTACTGTTGTGCCTGTGCTAGTGGGAATCCTCACCTAGATGGACCAGGGGATTTTAAGGTCTGTTATACCACTCAGGCCCTTTTATCCAGCATAGCGGGACCAGAGCAGGGGTGAGGATTTCCCCGCATTATTTTAGCCAATTAATTGTCTGTACTAATATGATAATCAGATTATCAAGCATTTAAACCTATGCCACCAATCGCCGAAACAGGCACACCAGCATGTAAGTAGAGTCCTGCATGGATACAAAATTTGCATCCACATCCAATCCACGATCCACAAATATGATCCACAGATATCCACAGATTTTCAGGGCTCTCTCTCCTTTGGTACCTACGAACTTACTTCATGTAATGAAAAAAAGCAACGTTTTGTTAAAGTGACAACCTTAAAGAAAAGAAAAGTAGGGAGATGCACTAAACAGCAAATTACTTTCATTTATTTGTTTTTATAATAAAGTGCTCATTTAATATTTGGCGTTAGCTGATGATACTCTGTATTGCCCAAACCGTGCATAAGAGTCATGACCATTAAACAAAATGAAAAACAGAAAAAAGCCTTTTACTTCCCCATAAAAAAAATTCTACTGATGAAAAGGGTAGCGAAAAAAGAGAGAGAGATCCTTTGTTATGTTTACTTTCAGAATTTGTAATGCACTCTGATAATACAGTGATGAGCGTGGTACAAAAGGCTAGACAGGTAAAAGGACTGACTGAGCAATTTGTGACACCAGAAAGAGACAGGCCAGGGAGTTTTTATAAATACTGAAAATGGAAAAATCATTCAGGGCCAAAGTCAATAGAGTTACACTGGGATGGCTCAGAGTTTTTACAAGTCCTGTCCTCTCTAAACTGCTTTGTGCATTGTCGGAACACCCATTAACTAGCTGCCTGTCTTGCTTTTCTACATCTATACATATATTAAAAAATGCACAATGGATATGTTTTTCCAACAATAAAACTTAACTTAGGTTTGCCATCCAGTGTCAACATTTTAATAAATGAACAATAGCACCAAAGAAAATATTCAGCTACAATAGCTAATGTATTGATTATTGAAATGCTACAATTCAAGCTTTTTGGCCATATTGTGGCCCCACCACCCTCACTTCATCAGAACACAATTTGGCCTCCTTGTGTCAAATGTTACAATGAGAGATGTTGCAAATATGTAAAATTATAAATAGCTTTATTTTGTAAATACCTTCATATGAAAATGTGAATTAAAAACCTAGAAAACAAAATAATGAATATAAATCATAAATTACTCTATTGTCCTTAGCACATGTTAGTGTGCAACATACAGAAAGCTCGTTAGAAAAAAAGCTATCAGTGTTAACCTCTACATTCCTAGCTGACTAAATATTTGCAATGAAGCATAGACTTCAGCTCTGTATTTTCTCCCCTATAGGACTAAATGCTTTACATATGATATACGTAATACCAGTGGTTCTCAATCAGATGTACACGTACCCCTGTAGTTACGTAGACGTCTGCGAAGGGATACATCAACTCATCTAGATATTTGCCTAGTTTTACAACAGGCTATATAAAAAGCACTAGCAACGTCAGTACAAACTAAAATTTCATACAGACAATGACTTGTTTATACTGCTCTATATACTATACACTGAAATGTAAATACAATATTTATATTTCGATTGATTTATTTTATAACTATATGGTAAGAATGAGAATGGAAGCAATTTTTCAGAAAGAGTGTGCTGTGACACTTTTGTATTTTTATGTCTTATTTTGTAAGCAAGTAGTTTTTAAGAAAGGTGAAACTTGTGGGTATGCAAGACAAATCAGACTCCTGGAAAGGTTGAGAGCCACTGCTTTATACCAGTGGTCTCCAAAGTGGGGTGCACGCACCCCAGGGGTGCGAGCTCAACAAATTTTTACTGATAGGGGTGCGCGATCAAAAAAGTTTGGAGATCACTGCTTTCTACCACCAAAACTAGCAGTACCTACCATGGCATGGCTAGAAATGTGAGAGAATACATTCAAAAATCTGTAAACCTCAATTGCAAAATACACACATACATTATTTGAAATAAACAAACTCGCTCCTTATCACATTTCAAATATTCTAATCATTAAATGCTTGATCCCGCAAAATATTTCTCATGTGAGTATTTCTTACCAATGTTTATAGCCCATATTTTAACTCCTTAAGCTATTAGCATGGTTGGATTTTGTTTCCTTTTGTGAGCAATGTAATGACAAATTGCACATAATGAAGTTTGTAAAAATAACTCTAGATTTAAGGCATTTAAAATGCATGATTGACTTGTCATACAAAAGCACTTATTCTACCCAGAAATTGGTGTTCATCACCGAAGCACTGAATACAGAGAAAATTATTCTTAAATTCTGAAGAATCACTGCCCTAATGGCTCCAACTGCCTTCAGAACCACACAATAGATCTCCAAAATCTGAAACAGTTCAGGTAGTAGAGGGACTGTCAACAGCTTTAACACTAGCCTATTGATGTGCTCAGTTCACCCATGCACCAAGAAGTGCCTGTCCCACAGTGAATGGCCCTTTAAGGGGGGATAGGTCCAGCCCCACTGGTGACACTTTGATTATTTTCTCTACCTGGGAATGCAAGCTAAGTGACAGGACAAGCAGGCCATGTAGCTAAAATCAGCCCTTCTGAGATGGAGATGAAATCAGAAGCCTCTGGAGAGCCAAGGGGGAATGACAAAGAAAGAGAGTAGGCAGCTTAGAGAGGAGAATGCCATGCCATGAGGGCTGTGGGGACCTTGAGCCAAGTTGGGAGAGAAGAGAGACTCTTTGAAGCAGGGTTGGAAGCTGGCTACTGTGGGCTGGAGGAGCTGCCCTTAACTATTGCACAGCTCTAGGAAGGAAGGCTGTGGAGTCAACCAGGATGAAGTAGTGAACAATGCAAGGAAGGAGGGGTATGGAATCCATTAATCAGGGGAAGAGTTTGGCCCTGAGGGAAAAGGAAATTGTATATTTATAAGGACTTAATAAATTGGATGCCAGACTGGTGGAATATTAAATAATTTGGTCTGCAAACAAGTTATTATAAAGAAGCAAGAGGGAACTGAGGGCAGTGATCTTAACGCAGCAAACTATGCAATGTAGGGGTGTGCTCCAAGGGTGAGATCCACAGATCCATGGTTCCTTTCTGTTCTGAGAATAAGTGCCCCCAAAATTTAACCATTTATGCATTTATTATGATGGCATCTGAAACAGACACATCTGGGCTCAATACAGAGGTGACAGTCATGCACTCCTCTCAATCTGCAGCAGAGCTAACACTGATTACACTGAATTGTTCAAAAGAGTGAGAGTATATGGTCCTGTGGTTGCAAATGACAAGATATAGCTGATATGATGGGGAATAATTCAGGCAGTGTGCTAATATCAAAGTTCAGCATCCAATAGAGCGCTATCTGGAAACAGTTATTCTGCACGTCCTTGCCCCTTCATGTCTTCAAAGTGGTGAGTGTACGAATGGCTTTGTAGGTCATGACTGAAAATCACAACGAGGTTTGCTCAGCTCTGTAGTGCTAGAAAATATATTTGGATCATGGCTTTCTTGTTCAAAACTCTCTCTGTGGACATCACCATCTCGCATGCAATCACATTTTGAGGGTGATATTTAAATTATATATACAGAGAATTAAAACATAGTCCCAGATCAACAAGTATCAGTACAAACATGAATGTACTTCAGATAATGCAACCATTCTCTATAATCTGTTATGACTGGTGAAGAAATGGCTAAGAACCCAATTCAATGCCTACATTCCACAAACAGGCATGCTCTAGGGGAAATATTCCCCAAATACACACTGGATAATGTAATGATTAAACATCGGCTCCAATTGGCAGAAGCACTTCAGTCTTCATGGCTGAGGATGTTAGGGAGATTCCCAAACCTGAGCTGGCTTTTGTAGGTGATGAATCTGATGAATTGTCACAGATTGAGGTGTCAATAGAGGAGGTTTGGTAATTAACTGATAAACTTAACAGTGACAAGTCACCGGGACCAGATGGCATTCACCCAAGAGTTCTGAAAGAACTCAAATGTGAAATTGTGGAACTAACAACTATGGTTTGTAACCTGTCCTTTAAATCAGCTTCTGTACCTAGTGACTGGAAGATAGCTAATGTAATGCCAATATTTAAAAAGGGCTCTAGAGGTGATCCCAGCAATTGCAGACCGGTAAATCTAACATCAGTACCGGGCAAATTAGTTGAAACAATCCTAAAGAATAAAATTGTCAGACCCATAGAAGAACATAAATTGTTGGGCAAAAGTCAACATGGTTTCTGTAAAGGGAAATCATGTCTTATTAATCTATTAGAGTTCTCTGAAGGGGTCAACAAACATATGGATAAGGGGGATCCAGTGGACATACTGTACTTAGATTTCCAGAAAGCCTTTGACAAGGTCCCTCACCAAAGGCTCTTAGGTAAATTAAGTTCTCATGGGATAAGAGGGAATCCTTTTATGGATTGAGAACTGGTTAAAAGACAGGGAACAAAGGGTAGGAATAAATGGTAAATTTTCAGAATGGAGAGGGGTAACTAGTGATGTTCCCCAAGGGTCAGTCCTAGGACCAATCCTATTCAACTTATTCATAAATTATCTGGAGGAAGGGGTAAAAAGTGAGGTGGCAAAGTTTGCAGATGAAACTAAACTGCTCAAGATAGTTAAGACCAAAGCAGACTGTGAAGAACTTCAAAAAGATCTCACAAAACTAAGTGATTGGGCAACAAAATGGCAAATGACATTTAATGTGGATAAACGTAAAGTAATGCACATTGGGAAAAATACAATTATACATACAAGATGGTGGGGGCTAATTTAGCTACAACTAATCAGGAAAAAGATCTTGGTGTCATCGTGGATAGTTCTCTGAAGACGTCCACGCAGTGTGCAGCGGCAGTCAAAAGAGCAAACAGGATGTTAGGAATCATTAAAAAAGGGATAGCGAATAAGACGGAGAATATCTTATTGCCCTTATATAAATCCAAAGTACGCCCACATCTTGAATACTGCGTACAGATGTGGTCTCCTCGTCTCAAAAAAGATATACTGGCATTAGAAAAGGTTTAGAGAAAGGCAACTAAAATGATTAGGGGGTTGGAACGGGTCCCATATGAGGAGAGATTAAAAAGGCTAGGACTTTTCAGCTTGGAAAACAGGAGACTAAGGGGGGATATGATAGAGGTATATAAAATCATGAGTGGTGTGGAGAAAGTAAATAAAGAAAAGTTATTAACTTGTTCCCATAATTCAAGAACAAGGGGCCACCAAATGAAATTAATGGGCAGCGGGTTTAAAACAAATAAAAGGAAGTTCTTCTTTACACAGCGCACAGTCATCTTGTGGAACTCATTGTCTGAGGAGGTTGTGAAGGCTAGGACTGTAACAGGGTTTAAAAGAGAACTGGATAAATTCATGGAGGTTAAGTCCATTAATGGCTATTAGCCAGGATGGGTAAGGAACAGAGTCCCTAGCCTCTGTTTGTCAGAGGATGGTGATGGATGACAGGAGAGAGATCACTTGATTATTACCTGTTAGGTTCACTCCCTCTTGGGCCCCTGGCATTGGCCACTGTTGGTAGACAGGATACTGGACTAGATTGACCTTTAGTCTGACCCAATATGTCCATTCTTAAATTCACAGATCTGAAAAGCTATCCATGCACCCCCAGATCTTGCATTTGGCTCTCATTGAAGAATCTGGTGTAAATTCCCTAGTCCTGATCACGTGCAAACTTCTGCCAGTAATTTGAGGTTATGCACGGGTATCTTCAAAAAGAGCAGAATCAAGCCTTTTTGATCTTTGTATCTAATTGGATGGGATCTTATGAAATGTATTCCACAGTACAGCCATTGTAGACTAAAGTTACCCTGCAGATACAAGTGTTTTAGTGTCATTTTTCCAAAAAATATTATAGGTTGGATTTTCAAAAGCATTCAGTGTTGGCCAAAATCTGCTCCCACTAAACCAGTGGTTCTCAAACTTTTGTACAGGTGACCCCTTTCACATAGAAAGCCTCTGAGTGTGACACCTCCTTATAAATTAAAATCACTTTTTATATATTTAACACTATTATAAATGCTGGCGGCAAAGCAGGGTTTGAGGTGGAGGCTGACAGCTCGCGACTCCCCCATGTACGAACCTTGTGACCCCCTGAGGAGTCCCGATCCCCAGTTTGAGAACCCGTGCATTAAACCCAATGGTAAAATGCCAGCTGAATGCTTTTGAAAATTCCACCCTATTTTCCCAGTCCCCCAAATTATACTATATACTTTACTGTATAAAAGAGCAATGCCCTGAAGAACGTTGAGCCTAATTTTACTATTATTTATACTAATGAAAATCCAGAGCAGTTCCTTTGCTTCTGTGAAGTTACTCTAGATCTGGCCAGTGTACAGAATTTGGCCGTTACAGTATAATTTTAGATGGGAGCCAGTGAATAGCTATAGCAGAAAGGACAGAAGGGGTGAGTTATGGAGGAATGAGGTCTAGAACAATATAATCATGTGGTTACTCAGTTCAGATATTTGCATATATAAGTGGTTCAAAGTGAAAACAAATATTGGGCCAAATTCTTTCATGGTGCAAAGCAGCAAAATTGCATGGTAGTCAATTGATCTGTGCCCATTTCCACTAGTAGATAATTTAATCTATTGTTTTCACAATGTAAGGTACAGTCCTATTCAAAATTTTTAACAACCTCTCTTTTACTTAAGTATTAAATGGAATTGCTAAAAAATGCTCTGCAATATTTTAACTAACTAGTCACCTGATGGAGGTAGCAATACAGTATGTTTGACCATTTTATTCCAGTGTCAAAGGAAGCAAAAAAGAGAGTTTAGGTACATCTTAACAAATAAAAGGGTATGATAAGATTTGGAATGAAAAACTTTACTATTTTTTAAACTCTTGGAACACTGGCATCTTCCAGATTGCCAGCCAATGGAACATTAGGAGGAAAGCATATTAAAAAGATAGTCTCTTCTGCAGAATTTTTATCAAAACCTGGATTTATAACACCCCTTTGCTCTGGGGAGTTTTATGTAAGGATTCTACACTTCTCCTCCCCCTTTTCTACATCCCTCCTGCCAGCCATCAATAACACCCATTAATTTATAGATTCATAGATTAAGGCCAGAAAGGATTATTGTGATCATCTAGTAAGACTTCCTGAATAATATAACTACAGTGGGAATTATTTTTATCCTGTGTAAAAGCATGTGTAAAGGGGGTGTACAGAGATATAGCTTTCAAAATTTCAGCTCTCCATTACAGATTGGAGCCAGCAGTGGAATCTGGATCTAATTTTGCATTCCAGACTTTACAAAATTCCAATGTGTTCAGCTCTGAGTCCCATTTCTCATAAAGCTTGCACGTGTACTACATACAATAAAACTATATTTAAAATATTATTAGGTTGTAAAGTCAAGCACTTAGAAATTAGGAAACGCCAGATTTACGTTTGCCTCTGCAACCTTAATTCTGCCCTCTTGTGCATCCATCTTCCATCCTGAGATATTGGGCAGTAAACCTGTCACTGGTCTAGGAATGAATATTGTCCATTTGGCATCTCAGACCAGCATTACTTTGAGAGGAAGTTCCACATTTGGGATGTGGGTGCTGTGGAAGAAAACATTTCCTTATCAGTTTGTTTTAAAAGAAAACTGATAGCTGTTTGAAGCGGCTCAGACATTTGGAATGTTAGAACCAATCCAGTTGGAGACAAATTAACAGGCAGAGGGCAGGTACCATGGTCTAAGACTCACAATGTATAACATGGCTGTGGAATTTATTACATGGACAGCACCATCATATATGTATAACACATACACCCTCTCTGCAGAATCAGGGCAGGAGATATTTGTGCAGATGGTTATCCTGTCTATAAGGAAGAGCATGTATAATTCTTGCTCCAGAAAAAAAAAAGTGTAGTGCTGGCCATATAGAAAAAAGGACAATTATTCTAGAAGATATAATGGTTCTGTGCAATATAAAAAATCATAACTAGATGGAAACTACTGACTCTGACCTAATTCCCATGAACTATATAGCAAAGTTTATAAGCTTTCCCCTTCATTCCATGACTATGGGCTGAATTTCCAGCCATATAAAAATCACATTTTTCACAGCCTGATGCGGAGCTTTTCCTATTATTCAGATGCCTTTGAATAAGAATTGTTACGTGGACCAAATTACAAGAAATTCTTTTTGGCATCACAAACCCTTTGAATACATGTCTAAAGCACTGTAGAAAGATCCAATTTTCAAGCAGAATCCACAGAGGGCAATTTTTGACCTGTGCTAAAAAATTAACTTTGAACGGTGCCCCAAGTCTTTTAGCAAAAGCTTTGAAGATTCCCAGCACCCTTATGGAAAACATTCTAAATAATGTTACTGGCTTCACCGATGCTAATATGAAAGAAGCAGAGAAGAAATCCCTTACCCTGCATTAACAATTATAGTACTGAAAATTAGCACCACTCCTGACAAAAGTTTGCTCTTACAATGGACATGGGACTTATAATGCTATTTTACACAGAATAAAGGTTAAATATGTATATGGAAGTAGCAATGGGTGGAGGGGTAAAGGTCAGAGAATGGGGGAAGTAGAGATGTAGTCTACAGCATTTGGCCAGCAGTTCCTTTCAATTCTCTTATTATGTATAGAGACCAAAAGTGACCCTGAATGCTTTATCCTCACATTGGCTAGTAGAGTGCAGTTTCACAATCCTGCTCTTCTTCCAACCCCACTAAAGTCTTGATCACACCCCAAGTATTACAACCACAGCAGCAGTGAACCGAACTCTTAATCCCAAACTCAATTCTCAGTGCCACACCCCCATCCCTAGTCTTGGTCCCAGGCAATAAACATTACTAGTTAGTGGGCCTCAGTGTACATTTCTGCAGAAACCAGCAGCAGCCACTGCAGAAATGCAAATCCCAGCACTGATCTGAAAGGACAGAGACAACAGCACAATCAGACACTGCCCTTAGCTTCAAATCACTTCCAATACATGGCACAGAAGTTAAGAGACTGCAGGGATTCAATATTTCCATCCATTATAGATTATACTGTTGGCTACAGGGGAAAGTATAAAAACTGGAACCCACACCTTAAAACTGGTTATTTCCTATGCAGCCAAAAAAAAACACCACACACAGCATGTCACACCTTAAGTGCAAGCTACCAGCCCTACCCTCCAAACACACACAAGGGAATGGGATACAGTGAGACAAGGACACACCTTACAGGATAGAAAGGTTCTGGATCACATTAAGAGTTTTGCATGTAGTCAGTTACCTATTCTGCCATTTCCATCCAAAAGTGAATAGGCCTGGAAGGTGGTTACAGGAAGAGAAAATTTGATTCTCTTCCTCAGGCCACAGTCTTAGTCTGTTTAGTCTCATCACTCTTAGGAGGCAATTTAGTAACATTACATTTGAAGCCTGCTGCTAATGGAGAAAAGGGGGAAAGAGATAAAAGGTTCAAGAGAGACAGGAGAGAGACTAGTTTCCAAATATGGTATCCATCAGTGCCCTGAGCCCCCTACATCTTTCCCTATGTAATCAACAGGGTAATAAACCTACCAATTCTCTCTCTAGCCCACCAACACAAGTTAACACCTTGCCCTCTGTAAGGAGCAGTGTAGCTAATTATAAACACACTGTGCTTTCCCACATCAAAAAAGATGCCTCCCATCCTTGCCCACAGTACCGCAACCACCAGGCAGATAGAAAGATAGCAAAAGGAAGATAGCCCAGCTGGAGAAACCCTGCAGGGAGTGGAAGTAGCAGAGGAAGAGACAGGTTGCTGCCTGATCCCCAAGTGGCAGGGTTGGGTTTACACTGAGCCAGGTGGGGGCAGCATGGTGTTTTTTGAAGGCTCTGTCCTAGGGAAATCCCACCCATTACCCGCTCCTGTAACGGGCGCGGTTTTAAGGCCCCCAGAGGAATCCCTTCCTAAAATGTGGTGGGTTTTCCAATGGCAAGATCTCCCCTCTTCTAACACGCCCCATCGGAGGGGTGGGAGCTCTTCTTCCCCTGCGTGGGGTGGGGGGGAGCGAGACCCTCCTCGCCTCTCCTGGGTGTGGGTCTCCTCAGGTAGGCGTCTCCCGCAGGGAAGGGAGGCGGTTCCCGTGGATGGGAGAGAAGGAAGTTCAGGGCCGTGAGGGGAAGGGGTGGGGGTTCTGCAGGGCATGACCCGCGGCCAGTCTCTGGGAAGGGACCCCTCGGGGCTCGGTCAGTGTGGCCGAGCCGAGCCCCGCACCGTTCCCAGAGCCGCTGCAGCCCAGCCGCGCCGCTGCCTTGTCCGCTTTCACCGCCAGGACCGATCCCCCTGCCCAGAATGAATGAATGAATGACGGGCGGCTGCTTACTTGAGCATGGCCTCTTCCTTCTCTTCCTCTTCTTTCTGCCGGTCCATCACTGCCATAATGATGTTCCTCTCCTCCTCTGTCAGGTGGCTCAGGTCGGGCAGCTCCTGCATCGGGGGAGGCACCGTGGGTGGGCGAGGGCCGCGGGGCCCCACCGAAGAAGACATTTTTATTTCTGCCTTTTCCCTTACACCTTCTACCTTAGCAAGGCAAAGCCAATCACGCCTCTCCGCCTCCTCCCTTCACAGTGTAGTCCTCTGCTCATCGGCAGCAGCCAGCAGCTCTCCGGCGGCAGCAGCAGAGGAGGCGGAGACCCAGCCTTTCATGGTTGCTTGCATCCACCCCAGCCCGGCTGCTGCTGCTCCCTTTGTTTGCCCAGCTCTAGGAAGGTTTGGGGCTGCCCTCCTGCCTCTTGCATCCCATCCTCCCGGGAGGGCGGGGGGGGGGAGAGGGCTCGGGATTACAGCTAGTAGGCTGTGTGCACAGGCAGGCTGGATGCACAGAGCTGGAAGAGAAGGGCGGATGCTGCTGCTGCTAGCTTTGAGGAGGGAGGGGGGAGTTGGGTGTCAGTTAGGCGGAGTCCAAGCCGCTCCGCTCCTGGAAGCTCTCCTGCTGTCTCACACTGAGCACCACCAGCTGTGGAGTCCATGAACCTGAGCCACGCACACCCCAGGCATCCCCTGACTTGTCCTCAGGCCACATGTTTGCCAGAGTTGCTGCTGGGATGATATTTTCCCCTCTGATCTTTCTCAGCTCTCTTTACCTCGATTAATGGCCATGCACCTTGCCAGTCTCCTCAGCTGGTGCCCTGCCCCCGGCCTACCTTGTGCAGGGTCCACCTGCACTTTATCCTGCTCTGCCTAAGCTTTCTCACTGCAAACCAGTGTGACAAGCTTTCACCTGGCTCCCCACTACAGGTCAGCACCATGTCCTGGAGCTCCCCAACCTTGGGCTGGTGCCAGGCACTCTCCATCACTTTGTTGGACACACTCCCCAGTCTCCCCTGACCACACACTGGCCCTACACACATGCTGACCAGATTCCCATGACTTAGGCTAAGGATGCAGGTACTCCACCTGGGTCCCTGCTTTGACCCAGTCCTGTATTTACTATGCCAGTCTTTTCTTGGCTTCTCTGCTTTCAACAGAACTTGTAGATATTTTCCTTGGGCTCCTAAATTGCAGACTGGCACTACATGAACTCTAACCCTTCTTCCCCTGCACTTGATGTAGGTTTTATGCTCTCACTGGTTGCCCCATCTTGAGCCAGAGCAGAGCATGCGCCACACTTTCCCTATTCCCCCTTACTTCAGACTAGCCCCACACATTCTTCCTATTTTCTCCTACTTGGGCCTTCCAAAACCAAGCTTGAAATATGTGATAGTTCAAACTCTTCATAAACAAACCAAATTGTTTCTTAACATGAAGGGCCTCCCTACAACTATGCAAATTCTAAATGGTAATGAAGGGCAACTGCTCCTCCTCCCTGAGATATTACTGCAGGGATCAGTTCTGTCACATCAGTGTAAAAGCAATAAGGGAGATGTTGATTAGCAAACCAAATCTATAAGGATGCACCCAACTCGGTGTCCTCCTCATCCAGCACACAGAAGTTGGAACATGAATGAAGGACAGAACACTCAGGACAGCTGGTAATTATCCCCCATAGTTGAAGGCATAGGCCCACCAATGAGCCAGGTAATGTCTAAGCTCAGGGTCCTGCTAGATTCATTATCACTCCTGGTCACCCAAATAGTAACAGTCACCAAAACAAAACCGTATTCCATCTTTCACTAGCAAGGAAACATCATCCTTTCTTCTCAAAGGCTAAGCCTTAGTAATCCATTCATTCATCACCTCCAGACTGGAGTACAGCAACAAACTCTACTTGGGGCTGACTACAAAGGCCAGAAGGAAGCTACTGCTGCTGCTGTTCCACCATGCAGAAACTCACCATCTGGGCAGGGCAGGCCAAAGAGAGTCCTCTGCAATCTCTAAGCCTTCAATAAGCTTGGCCCAAGAATAGCTTCTCACTCTGTACCATGCTGCTTAAGCTATTCTTGATGAGACAGACACCAAAGTTAGACTGTAGGGAACCAGACACAGGGCTTTGTCAGTAGACAGTCCAGAGCTATAGAACTCTCATATACCATAGTGATGAGTGCATAAAAGGAATTCACCAGGTCCCTCCTGCTGAAGTAACTCCCCACAAGTATAGAAATAGAATGGTTGGCACAAGTAGGCCTGTCAATACCTCTGAATAACACATCAGATGCAATCATAGCCCACCTTATCTTACCAGACTTGTTTGTGTATACAGGAGAACAAACAGCGACTGGCAAGCTGAGAGGAATTATGGTTGAATTTTGTATATTGTTCAAATAAATATATCAGTAACATCAGTTCTTATGTATCATCATGTACCATAAAAATTTGGAATTTAAATTTAAATAAAAGAAATTGAATACGTTTTAATAATAAATACAATCAATGTCTGTCTCAAATTATTCTGTCTTCCTTCCTTTTGATTTTCTCTTTTCTTTTTGTGTTCATTTGTTCTTTTTTCTTTTTGAAATCTAATGTCTTTATTAGTGACAACACAGAAAGTATAGAATTTATTACTAATGTTGTTATATACATCCCAATATAGGTCTAATTTAGCCCTTAGCTTTAAAGAATATGTCAAACAGAAGATACTACTTCTGTGTTTCACACAGAAAAGATAGCAGTTGAGTAACAACAGCTAATTATCTAGACAGCCACAAACTCTTTCTAAATTGTGAAATTACTCCTTCTTTTATTGTCTTTTTTATATGTTTCAGCCTGTAAGTTAATAATCGACATACAACAGATCAAGCTATAATATTTGATACAGTATTACAAGGAATACTAGAAATCTAAAAGGTGGCAATTAAGATTTTAAAAACTATATACAAAATTGTCAGTATCTAAAGCACTCTGTAACAAACACCTTGTAGTATGAAGAAGTTTCATTGCCAAAGCAACCTGGCCCCAAAGAGTATTGCAGACAGTTTAGACCATGCTGTCTATTTTAAATAGAAATATGATCGATGACTATAATTAACCTTTAACAAATGTACATATAACAAGTTATTTGTTTTATGTTAAACAAGCTGATAGATTCAAATGGTATGTTGAGAGACCAATATGGAAGGAAAATCCTTTAAGGTGAGTCCAACCAACATATTGCAAGGATATATACCACTGTTGTATTGTTTCATTAATTGTTATATCCCATTCGTAACAGACCAAACAAACTAGTCAAATGTCTTCATATTGCTGCATGATAAACTACTAGACAAAGACAGAGCCATCAAGAAGTGCAAGGGCTGCTCCAGCCTCCTCCCAATGGGGGAGTGGAGGTGGGCTAGACAGAAAATTGGGAAAACTGCACTATGCATCTTGTAGCCCAGTGGGCCAGCTTACCGGTATTATATTCATTGCTTTGTTATTCTGCTTTATTATATTTAGTAGTAATGCAAGGAACCTACAGGCTTTATCCTGTAAGATTTGGCTTCAGTAGATAGTGTGAGGCTTGAAGCCTATAACCTTTGGCATTGATAAACTTAAGTAATTCATAAGTTATAGGGAACTGAAAGTAGAATGCAAGATAAGGGGGACTTTTGTCCAGAATACTGACATCAGCCACCCACAGAACACAGCTGACCCCAGTACAGAACATAGCTGACACCAGCATCTCGAAAGTTCTGGACACGACCTCTGATCGCAAAGCTGCCATGACAGCAAATTGACGTGTATGTTAATAGGGGAACATCAGACATATACTAACCTATAGAATAACGACACCTTAAAGGGAGAAAATACAAATAAGAACCTCTATTGAATATGCATTCGTCATGGCAGCGTCAGCGTAACCTACTATAAAAGTAACATCCCAGGGGCAGCAGATAGGTTGGAGAAATGTAGACCTTGGGAGGGTCCAGAATGATGGTCACTGGGGAAGATAAGGACGATGCTGGTGATGAGAAAGATAATAGTTAAGTATGAAAGATAAGGGCGTAAGTATGGACATCCAAATATACTTTCTGTATTATCTCTATCTGCTTTGTTAAGTTTAAGTGTGTGTATAATCTTTGCTAAATTATTAATAAATCACATATTTATATATAGAAAGAGTTCCTATAGTGTGAGTGTTGCACCTGTGCACATCGGGGTTCCCAAATTATACAATAATCTTACTGGGCCTGATTTTGGGACATAAACCTGTTAATCCTCAAGTTACAATTATATATACACCCAATTTTGGGTCAGGCTTCAATCTTGTGGGCAAATATACTTATTTATTTTTTAACAATACACATTTAAACATGTGTTTTATCTCCATTATCCTCAAAAGGATAATAAAAATATATACAGACAGATCGGTTTTAAACCTCATCAATGGCAGCTCACTGGTGCAACATTTATTCACAGAAAAGTCAAAAGTCAATAAATAAACTAATACTACTAATAACAAATGCAAACTTCTGGAAAAAATACTGGTTAAATAATACTAGTAGCTAATTACTTTAAATCAGAGAATGCACTTTATTATATTTTAAAATTAGCCATTTGAACATAGCAAAGTAAGATATTTGGAAGATTTGGGAACTCAGAGCCATAATACAACAACTCACATTGTGGTCAATCTGGAGCAATGGGCTTCAGTGCTAGAGAGGTTTAACTGAGCACAGGTGCTGTAGAAGGCATTACTGGATACTTCTGCTCTGCCCTTAACAGCAGCTGGAGGAGGTGGTAGGCAGGAAGGGGGATGGATGCTGTGTCTATGCGACTCCTGCACCCCAGCCGGTATTGGTAAACCCAAGTGTCCACAGCCTGGGCCAGAGCATGTGCATCTGCAGCAGGCACTTGGCAGGAAGCCACTCGCTAGGGATGTGAATCAGTCAGGGAGGAAGCCAGGACTTCATTTCAGATTTTGCTGGGGGAGGCAACTTTAACTGTGATTCCAGGGACTACTTAGGCACCTGAAAATGCTAGTTATTTTGCAGATAACTTTGAAATTAGATACAGTGCTCCTGTCAGCTAAATTTTATACACACACACACATATATATACATATATATAAATACATACACATTAATTAAAGCCATATTTTAAGTTTATATGTAAGTTTAGAACAACCAGGAGATAAACAGCATGATATTTCCAATTCCAAACCTTGAGGTATCAGTTTTGGAGTCTTAACACAAATATCAGAATTGCAGGTTTGATACTTTGTACACTATCTTTAGCAGAGGTAAATAAAAATAAATAAAACCTGCTTACTTTCTCTAACAGACACACTCTGTGTTACTATCATTATCTACTCTATTTTAGTCAATTGTTTTTCACTCCACTAAAAACATATTTTCTTAATTTTAACATGTGATTAAGGTTTTTTTCTCTTTTATTAAAAATGGGAATTTTTAAAAAAATATTTTGGCATTTATGTTTACCAATCACAATAATGTATGTGACTTACTAACATTTGACTCTATCATTACTATTAGTATCAGACTTGGAACCTCCTTTATTTTTCTATGAATTTTAAGTTATTTTACAGATACAATTAAAAATACAATTTGAAAAGAAGTGACCTTCATCTGCACAGTGCCTAAAGTTATGTGTTTAGCTAGTGGGAGTTTTTGTTTTGTTTTGTTTTGTTTTTTAAACTGGCACTGCTAAGGTGAGTACAAGATAAATTTACATTCTAGAAGGATACTGCCCTGAATCAAATAATAGTCTCTAGGTTTTTTTGCCACCCCAAAAAATTTGCCACCCAAAGCTCAGGTGGGGCTGAGGTTCAAAGGCTGCACTGGAAGCGGAGGGTAGGGCCCTGGCAGCTCAGCATCCTGGGGCTGGGGTTTCCCCTTCCCGCTGCGGCCGGGGGTGCGGCGCCCTCGCCCCGTCTATTTGGCGCAGCTCCGAGAGCGCAACTGCCCTGAAAAAAAAGGATGGCAGGAATGCTGCCCCTGGAAATGTGCCCCCCAAGCACGTGCTTGCTTTGCTGGTGCCTAGAGCCGGTCCAGATTTGACTGTACTGCTTTAAATAATGACTGACAAAGCACAATACAGTAATAAAAGTAATACTGATAATTACTCCAGCTGGGGCAGGTAGGCATTTTGGAACTCACTACTCAAAGAATTAAATTTAAGAAGAAAGAAATAGAATTATGAAATGCACAGACCAGTAAAAAAAAAAAAAAAAAAAAAAAACACGATCACAGTACTGTAATCCTTAATGAACTTTGAAAAAAATGACAGAGAATATATGTCATTGCGCATTTTGACAGGAAGTATCAAGTAACAACAACAATAGTACAGGTGTGTGTGTGTGCATGTTGGGGGGAGTGTGTGAGGGAAACTGTGTGAGGGAAACTGTGTGAGAGAGAGAGGGAGGGGAGTATGAACGAGACTGTGTGTGTGTGTGTGAGAGAGAGCGCGCACACACCTGAGTGAGTGTGTCATCTTGCTGTCTCTTTAAGCTCAGGAGCCTCAACACTTGGTCAGTACAGCAGCAGCCACAGCTTCCACTTCTGAGCCTGAGGCACCAGCACTGACAAGCTCCCTGGCCCTGCACCCCAATTCAGCAGAGACCCACTTGGGCATTGCCACCTCTAGCATCAGGCGAGCTTCCCCAGCACCCCACCAGCTATGGATCAGGTTCTAAAAGAAGGGGAAACTGCTGTGGCAGTTGCTGGCCAGATGCCCAGCTCTAAGAGGGGTGGCACTAAGGCAAATTTTGGCTATAGCCCCCCCCCCCCCCCCCAAACCACTGAAGAAACTTTACACAAAGACTCTGTTCTAACTTTAAAATGTACATTTTTGCAGATGGGTAAAAGTGCTCATGGAAAGAGCATGGAGTTGTACAAAGTTGTCTAAAACACCACACTGCAGATGGGCCCATGGAAAGTAATTTGTGTTGCTGGCTGTGGCAACAGGTATGCAACATAGGGCCCAAAAGGTCTTACACAAACTGGTATGGCACAAGATGTTTTATACAAAGATACTGACATTTTCCAGAGACAAAGTTCAAGAAGCCATAAAGAAGATACCTCAGTTTCTCAATGGATGATGAGAAGAGGCAAAATTTGTATTCTTGCTTTATGACTGGCCCAGATCAGCTGTGTCAGGAAAAGGAACCAAGCCATGATACCCAGAAAAAAAATGTATAAAATGCCTTGTTTTCTTTAACTTGTTGCCACCTGAAGCTGAAATATTGGGATTTAAGAAACTGGGAGAGAGACTCATCACCTGGCCAGTGAAAGTGCCCTCCTCCTGGGTAACAACTAAAGTCTTCTTACTGACAAACATTTTCTGACCTCTATTCATTTGCAGTCCTCTGTAGAGAAGACTGCTGCAAAATCTAGAAAGCAAATATAAATACAGATGTCATTACACCTTGAGTGAATTACCTTAATGATTTTACTTTTCTATTTCAAGAAACTAGTCATTGTAACCATGAAGCTGAACTAGAGAACTCACTTTCATGCCAGTTCCAACTAATAAGAAACAAAGCTTTTTATACATGTATTATTTACATAATGACTTGGTTATGTTATGTCAAATGTTTCTCAGAAAGCATGTACCTTAGTTAAAACTCTGACTGACTGAAATGTCTGACTATGATGGGTATCCTAGCTCTGAAAGGGTAAATGTGGGACTGCGAGGCCAATTAATATATGTGGCTGCACCTGGCAGGTGCTCCAGGCTTAATTAAATACCACTTGGGGAAGGAGCGGGGTGGTGATTATGAAGAAAGGAAGCACAGATTAGAAGGAAGCTGTGGGAAAAAAAACTCTGTTGTCACTCTCAGGCATTAGGTGAGTTAAGGAAAATGACCAGGCAAAAAGTTGACCCTAGGATCCTCTTTTGAATAGCAAAGTCTGGTAAGAGGCCAGGAGACAATTACACAGTAGCCAGGGCCAGATTTACACCTTACACACCCCTGGGCACTGCATCTTCAGTGCCTTGCCTCCTGATGTGGCCCTGCCTGGAGCCCCCCCCCCCATCCCTATGTGGCCCTGTGACCCCCACACAGCAGTCCTGTGTGGCCTGCCCTGCCTCCTAACCTGGTTCTAAGAAGGTTCACTTGAGGAATAAAATGCACCCGCTAGCTACCTGTTTACCACTGCCCGCCATCCTAGTCAGCCTCAGCCAGCTCAAGCTGTTCTGACTCCAGAGCAGCCTCTGGTGGGTGGAGGCAGAACTGCAGCACATTTTCTGCGGGGGGGGGGGGGGGGGGGGGAAGTTCTGCCTCCCTTGACAAGTGTTCTGCACATGCTGCAAATATTGCCTAATGGGAGAGGACACAACATGAGACAAGCAGCATGTGGGGCATCTTGGCAGGGGGCGGGGCAGATCAGGGGGCTTCCTCCCTCCTGAGAACTCCTGAGCAGTGCTTCCAGCAGCAGCAGGGCAGCAAAATAGCCCAAAATACCTCAACTTGCAACTGCTAAAACCCCCTGGCAACTGACATCTAAAAATAGTCCAATTGGGCTAGAAAAATCATATGCTTGGCAACGCCTGTGCTCCTAGAACACCACCACCCCTAGACGTATGCCTAATTGGAAATCCAGCCCTGACAATAGCTGGTGGAGTGGAATGAGCTTCCGTGGTGAGCCCTGATAATAGGGCAGGATCTGGCCTCCCAAGGAGAAAGCTCTGGGAGGTGCTCAACTGAGGAACAGAGAGGCATGAAAGGTCAAGCTTGAAGAGGGTAGATGTGGGTTTAAGTTCATATATTAGGTTGGGGATTTATTGGGGAATTCCAGGGGGGAACTCTGTGACTCCTGGCCCTAAGAGAAGGAAGAACTTAAAGAGGCTAAAGGAAAGGAGGAAGTCCAGGGAGATGGTATCAAGGAGTCTGGCAGACTATGCCACCTGTCCTAGGCTCCCAGAACTGGGATCTAGTGCAGAGGGTGGACCTGGGCTTTCCTGCCAGCCACTGGTAAGGTGGCGTGAAGCTCCTGAGAAGGGAGAAAGGATGACAAGAGCCCTGAGAGAAGGATGTGAGAACTACAGGGCCCAGAGTTGGGTCTGAAGACCTCTTATAAGAATATTGAACTATTTGTTGGACTTTGTTATGCTGGAATGGGTGGGACTACAGTGTGACCTGGCTGGAGGGATGAATTATGAGACAGGAGACCACTGTAGGACTGAAGTGAATGTTGGCAGGGGGCACTAGAGAGGAAAGAGCTGGCTTTACCACACCCAGCCATGAGCACTCCAGCAGTGAGTCTGCCATTCTACAATGATATACATTCTTATGAAGACTAATCTTTGTTGTATAGAAATGGCCCTAATAGTATGCCTACATGCAAGCTAGAGTTGTAACTTCCAGCTCAGACAAACATGCATGCTAGCTTTGATCGAGCTAGTGTAGATTCAGGTGGCAGTATTCAGGCTACACTTCTACGGACTATCGAAGCTAGCATGTGTCTGAAACTACACCTCAAGCTTGAGTGTAGAAATGCCCTAGTCAATCGGTAGTTGAGAGCACTGAGGCTGGAGAAACTCCTTACACTAACTAGGCCTAGTATTATTTGTAAGAGAAATTCACTTTCTAAAGAGAAGGTTAGCGGCAAGAAACCCTGAATGTCTCTAGATAGTTCTGCCTAGAAATTGCACAGATTTTGTAATCAAGAGAATCAACAGCTTCTGAGACAACCTTTGATTTGGCTTGTAAGCCAAAAGTGTTTAGCACTATTTGAGCCCTTCTTAAAGTGATGTAAGAGCCTATACTACTGGTGAAATTCCAGAGAAATTAAAGGTTTCAGAGTAGCAGCCGTGTTAGTCTGTATCCGCAAAAAGAAGAACAGGAGTACTTGTGGCACCTTAGAGACTAACAAATTTATTAGAGCATAAGCTTTCGTGGACTACAGCCCACTTCTTCGGATGCATATAGAATGGAACATATATTGAGGAGATATATATACACACATACAGAGAGCATAAACAGGTGGGAGTTGTCTTACCAACTCTGAGAGGCCAATTAATTAAGAGAAAAAAAACTTTTGAAGTGATAATCAAGATAGAAATTAAAATAGCTTTAATTATTACTGGCATATTATATTTGGGGTTTAATGTGTGATATAAAGTTTGGCTTGAGTATCACCTGGGCAAGCTTTGAATGTAGTTGACACTGATCACTAATGTATCTAAACTTTGGAATTCTAACTTTAGAGTTGTTTGTTTGAACTGTCACAGGCAATCCCATAATCACATTGGCATATAAGTTTGAATGGACATAAATAAGGATCTATATTTTAAGGATAAAAATCACCCCCCAGAAAGTACAGAATTGGGATAAAGTTTGTTTTTATAACAGGACTGTGAGAAGACCTTGAAATGATTTATTCTGTCTCAGGTGCTTGGCTGGCTGGTTCTTGCTTGCATACTCAGAGTCTAACTGATAGTCATACATGGGGTTAGGAAGGAATTTCAACCCAGGTCAGGTTGGCAATGACCTTGGGAGTTTTTTTGTCTTCCTCTGCAATATGTGGGTGCAGGTCGCTTGCCAGGATTATCTGGATATTTCTCACTTAATCATTGCCATGCCATTGCAAGAGCCTTGGGCACTGGTGCTCCTCGATCCCTGGGCACATAATAGTCTAGTCTCCTGGGGGCTGTAACATTTTGTTCTAATTTTATTTGTTGGGTTTAATGTGTGGGTGGTGTTGGTGTCCTGTGATGTACAAGAGGTCAAACTATATGATCTGGTGATCCCTTCTGGCCTTAAACTCTATGGTAAATTGTAACATCCTATGCTGAGTTCAGTTTTTGATTTTTGTAAACACTCTCATCTAAATACCTTTATTTTGCTTTATGTAACTTATTAGCTTTTTAAATGCTGCACTGGCTAATAACTCAAATGTACAATAACTCTCTAGTCTGTGCTTTCTCTAAGGAATAGAGATACAGAGAACAGTCAAACTAAGAGGTAAATGGTTAATTCAAACTACTTAACCAATGTGTGTCCTATAACATACTTTTCTCACAGTTTTTTACCAACTGTCTCTTTCAATCAGTTTCTCTTGTTCTCTTTTTTTTTTACATTAACCCCTGACTTCTTCCTTTCTTCCACTTCTCTCGATATGCCTCTTTTTCTGCAGTGCTGCTCTACATTCATCACTCACAGTCACTAAAATACCCATAGGCACCCAAGCACCTGTCTCAACAAGGCACCCATTATTGACTGCCCCCCAGCCACACCTGTGCACCAACCACTCCCCCCTTCTTTCTCATACATATATACACATACTCATTGGTCCTTCTCCCTACACACACCACTCACTCATGCACCCACAACACACCTACTCCACACTGCTTCCCAGTCCTCTGCATCTAGTACATACCAACTATCTCACCCATGATCACACCACAAACCCACTATCTCAAGATCACATAGGAACCCACACATCCACTCTCACAATCATGCACTCCTACACCCTCTTATCTTACTGCCCTCTACACACACCATGACGTATCTATCCACATATTCGGTATTCCTGCACCAGCCCCATGCACCTTGACTCCTGTTATGATTCTCATGCCCATCTCCACCCCTTTTGAGCCTCCCTTCACCTAGACATACTCCTTCCTGGCTATCCCAGGGTCCATCCCTGCTCTGGGTTTACCAGTTGTGCTAATATACCCAATTCTGGGTCTCTCATGAGTGAACGCAGTGATACTTGCCATCTTTCTGGGTTTCTCCACAATGCCTTTTTGAGTCTCCAGGGTCCCAGCTCAGAGTCCTTTCTGGATCCCCACCCAGGGCTCTGTATCTAACCTCTTCAGTACCCTCAGAGCCCCTCATCTGTACTTCCTGTTTCTACTCTTGCAATGAGGAATTAAGCTGGGGACTTTGCACAGAAAGCAGAGGAGAGAGAATAGCAGCACTGCTTGCCTTCTCTGTGGCCTGTGACAACACCATAAGTGGTAGAAGAAGCTTGACAACAGAGTGTGGTCAGAGGGCTGTAATGTGAGGCTGAGAGGGCAGTTGCTCCTGGACAGCCTCTTAGGAGTGTAACAGGAGCACGCAACCATTTGTTTACATCAGCAACAGGGAAGTCCAGCAGACACTTGCTGAAAACAGCGCACACCAAACCCACCCCAGCTAGGCAGGCAGATTAGACAGAACTCTCCATCAGAGAACAGGAAGAATCCAAGTCTCACCACTTGCAGGGCACACTGCAAAATGTATCTCTTTGGGAGAGGGCTTTCCTCAAATAATGAAGTGGAAGGAACTTTGGTTGATAAATTGGAGTGAGTTCAGGGAAGAGTCATGAGAATGATTAAAAACATGCTTAATAGTGACAGACTCAAGGAACTCAATCTATTTAGCTTAACAAAGATGGTTAAAAGGTGACTTGATCAGTGTACAGATACCTACATGCGGAACAAATATTTAATGGGCTCTACAGTCTAACAGATAAAGGCATAACAAGATCCAATATCTGGAAGTTGAAACTAGACAAATTCAGACTGAATTTAATAGGGAGAGTAATTAACATAAGAACAACTTACCAAGGTTCCTGGTGGATTCTCAATTACTGGTAATTATTAAATCACAATTGGATATCTTTCTACAACATATGCTCTAGCTCAAACAGGAATTACTGGGGGAAGTTTTATGCCCTGTGTTATACAAGAGGTTATACAACAATGGTCCTGGTTGTCCTTGAAATCTATGAATCCTCTGGAACAGGGCCTCATCACCCCGCTACCCTTGGATGGAGGTAGATGCCAGCTAGATCAAAGTTAAGTGAGATAACAGTTCTTGGTAGGGGCATCCTGGTATGGGAAAGGATGCCAACCACTGCTCAAAAAAAGCAAACAACCATATCCTATTCTGGACAGGATTTGTTGTTATGCATAACTTTGTAACAGTGCCTACCGACTATGGTGATGAATGTTCTAGAAATCCTGGAAGCTGTTTGGTCTTATTTCAAGTACCGTCTTTTGGGAGCCACCCCAAAAAAATAATTCCCAGGCCCCTAAATAATTCCTGTTGTTTTTCTCTCAGTTTTCTCCCATTAACAATATCTTTCTGCTCCTGACAGGCCCAGGAAAGCATGTTGTATTTTTGGTGCGGCCCCACCAGATTTATATAAATGTCTTTCCTTCTCCATAAGATGATGCTTCCACATCTGCAGCCCAAAAATCCCTTTATCTTTAGGTGCAATACTGCATTTGCAAACTATCTCATTTAAGTCTTATCACCTGGTTCCTTTTTGGTATTGCTACTTTCCAAATGTGTGTCTAATGAAATGTTTTAATTTTTTTATCCCAGGTGTATTAACATGTATTCCCTGAGGGAATTCAGCCCCTTTCAACTGGCAAAGTGACACAAAGGGAATGTAGCTGATCCAAGAAAAGGGCATTTTTACATCCACTGCTTTTCTTTAACTATGGATTCCATGTGGGTGGTCCCCAAAGCCTACAAACAGCCTCATTCAGGGCTCTGTGCAGAACCAATTGCAGGGTCGGTGGCTAAGTTTGTAACCTTTTAAGAAAGCTATCAGTGAGGATTAGAAGTTGGATGTCTCAAACAGAGTAAACCAACACCTCACATTGTAAGTCAGCAGACGGGCAGATGGGAAAAGTAATGATTAAATTCAGTAAATTCAGTACCAAATGGTAATATCGCAAAACATTAGCCAAAAGATTAATTTTAAATTATAAAAATTCTGTAAGAGCATATCTGTTTCCAACATGTGTCTTAACCACAAAACACACGTTGTGCATCAATGCTAATGAGAATAAAGAAAACCTACACAACTGATAGAAATCGGGGTCCCTTACGTTTCTAGCGGACATCAGACCAATAAGGAAAAAGGGGGTTGACTCTTTCGTGGACATGCGCAGAAGGCTGATATAGACAAAAATCACATTATAAAAAGAGGGTGCCCAGAGCAGGAAAATTGAGCTCCCTATTGGAAACTCTGGCAGAAACCATCACTCTAGAAATGACCAATTCATGAGAGACTCATCAGAGCCTAACACTGTTGTTAAGAATGTGAGTAAACTATATTTGTAACTTGTACATAGGTCTTTATGGAATTTCTATATGCATGGGTAATCATAATTTTAATTTTAACTTTAATAAAACTTGTAAAACAGATAGGCCTTGTACTTGTAAATGTATGTGTGGTCACTACCCTTGGTCTTTATGTGTTCCTAAAAACTCTAAATCTGAAGCAAGTAGCAGAGGTGACTTTCACTCTGTTAAGCTTGAAACTGTAGCCATGGAAGAGCTGAACCACAGTGGTGTAATGCCACATTACAAAATTCACTTTAAATAAAATAAAAGGCTACAAAGCTTTGAAGTAATGCAGCATTTTCTATAATTAAGGCAAAAGTCTTTTGAAATATGAATTTCTCTTGCTCCAGATGTGCTTAAAACCTTCAACATTTTTAATTTTGATAGTAAAAGTATAATCATATTATAATGTATGAAAATATTTATGAAGTTCCTTTATTCTTAGAAAACCTTATCTCTATACGTTGAAGTCTTTTTTACCATTATCTTCAAGATATCAAATGTTTTAAATTATGATTGTGGGAGAAATTGTCATAAAGGTCAGATCTAAGACAGAAGAACTGAAAGAACATTCTGCCAGGCAAACATCATGATAGTGTACTGTCTTGGCTCCTGGAAGACAGAGCGTCACTCTAAGGGCTTGTCTATACTGGCAGTGCTAAAGTGCTGCCACGGCAGTGCTTTAATGTGGCTTGTGTAGTCACGGCACAGCTAAAAAAACCACCTCCATGAGAGACGTAGCTACCACCTCCATGAGAGACGAGGCTACCAGCGCTGGTGCACTGTTTACACTGGTGCTTTACAGAGCTGAAACTTGCTGCACTCAGGGGGGTGTTTTTTCACACCCCGAGCGAGAAAGTTGCAGCACTGTAAATTGCCAGTGTAGACAAGCCCAAAGAGAAAGAATGTCCAAATGATCTTCTCTGAGATCTTCCTGTCTCTTGAGCTAAGGAAGACAGAAAGCAGAAGAATCTGGAAGTGAACCACTGGTTAGCTAAGGGGTGTAGGGTGAAGGGTTTTGTGGAACACTGGTCCACCTTCTATGGGGAGAGGGAACTGTATAGTTTGGATAGCCTCTACCTCAGCAGAAGGGGACCAGTCCTCTCAGGCATGGACTGACTAGAGTAGTCAGGAGGGTGTTAAACTAAGAACAAAAGGGCAGGGTAAAAACAGTGGAAATATGAGCACTCGGCACAAAATTAAGATGTGGAGAATAAAATTAATCAAGGAACCAAAGGACATGAAGAGAATAAATTCTTTAATTGCGTAGACACCACTACTCGGAGCCTTAGCAACAAACAAGAGGAATTGCTTATTTGAGCTAGCTGGTTGTACTGAAATCTGGTCCCATGACTGGAATTATAATCTATTTAGGAAGGAGCAACTGGGCAAGAGGGTAGAGGGAGTGGCACTGTCAAAAATGGCATTACCTGTTTCTGATAACTTGGACAAAAGTGATCTTGAATGCTTATGGATCAATGTCCCAACAGAAAGTAAAAGATGGGTTATTATTAGTTGTGTCTATTACAGACCATCAAATCACCCCAGGGAACAGGATGACCTGCTCCTTATGCATCTACCTATAATGTGTAGGTAAAAAAAGCTGTGTGATCATGGGAGACTTCAATTTGAGTGATATATGCTGGAGGTTTCATGTTGCCAGAACTAAAACATCTTTGGAACTTCTAAACATGAGGGGATTCTATGTTAGATCTTGTCTTGACAGATAAAGACGAGCTGATCACAGAATTAAAAACTAATGGTAGCTTAGGTACAATTGATCATGACTTGATCACATTTATTATGTGCAAACAGAACAAAGTCAAGTACCTGAAAACTGCGTACTTCAAAAGGGCCAATTTCACAAAACAATTAACAGCCAAATCAGTGGAGAGGAAGAACTTAATAAAAGGTGAATAATAAGTGGGAATTATAATAACTTTACTAGATGTCCAATAAGCCACAACTGAGGAAGAAGACCATACTGGTTAAAGGACCAACCTGGTTTAGAGGCAAAATGAAGGCAGCTATACAAATACATGAGAAAGGTGAAGTTGATTGTAATGAATATAAACCAGAAGTTAAGAACTACAGAAAATTGATGAAGGAAATAAAGGGACAGAAATTTATGGCCAGCAGAGTTAAGGACAATAAGGAGTTTAAGTATATTAAGAACAAAAAGAATTATATTGGTCTGTTATTAGATAGAAATGGTAGAATTAGCAATAATGCAGAAAAGACAGAATTGTTAAATACATATTTTTGTTCTGTAATTGGAGGGGGGAACATGATGGGGTCTAATCACATAACGCTCTCCATTCTGTTGGTATCTCAGGGGATGTTAAACAGCAGCTATTCAAGTTAGACATTTTTAAATTAGCTGGTCTGGATAATGTGCATCCAAGAGTTTTTGAAGAGCTGGCTGGTCAGCTCACAGGACCATTAATGTTGATTTTCAACAAATCTTGGAATGGCACAGAAGTTCCAGAAGACTGGAAAAAGGCTATTGTGGTGCCAATATTTTAAAAAGGTAAATGGGATGACCTGGGGTAATTTTACACCTGTCAGTCTGACATCGATCCTGGATAAGATAATGGAATGGCTGATGCAGGACTTGATTAATCAAGAGATAAGACCCATGAGCTTGAGTTTATGCAAAATAGGTCCTGTCAAACTAACTTGATATCTTTTTTGTTGTTGAAGATATTACAAGTTTGGGTGAGAATGGTAACAGTAAATATGTAATATATTTAGATGCTATAAGGCATTTGACTTGATACTGCACAACATTTTGATTAAAAAGCTAGAAAGATGTAAGATTAACATGGCACCCATTGAATGAATTAAAGCTGGCTAGCTAGTAGATATAAATGGGAAATCCTCATTGAGCATTGTTTGCTGGTGGGAGTCCCAAAGGGATTGGTTTTTGGCCCTATGCTATTTAATACTTTTATTAATGACCTGGAAAAAAACATGAAATCAACACAAAAATTGGGGGAAGTGGTAATTAATGAAGAGGACAGGTCATCGGTACAGATAACTCTGCATTGCTTGGAAAGCTGTGTGCAAGCAAGCAATATGGCTTTTATATAGCTAAATGTACACATCTAGCAACCAAACATGTAGGCCATACTTACACAATGGGGGACTCTATTCTGGGAAGCAGTGATTCTGGGGTGGGGGGGAGGAATTGAGAGTCATTGTGGATAATCAGCTGAACATTGGCTGTGGCCAAAAGGGCTAATGCAATCTTGGTTGTGTAAATGGGGGAATCTCGAATAGGAGTAGAGAGGTTATTTTACCACCATATTTGGCACTGGTGCAACCATTGCTGGAATACTGTGTCCAGTTCTGGTGTCAACAATTCAAAAAAGATGTTGATAAATTGGAGAGGGTTCAGAGAAGAGCCATGAGTCTGATTAAAGGATTAGAAAGCATGCATTTATTGTGATAGATTGAGCTCTTCAAATCTATTTAGCTTAACAAAGAGAAGGTGAAGTGGTGACTTGATCACAGTCTAGAAGGACCTACATGGGGAACAAATTTTTGAAAGTGGGCTCTTAAGTCTAGCAGAGAATGGTATGACACAATCCAATACTGGAAGCTGAAGCTAGACAAATGCAGACTGGAAATGAGTAAATTTTTAATAGTGAGAGTAATTGACCATTGGAACAACTTACCAAGGGATGTGGTGGATTCCTCTTCACAATTTAAAGATTGCCAAAGCTGGAATGTTTTTCTAAAAGCTATGCTCTAGGAATTATTTTGGGGGAATTCTATGGCCTGTTATATAGAGGAGGTCAGATAGAAATCACAATTAGTCCCTTCTGGCCTTGGATTCTATGAAAAAGGGCACTTAGCAAGCTGAGGTCTAAAACCCTGTCACATACAGCCAAAAGACCTGTAATCACTGCAACCAACCCAGCAACTGTGCAGACCTTTTCTCCTCAGCTCCAACCAATCCTAACGCTTGCAGAGTGCTCTGGGACGGACTCCCGACAGTCGGTGCGGGCAACTGAGACCGGCTAGAGCTGCCTCTCACTTTGGCCGAGTTCTTGGAAGCCCTCCGCTGCATGCCCACCAATAAATAACCACTCTTGTCAACATTGCTACAAGAAACTCCGGCTATTTTATTAAGACTAACTAGCAGTTAACACCTGATTCCCCAGACGGAGTGGCTGTAAACTAGCAGCAGAGAAAAGGATGGCAGTGATAGTGAGACTGGTCTCCAAAATTGCTTCTGTGGAGTAGAATGAGCTCTGAAAAGCTCTGTCTACATAATCTGTTTGCACCCTAGCTAATAACGAATACCTAGCTCAGATAAAGCACTCTTCATCCATAGACCACAAAACCCTTTACAAAGGATTATTCCTTATTAGAGCTGGTCAAAAAATTTTGACTGAAGTTTTCCTTTAAAAAAAAAATAGTTTAGTCAAAACTGAAATGTTTTGCTAGAATGTCAAGTTCAACACAAAAACTGACAGGAAAAAATTTAAACATTTTGTTTAACTAGCTTTGAAATGTTTTGTGTCAATGTTTCATTTTGATGTGTAAATTAATTTTTTCAACTTTTACATTATATTAAAATATTTTAACAGATTATATTATGTATATTTTAATATCATGCATATAATATTTATTATCATCGGTCAAAATGAAATTAATCAACTGCCACCGTTGAAACAATATTGCAGTGATCCTGAATCAAAAATTTTCAGATTTCTTATTTCACAGGAAACTTGAATGGGAAAAAAAAATCCAAATATCAGAATTTTCTGCAGAATGGAAATGTTGGTTCCCAACCAGCTCTGTCCCCAATTTACAGATGGGAAACTGAAGCAGAGGTGTAGTGACTTGCACAAGGTCATCCAGCAGGTCAGTGGCAAAGCCATATCTCCTGAGTTCAAGTCCAGCCACTAGGCCATACCACCTCCCAGGACTTACTTAACCAAGTTTTTTCTATTCCCTACTGTAGTTGAAAGACTTTTGGGGGAATTGGGGCTATATGCCAGGTTCTTTATTCTTATTTCAAATAACTGCCATATTCATTACACCTCTTATCTATAGCGAAATATTTATTCTAAAAGGTACAGACTTGGTTGAGGCCTACACTTTATATTCATTGTACAATAAGTAATCTGAAGCAGGGGAAACAAACCTGTTCCTTTACTTTAGGTCCCAATCCAAGTTGCGGTGTTTACTACCCCCACGGACTTCATTAGGACCCTCACGATAGTATATGATATTCTCGGTAGCGTTTACAGGATTGGGCCTTTCACAAAATCTAAGGTAGATTGGAATGTTTCCAGGCTTTATTTTTTTAATATTCCAATGAAAACTGTTTTGTTTGGACTTAAAAAATCCACCTACTGTGCTCCTGAAAGAGAAACTATACTATTTTCATTCTGGAACAGGAGTGAAAAGTATATTATAAAAGTCCTTCTGATTTACCTAATCTAGGGTGTTAATACAGGTAAAGAATTTTTTTTTTAAATAAGTTTTGTGTTTCTCATAAATATCACTTGGAAATATTCCATACAGGAATAATAGACATGTTTAGATCAAAACATATAAGGTCATGATCCTGCAAACTCTTACACACATGCTTAATTTTAAGCACATGAGTAGTCCCAGAAGGACTTAGAGTTAAGCACAGGCATAAGAATTTGCAGGAGCAGGGCCTATAAATTTACAACTGTGAAATGTAGAGATTTCACTAAACATCCTTTAAACAAAATGTGAAAGTTCAGATTGTTTTAGTGAGGCTAAATCTGTTTTAAGTTACTGTCTCGATGAGGTTCCCATTCTTGAAGCTATCATTTTAAAAGAAAAAAACTATGCTATGGAATTATGTAGTCACAAGAGAACTGAGGTAGAATTCAGAGGAAGTGTCCTTTATATGTTATCATAGCACTATATCATCTTATTTCATACTGAAACCAGCTGTTGTCTTCTCTGTTTAATCATATAATTTCACCGGTTGACCTACTAGAAAGATACAGCAAAATAGTTTGTTTGCACTTCTTAATTTTTCATTTTTTTAATGGACACTGAGGTTTATTTGTGTGTGTGTGTGTATGTATGTGTGTGTGTGCAAACACACAACTATAGTTACAGGGATATTTGGAGCAAGTGAGTTTGAAAAGGGAAGAAGTTCAGAGCTGTGATACTAGAGAATTATAATTAAACCATACCAGGCTCAGTAAATAATCGTCTTGCAAATCTGTTAATATTGTAGAATATTTTAAATTCAATCCCAGTTTGGTTAAATAGAAACACTGAGAGAAAGGAGTGTGATCTAAGTAACTGAGTTTTATTGGTCATTTCTATACTGGATGAATGAGAACAGTGTGACCAAAGTCTTATACCAGCATGCAGTAGACTCTTTGGGGTAGTCTTTTCTTTGACTGTTCCCAAAATTCCACTCAGGAATCAGAAGGGGATATTCTGAGATTCCTACACTAAATTCTTACATTATTATAAAACAGTAGATATTAAACACTTAATAAAATCTATGCCTATATTTTTCCAATATCCCAATAATCTTGAACCACAGGGAAGTGGGTATTGGCCTCTCAGACATATCAAGTTATCAGTTTGCAATTCAACATGTGGGGGTATTTAGACTACTGTGTATTTGTATTAAAAACAGAATTGTATCTAGAGCAACACCTTCTTTTATGATCCATACATAATGGAAGAGGAGAATGCATACACTGTTAACTACGAACTTAAAAACTTCTCAATTACACCAATGTTGTCATTCTACATGAAAGTGTGGTAAGTACAAAACTCAAGTAGCAGAAGAGGCAATACTCAGAACTAAGTAGAGTGGGAATAAATTCACTATTAGAGGTGAAAGCATTTGTACTCCCAACAAAGTAAGTACAAGATACATGATGGGAGAAGGAGGAGTTCAAGTTGTGATATAGGCAGAGTGGGAGAAAAAAAATCACCTCTCCTCCGCTTCCAAAACCAAAAGAGCTGTGTCACAACCCTTAAGTGTAGTTACCTAGCACATCCTTTGCAAGCCCCCTCTTCTCAAAAGCAAGGGACTCAATAAAAATCTATCAGATCTCACATGACAAATACATTGGGTTAGTTATCTCCTGTCCTTCAGCTTATTAGTGCCACTGCAGCAGCACAAAGCAGTCATAAATTCACCTTACATGACTACCTGGGAATTTTTCTTGTGTAGGGGAAATCCTTAGGTGGTGCAAAACCACTGCAGTGTCTGTAGATTGACCCACCATCATGGCTTCTGGCTCAAGGAGCATAGCCCATGAAAGGGTGTGGCCAGGGCCCCCCTGCATTTAAGCTATTCTTGGCTGCTAGAACAGCTACGTGGGACAATAAATATCCAGTTATCAGTCACAGCTGTTCTATTTTACAGTGGGGTCCTAAAGGTTGTGTATAGCTTCCTTTGCCAATGCAGCTGGACCTGAGCCAAGCACAGCTCAGGTGCAGCTTAGAATCTGAGCCATTATTCTTATCCACTATAAAGAAATACATATTTCATCACCACGCTACAACTTTAACTCTGACCTTAAGGAACCCTAGAGTTAGCCACAGCCCGCTAATGTGTTCTTAAATACAATTTATCCTTGCCTGCACTAGGGGGTAAGTCATGTTTAATATCCTGTTAGTTTAACATGTTTTCTTCCACAGCCCAGGGTAGACAAGGCCTGAGTTATACTGATGATTTTTCTTCCTTTAAAAAAGTCAGCTTGGCCCTTTACAGGAATGTTTGGTTAATTTTTTATATTGACTTGACCTGACTCTGAAGCATTGAAGAAAACCCAGGAGATTTCTAGCTGTTGCTGCCTGCAATTTAACAAAATGAATGGCAGTCTGTCTAGCTCCTTATACCATACAGGGGCTAACGTAAAAGGGTATGCATCTCTGAGCTTTAACTTAGGCTTTTATAGTATGCAGGCAGTGATAAAAGAACTAGGGTGACAATGTTTCCCAAAGGGAAAATGGGACACCGTGTGGGTCTGGCCCGAGCCGCTTGCCTGAGCCCACCTCCCTGTGCAGGGCTAACCCGAGCCCCCCTTCAACACAGGGCTAACCCGAGGCCACCTTCCACGTGGGGCTAGCCCGAGCTGCTCGCCCAAGCCCTGCTTCCCCCCTGCACTAGCCCTGCTTCCCCCACTGCGCAGGGCTGGCATTGCTGCTCCCCTGTCCCCACACATTCCTCCACACCCCACTTTTTTGTCAAAAGTGGGCATTTGTCCTACTGATCAAGTTGGCAAGAGCAAACAGGACAAATGCCCACTTTTGCCAAAAATTCAGCACGGCCAGAACAGGGCTTTAAAAAGGGACTGTCCTGGCCAAAATGGGATGTATGATGACCCTAGAAAGAATTAATACAGCTGCAAGTTCTAGCTAACAAGGAGATAGTAAATACCTATTGCTGGACTTGGGAAGGGATTGTTAAAGCTCTTCTCACTTTGTATTAAGGCATTTCTATTTTTTCCACTTGGATTTTAAAACCCCTATTGTAGTCAATCTAATAGCAGAGCCACAACAAACAATAAAGAGAGCTATTAGACTTCAAAATAAAATAAACTCTTTTTAAGGGCCAGAGGAAGTTGTCAAAATGAAGGTAAATCCATTCACATTGAACATGAAATGGATCAGACCTCTTCCAAGAATTTGTTCAGAACCAGGACCATTGCAAGGTAGAGCAATGATGCTATGCTGGCAAGAACTGAAAGAGGCCCAAGAACATCAAAGATTACAGTAAAGCCCTGTCTAAATGAGTGTCCTACCCCCAGTGTAGCTTAACTAATGTGACTGCACAGGTGCAAACCGGTAGCATAGCTGGACTGCACCAAGGTGACCTAGACAGTGCAGCTTATGCCTGTACAAGATGTACCAGCTCAAGTAACAATTAACACTGCTGTACCGCAGGGGGGTTGTACCTGTGCAACTACATCAACAAAATACCCGCAATGTAGCCAAGACTAAGAGATCCATTACAAGTAGGAGCAGTTAGCTCTTTGGGGCTAGAATGCCCCATCAATTATGCCACAGCGCTCACTTTACAGACAGTGACGCTGCAGTGTAGCTTGTTCTTCAGGGTGCAGTACCTCCTGCTGACACCAGGTGACTCCTTCTGTGGCTGAAGGAACTCCAGCCACTGGAGGCTGCAGTGTACCTTGCTGCCATTTGGCTCTTCCAGCTCGGCAGCACATGGGCTGCAAGCTATAGAGGGAGGGGACAAAGAGCAGAGACTACTTCTCAGCCGCTTTGAGGCAGAATATAGGACTCTCAACAGATAGTTCCTGCTACTTCCCTGTTCCTAGCAACAAGTGTTATCCTTTTCCTAGTCCCAACCTGTTCCCCTCAAGTCTAGTTCATATTCCACCATCCTCTCCTACTTGCTTCCCCACACACACACAAAAATATGGCCATTTTACCCACGATCTCATTCATCAATTGATCCCTTTACCTCTCTGCTAACCCAACCTGTCCCTTGTCTGTCTTAGAACCCCTCCAACCCAATTCCCACCTGCTCAAAATCCACATCCCAACACAACCCAGTGCATCCAGGCTGAGAACCCCTCCTCTTCCTACCCAGTCTCTCCAGAGCTCAGAACCAATCTCCTCTGCTCTGAAACCCTCACCCATTTGGCACTCCCAGACTCTGAACATCTTTCTCTCACAGCCCCAGGCTCAGACTCCTTCCTTTTCCTATTTCACATTCCCCATTACCAGCCTCAGAAGCCCACCTCTCAGGACCTCCCCCATTACCCCTCCCCCGCATATGCTGTCTTCTCCCACACTGCCTTTGACTATAAAGATCCCAGTTTTTCATTCTGAAAAGGGAAAGGGGCCAGAGAGGGAAAGGGGCACTCCTTTTTCTTCCCACTTCACCATCCCAGCATTCCCCTGTGACCCAATCCCAAACACACTGTCAGTCTTTCACTTTAAATAGGATAAAGTATTGAGGAATCTTGCTACCTGCAGCTTCATCGATTATTCTGGGTACCAGCCTCCAATGATTTCCACAAACTGAAGGCTGAGGCATCCCCAGCCAGCCCAGACCCTGTGGCAACAAAGTCCTTAGGCACAGGACTTTTTCCTTATTCCTCTCAGTGGATAGCTCATACAGCCCCTGCTCTGCTGGGTAACAAAGATTTAGGGCAGCAGCTGCAACATCATCATCCTGGCAAGGGTGGATTACATCTGCAGGGAGTCAGGTCCCTTCAGGACCCCTTCTACATCATCAGAACTGCCAACTGAACAGATCTCAACTGGACTCTGGGAGGAGACGGGGGTGTGGATGCTGATCTTGGACTGAAGCATCATTGAGGATGATGTTAAAGGAACAGTGAAGTGACAGATAAATAAATTATAATTAGCATATAGTAGGAAGGGTCAGAAACAAAGTACAAAATGTCTGTGTGAGGGAACACTGGAAAAAATGGCTAAGTTTGCAATGGCCAGGCAAAATGGTTCATGCAACTGGACAGAGCAATGGCAGGGGCAAGAGGATGGAGCAAAACAAGCAAAAAAAGTTTTTAACCTTTGACAGGTTTTGTCCTGTTTAGACTGTAAGTTCTTTAGGCGAGGACCATCTCTTATGTTTACACAGTGCCTACCACAAAGGGGCCTAAATCCTCGTTGTCTATTATATCCATCCCTGTGATATCAGATTGCCAATAAAATAACTAAACCATTTGAATGAACGATTTTATTCTCTAGTCTTTTCTGATTTCCTGCTATGAAACTGTGTAGGTTTTATTATTAGTTGCTATCATGAGGGAAGTAATGCTGAGCCATTCTTTGGCTTATTATTGGGAGAAAGCTGCTGAAAAAAGATGGGACATACACTTCACCTGGATTGTTGTAAAATATGATTATTTTATAAATATTTCCTTAAATTATGGTATTCTCTGCTGAGCGCAAGTCTATATGTCCAATTTGTATATATTAAAAGAAAGATCCGGTACTTTAAGTTCTGAGCTTTTACCTGTCCGTAGGTTTATAGAACTTTGTGTGCACTAATGTAAAGAAATCAGATCTATTAATTGTGAAGCACACACTATGAATGTAATCTGTTGTTGCAAAATACTTTTTACAAATTATAGAATCATATTTTAGTATAGCAGACAAGAACAAAGTAGATATAGCGACAATCAACAGAGAAGACAAGCAATCTCATTATAAAATGTATTGAGGTATTTATTTTTCTTTCCTATTGCATATGCAGTGTATTTATAAAAATCTACTTCTCTGAGAGTTGCTGCTGTGTTGGTGCAGTATAAATGGGAGTGTCAGTACTTGGCAGACCATATACCCTCCCTCATATGCCTACACCCATGAGAGGGAAGAAAAAAAAAGTGGAGAGATTCTGTTTCTATTCTTGTTCAAGTTAACACAACAGGATCCTGTGGTCTGTAGGTGTTGCTAGGAAAGTGCTGCTCAAGCTGCTGTTTGTCTCTTACTGTACCAGGTTTCTGCCTTCTACCAGCTGAGAATGCCATGGAAACAGAGGTTGGAAAGCAAAGGCTGGTCAGGTTAGGGTTTTTTTTTTTTTTTTTTTTTTTGGATTTTTTTAAAATATACATTACTCCAAAAAGACATTCCGATTAAACAGTGGATAGCGTGAAACTTCCTGACCCATTTTTACTGATCTGAGGTCTGTTTCTACAGCAATGGCAGCATAGCCACTGGAGGAGTACAAAACATCACAGTACACTTCCTGGGATCTGCACAGAGAATTGGTGCCATTTGACCTGCTATTTTCTTAACAGCACTGACAAACTTTAGGCAGTTAGAAGCTTGAAATACGGCAATTTAAAAATATTTTTGAAATGTTAAACAAAATCAGTACAAATCTATGCTATTAAAAGGAACTAAAGCAGAGCCTCACTAATGATTGGGATCACCAGCAATTACTGAATTGTGAGTTAGCAAAGGTGAACCAAGACAATGAAAGCAAGGTTAATCTGACACAATGTACTTAGTTTAATTTTAATTATTGATCTCTCACAAGGTACTAGTAAATTACTGCAGCATATTGTTACATATCCTGGTCTGTTTACGTCTTTGTAGTTGTCACTAGGTTGTGCGCAAAGGCCATTAGAATTTTATGGCAATGATGATAAAAGTTGGGTCCTTCTGTTGCAAAAGACAAGGACCCTATTACTTCTACTACAGGCCATCTCTGTTAGCTGTGAGCAGTTTGAAGGCCTATGATATTCAGTTGAGCAATTGTGAATCTAGTCACACTGGAGGCCCAAACATTAGTTGCTCCATTTAATATTTTGTAAAAAGAAACTATATGAATACAAGACTACGCCACAGCACACTACTATCATATTTTTGAGTATGAGGGTTGACTATCAGGTTTTATGTGTGGATTATAAATTGTGCAATTTAGCAAGGTTCTGATGTATTTTATTTTCTCTTGCTCTAAAATAAATACTGTGACTCATGCATCAAGTGTAAAGATATCTATTATAGCTGAAAATCTTGGTTAATATTATACTGTACATACTTATTACACTCTTTGATGGCACCCAGGCACTGACCCGGCCCATAGTTACTGCAAGAAAAGTCACATTCCATCCATTTTCACTAAAAGAAGGAAATAGAATAAGGAAATAAACAGAAAACTCCATTTGCCTGCTACCATCTGTAGATTTAATAAGCAAAATTCATGTTCAGATGAGTTGTGCAAAGTAAAGAAATACCTTTTGCCCTGTTTTGACCTATGCCTTTTGAACAAAGAATTGATAATGGAATCTTCAATCTAGCAAAAAAAGCAATACACAATCCAGTGGCTGGAAGTTGAAGCTAGACAAATTCAGACTGGAAATACAGCATACATTTTTAACAGTGAGGGTAATTAACCAATTGAACAATTTACCAAGGATCATGGTGGATTCACCATCACTGGCAACTTTTAAATCTAGACTGGATGTTTTTATAAGAAATGCTCTATTTTGAAAAGTAATTATTTTGGGGAAGTGCTGTGGCCTGTGTTATATAGGAGGTTAGGCTAGATGATTACTGTGATGTTGCACTCTATATGATTTTATAAAAAATATGCTGAGTGTGAATATAATGTGACTGGAATATGCTTCATGCAAAAGGTCTCTCATAAAGTATCATTACAAAGCTTATAATCTACTGAGTGTGGTCATCCTATTTGTATAAATGTATCACTCTTGTATCTGAAACTAGAAATATGAAACATAACTCTGAGGTCCTATTGTAGTTATGCAAAGTGTGGGCCATTAATGGTGGTTTGGAATCTTAATGGCTCCCATTAACCAGGACAATTGACTGTAGATGGCTCTGTTTTACTTGTAAGTCTCCCTGTATACCTGTGTGCTGGCAAGTGGTAATGAAGTCTTACAGTGACATGTGATCATGTTACCTGAACTGGAATCCATCTTTAACCTGGTGCTTTTCCATTTAGAAGGAGGGGTGGGAACCCAGAGGGACAAAGGATTCCCACCTTATGCAAAAGATGGGTGGAACAGAACAAAGGGGGCGGCCATCATGAGAAATCCCCTACCTACCACCTGAGCTGGAACAAGGGCTGTACCAGGGGAAAGGATTGTGCCCAGACTAGGAAGGCGTCCAGTCTGTGAAAGAAACTTATTGAAACATCTCTGAGGGTGAGATCTCATCTGTATTCAGTTTTATTACTCTACGAGGCTTAGACTTGTGTGTTTTATTTTATTTTGCTTGGTAATTCTCTTTGTTCTGTCTGTTACTACTTGGAACCACTTAAATCCTACTTTCTGTATTTAATAAAATCACTTTTTACTTATTCATTAACCCAGAGTATGTATTAATACCTGGGGGGGCAAACAGCTTTGCATATCTCTCTATCAGTGTTATAGAGGGCGAACAATTTATGAGTTTACTTATAAAACGGATTTATTTGGGGTTTGGACTCCATTGGCATCTGAGTGTTAAAGACAGGAACACTTCTTAAGGTGCTTTCAGTTAAGTCTGCAGCTTTGGGGCACGTGGTTCAGACTTTGGGTCTGTGTTGTAGCAGACTCAACAAGACAGGGTGCTGGAGTCCCAAGCTGGCTGGGAAAGCAGGGGCAGAAGTAGTCTTGGCACATCAGTTGGCAGTTCCCAAGGGGATTTCTGTGATCCAACCTGTCACAATTACAGTGGTCCCTTTTGGCTTTTATAATCTAAAGCAAATGTGATCTATTTAACTAAGATGGTTTGTGACCAAAATGGATGTCTAGTGCTAACTAGTTGGCCAAACTAAAATACGTTACAAGTGGCCATTTTGACCATTTGGTAATTCAGTGGTAGTATGCTTTTAAGTTTGCCTGCCCACTCCCTCATTTCTGTGTGTAGTTTTTAATGCCATCATCTTCTTGGGGGGCTAGGACCATTTCAAGGAAGGCTTCCTACTAATTTGTATGTACATGTGTTCACTATTTTAAAGGAGAATCCATGTTGATATTTGGAGTACATTGGTGTGAGGAAGGGAAGTGGTTTCTACAGGATGGAGACATGCAATCCCATGGTCAGTCACCTCTGGGTCAATAAATTATCCCTCAAAAATTTCAGTTTTGATAAAATATGTGAAAACTTCATTCACTAAATTCCTCATTGATAAGAACAGCTGTGAAAGAACTTTGTACATACAAACCCTAAGCATATCTCTAGAGTTCAGAGAGTCTCAGTTAAAGTTGTCAGTTTGGCTAATATTCTCATGGAAGAAAGGAGAGGGATGCCTCAAGCACAAGGGGGTGCTAGTCCAGGACTAGGGTCCCTAAACCCTACAGAAGTACACCTCAGATATAAAGATCACCATAGTTCACCGAGTGGCATCTCATTTTGGTGCTGTGAGTGGATGGCATTTTGGAGAGGACCAACTGTTTTTTTACCCAATCTGACCCATACAGCCACAAGGTCAGAGGCGTGGAATGGAGCCAGGGTGTGCATTTGAACCCCATCAAGAGGAAATTAAGCTCATGAATTCCAGCAGGGCAGCCAGTTTTCCTAATCAACCAGCTCCACTCCAGGAATAGCTGAAGCCAGGTCAGGTCATGGGGTCAGGTGGCTTCTTCTCTAGTTTTAATGGCTGCTATTCCTCTCTCTGCTGGGAGCTGTCTGCAGGCTCAGACAGACACTCAGTTCATGGTTTCACGTGTTTCTTTGCAACCATGAGAGCTAGAAACAATGACATGGAAGCTGAGATTCAGATGCCATCACAAGACTTTGGGATCTAGGACTCTAGGCACATACCTATTGTGCCTAGGGGTGTATACAAAACTCACCAAAGAAGAACCAAGCCCATACAGAGCCCCCAGTTGTATTCCTAACAGCTGTACAATCTGCTGTGAGTTGCATCTTATTTTGGAATCTCAAGTGGGCAGAGTTTGGCTTGTGCATAGGACCTGGGAGAACATCAACATTATTTTCTCCAGATTGAGCTCTGCTTCAATGGGATTTGAGTGTATCCCAATCCTTGCAGGATGAAGACCCCAGTAAGTAAATGTTAGTCTAAATTTTATATGGTCTTTTTTCTTGGGCAAGACCTGCATGGTTCAGAAAATAAAAGATTTAAAGCTTCCAAAAATTTCACAATCCTTCTTGCCAACTACTTCTCTCTAAAATGCAACATCTCCCTGAAAGAGTTCAAGTCTAAGGGCTTCTAAAGCTCTTCTCCAGACTATAAGAGTTACTCATCTAATCTCACACTAGAAATACCATGTGACCTTTGTGACCAATCAAAATTATAAAGGAGCATTACATATTTGCAGCATACTGCCTGCTGTCAATCCAAAGAACAAAAAATTGCATAAAAACGTGTCAAGTAAATTTGAGGAATACTTGATTTCCTGGTGGGCATTCCATGAGCGGAAAGAAAAACTAAATTCATTAAATGGAGTATTCACTGTGAATTATTCTCTCAACTCTGTTGGGGCTTGATAAAAGGGAGTCTTCCTTGATAAAAGGGAGCCTGTAGTGAGGAAAGTATAACAGCCAGAATAATGTTCTCATTTTATTATTTATTGTCGCTCTGTGGATGATATCACACTGTGGAAGATCCAAGTGGCAATGACGCAAATCTTGGTTTCCATCAGGGCATGCATTGTGGAACTACCCATGTGGTTAAAAACCCAATTGTAAATGAAGCCTATTTCCAGCTCCATAAACTTTTATTACTCTTTACACTTCTGTAGAATGCCATTCAACAAAACATCCCAAAGCATTTTACAAATATTAGTGAATCAGTTATCACATCTCTCCCGTGAGGTAGTTAAATATACACACAATTCTGCTGAGATGCAGAGGTAAAGTGACTTGCCCAGGTAATATAATAAGCCAGGAGCAAAGCTTGGAACAGACTCCCAGGCCCCAGCTGCATTTACTAGACAACTTTCCTCTGTGCAATGACTCTCAGGAGTAAGCTTGTGCATATTCTATAGCTAATTTTCGTGACTTGCCTTGAGGTGATGTAGGCTGCCATGAAATGTATGTGCAGAAACATTTTCATAATAATTCAAGATCCCTCTTAATATGTTTTTGTAATTATGTCCAATTTAAATTAATAGGATGCTAGAGTTGTAACAACCTTGTTAGAATATAAGATACAGCAAAACAAAATTCCTGATAATGTCACCTCCCACTCTAATGAAGAGGAAGGCACAAGTATTTCCTGAAAGACAATGCATGTTGGAAGGAACAATATGCATGCATCCTGATAGTTTCTAAATGAGTTGCAACCTCTCAAGAAAAACATCTAGCCATAACTCTGGACTGCTTGATGACAATAGTTGCTCAGTGCACTGAAGCTTGTAGAAAAGAGAACGAGACATTAGGGGTTTTTTTGTTTGTTACTGTAACTGATACTGCGCTGGTATTTTTAATTGTATTTGACTATTAAAAACCAAACTTTCTTATTGTGACTAAAAAGTTAAAGGCCAGGTTGGAACAGGTCCCGTCCAGGTGTGTGTGGGGGGAGGGGGGGGAATGGAGACCAGGTATCTATTCTAGAGCACAAAGACTGGTGGAGGAGCTAATAGAAAGGCCAGGAATGTGATCCCCTACCACCAGTAGCCTTTAGTTATGTTGCATGCCTTTTTCAGCATATTATGCAATTGACAAAAGGAGGTGTACAATACAAATTTTCACACAAGGCTGGAAACCAAGCCCACCCTGTTCTCACTTGACAACTGTGGTGGGACCAGCTCCACCCTCTGGGCACTGCAATACGGTGCAAAGGGTGCACTGGGACCTTGTGCTCCAGGTTGCATTACCTGGAGTGGGGAGCCGGGCCCAGACTCACAGGACAGGCATCACTGCTACCAGGTGAGGGTGGGGTGGGCTCGCACTCCAGCCCATCACCGATGACCCACCCCCAGTTGCAAAACTTGGCTCTGCCACATACAGAGACTATTCCCTATTACCCCCCCACCCCAACGTGCAAGTCACTGCAAAAGTGGAGAGGTGGGGCTATAGCTCCCCTCCCGCCACTCACTAGTAGCAGAGCTGGCTGGTAGCAGAGGGGAATGCACACTGCACCTGCCTGGGGGTAACACAGTGACTGTGCTGGAAACCATTGTGCTTTTCTGATGGCTTTTCCCAATGCTCCACCAGAGACTTCACACTACCCCCAATTCAAAGTCTTGCCTATAATGCACAACTGAGCCCAGAAGTTTGATCTTTTTAAGCAAGGGTAGAGGTGAAGAGAGAATGCAGACATCCTTAGAACACCCTCGCATTAATTAACTAATTAATTAATTAATGGATATTGCATTCAGTTCTGGGCACCTCAGGAGGTCTTTTGTTTGTTTGTAAAGATGTAAAAACAAATCCTTAGTGGTGTAAATTGGCTCAGTTTCATTGATGTCAATGGAGCTATGCTTATTTACACCAGCTAAGGATCTATCCCAGCCTGGAAATTAGTAGAAATAGAAAAAGGCTAGAGAATCGTAATGAAAGGGCAGACTAATGGCTCCATATTCCTCCCAATGAAGGCAACAGGAAAACATGTTAGAATTCAGGCCCTTAAACACTAGCACATTTTAGTTTGGCAAGGAGATATGTTAGAAGTATGTAAAATAATGAATGGTGCAAAAAAGTTCAGTTTTCTCCTTGTCATACTACAAAGGGGAAAGGGCAGACTGGACATTGTGTATACAGCTAGTCTGTGCCAAAACATGTTTCGAGTTTTATTAGCTCTTCTTCCTTTCCCCCCAGCCACCCCCATTCATTTGTTACATCCACCAGTTGCATCTTGTCATTAACCAAGAGTATAAGCTATTTGGAGGAGGTGGACCATCTTTTTAATTCATGTTTGTACAGCATCTAGTACAATGGACTCCCACAATCCCGGTAGGGCCTTCAAGCCTAAGAATAATATTCATTAATAATGATGTGACCACGTTAAAATGCAATAGGCTAAATTTTCAGAACTGACTGTGGATTTAGGGTGTCAGTATTTGAGTGTCCAAATTGAGCACACACTTGCTGGAAATAGGCTCAAAAGGCATCTTGTAATGGGCTCTCAAGATCAATAGACACTTTTGACATTGTAGGCCAACAAGTTTAAAATGGATGAAAGGAAGTATTTTTATGTTGCATATAACAAACCCATGGAATTGGCTGCCTCAGAATACTATTAAGGCAACTAGTTTAATAATTTTACAATAGGGTAGACATTTATGAAACCATATCTGCATGTACACTAGACATGATGAAACTTAGAAGGGCTGTGAATCCTTATGCTTCAGAATATAAGATATTCCTATTAGCTATGGTCAGGAAGAAATTCCTTTCCATATTATTGCATATTTAGGGGCACGGTAGGGTTTTATACCTTTTTTTGTGAAGTATTTAATATTGGTTAATGTCAAAGCCAAAACAGCAGTGCTGCAATAAATGGACCATATACATGGTCTGTTTCCATTGTGGCATTTCCTGTTACATTTGACTCAGACCACCATAATGTATTTTCAGAAAATCAAATGAATTACAAATTAATACTGCATTTTGAGTTTTTAGTTAAATGTAGGTAAACCATTTCCTCTAACTTGTCCCTACTGACACAAATGTATTCTCATGGTGCCACCCAAGAAGTAATTAAATACACGAGCAAAGCTAAAATAGTAAGATGCTGATACCAACTAATAAAAGCAAGATAATTTTGAGTTTAGCCTTTTGTTGGTATTATTGACCAAAGCCAGGTGTTCCTTGCTATACAGGTATATAAGATCATTCACTGTTCTGAGACCCCCTGTTAGATAACCATATGTGCTGGTTGAAATCCCTAGGAGTTAAGGGGCTGTGCTAATGATCAACTGGCTGCTTTATCTCAAAATGCATTTGTCTTTGTGCAAATATTTGTATTTAATGTTAAAATGCTCGTGTGTAACTTTGGATTGAAATGTCAAGCTTCATCTATGCACATTCATCCCCTGCCTCCTCCATCCCCTCCCCACAAGCAGTTTAATGGAATTTAATAGCTACAAAGAAAGCTCTCTTATATAATAAGGTCTTAATTGTTCTATTTTCCTTGCTTTAACATACAATAATTCCTTTTCAACATTACTACTAAGCATGATGCAGCTCCTAATGTGAACAGGAGTACTTGTGGCACCTTACAGATTAACAAATTAATTTGAGCATAAACTTTCGTGGGCTACAGACCACTTCATCAGATGCATAGAATGGAACATATAGTAAGACGATATATATACATACAGAGAACATTAAAAGGTGGAAGTAGCCATACCAACTGTAAGAGGCTAATTAATTAAGATAAGCTATTATCAGCAGGAGAAAAAAACTTCTGTAGTGATAATCAAGATGGCCCATTTTAGACAGTTGACAAGAAGGTGTGAGGATACTTAACACGGGGGAATAGATTCAATATGTGTAATAACCCTAATGTGAGTTTTCTTTCCATTGTAATAGTTCTGTCCTGATTTCACCTTATCTGCCAACCTCCCCATACACACATGATAAATCTCTTGGCTTTAATACTGGAGAAATCCCTTAGAAAACTTACGTAAAAAAACACCAATTATGGGACAACAAATAATGAATCAATGTTATGGTGAAGAAGATTTGGATGTTGTGAACATGATCCAAAACTTGTCACATGAATAGGGTTCTGTAGGATACTGAAACTTTTATCCTTGCTTGAAAGTAAAATGAAACCAAGGGACATTCCAAAAGACTGGCTGAGTGCTAATGTTGTGCCAGTATTCAAAAAAGGCAAGTGGGATGACCTGGGTAACTATAAGCCGGTTAGCCAGCCAGCTGCCATCAGTCCTGGACAAAATAATAGAAAAGTTGATTCAATTGATAAACAATTAAAGGATAAGAATATAATTAAGGCCAGTCAACATATTTTTTTGGAAAATAGGTCTTATCAAACAAACCCAATTTCATTCTGTGAAGAGATTACAAGTTTGGATGATAAATGTAACTGCATAGAAATAATAGACATTTGTAAGCCATTTGCCTTAGTACTGCGTGACATTAAAAATTAGTACTATACAAAATCAATAAAGCTCATATTAAATAAATGAAGAGTTGGTTAATTAACAGATCTCAAAAATAGTTGTCCCTGGGGAATCACAACAAATTGGGATGTTTCTAGTGGGGTTATGCAGGGATCAGTACTGGGCTCACTGCTCTTTGATGTATTCATCAAATAATCTGGAAGTAAATATAAAATCACTGCTGATAAAATTTGTGGATAACACAAAGATTGGCAGAGAGGTAAATAGTGATAAGGACAGGGCAGTGATACAGAGCAATCTGGTAAGCTGGTCCCATTCAAACAAAATGTTGTTAATACAGATAAATCCTCCTAGATGTATAACATTGCAAGGAATGCAGGCCATACCTACAGAGTAGGGAACTGTATCCTAGAAAGCAATGACTCCGGAAAGGCTATAGGGGATATGGTGGCCAAGTAACTGACCATGAGCTCCCAGTGCGATGTTGTGGCACAAAGGACTAATAAGATCCTTGGATGTATAAACAGGGGAATAGTAAGAGAGACCAATAGCGGAATACTGCCTACAATTCCGATGTCCGTATTTTTTTAAAAATGCTGAAAAACTGGAGAGTGGCAGAAAGCACCACAGAAATTATTCAAGGGCTGGAAAAAATACCTTCAAGTGAGATACTTAAGGAGCTCAACCTGTTTAGTTTATGCAGAAGAAGATTGAGTGGTGACGTGACTACAGTATATAGATACCTTCACAGGGAGAAAATACCAGATACTAAAGGGCTTTTTAATTTAGAAGAGAAAGGCAAACAAGAACCAATGGCTGAAAGTTGAAGCCAGACATTCAAATTAGAAATTAGGCACACAGTTTTAATAGTGAGGGTGATTAAGCACTGGAACAAACTTCTAAGAGAGGTGGTAGATTCTCCATCTCTTGATGTCTTCAGATCAGCCTTTCTGGAAGATATGTTTTAGCCAACCACAATTTACTGGGCTGAATTCAGGTGTAACTGGGTGAAATGTAATGGCCAGTGTTATATAGAAGGTCAGACTAGATGACCCAATTGTCCCTTCTAGTCTTATACTTGATAAATCTCTGAATCTAAGATATGTATAGGATTGGTATCTTTGCAGACTTCAGTTGGTTGTACTATAAATGGATTACAATCTGTTAAATGTCAATTCCCTTTTTTTCCAGTAAGCACTGGTTGTTTTCAATTGGAACCATTATTAGTTAATGTAGACCATCTGCAGCCACTATATGCTTATTTTTAAGTTTCTCTGAACTGTAGGCAGATGCTGCTGTTCCTGCATAACAGTAGCAATACAAGCTTGTTAGAGGTAAATCATGTGATCTCTGAATACATTCAGATGCTCAGTTTGAGAGCCCCTTCAGCATTCAGTTTCTATTTGGCATTTTCCCTGCCATATAAATGTTGCACACCATTTGGAACTGAGAGAGTTTCACTTATAAGCACAACAATCAGTGGGTATTCCAGTCGTTTGATTAATTTGATTCTTTTTACTAAGACAACACTGAATAACTGCTGATACAGTACCATACAGGTCTTCTGAAGTCATTAAATATATATGCATGGATCTGATCCTATACTGTTGTAAAATGACTGCAAACAATAGAGCAGGACTCATAATCTTACTGCACAGATAAAGGAGAACAAGTGAATGAAAACTTTCTATGGCAACTGCTGTGAACAAACCCCACAAATTTATAAATATGATTCCTTACCGTAGATATAAAAATTAGAACAGAATTTGAATGTATATAGCATTTACCATAGTCAAGGTATTTCTAAGCACGATACATAGTAATGCCTTAAATACTGGCAATGCAATGGCTGGCATGCACTCAGCTGTAGCTCACATGCAGACATAGAGAACAGAGGCAGTCTCATTAACAGGAGAAGAATTGCTCAGAACAGTGGATTTATTCCTGCTGCCCCCTTTTTAAAAAAAAAAACGATCGGACTCTAATTTCCACCCTGGTACCCACTAGCTATTGATATTGAGACCTAAGGTGTAGCAGAGAAATAAATTTACAAGCACAGAGTTAAATTTGGTTTCTTAAAAGTAAAACTTTTTTATTGTAACTGTCAGGAATTTTAACAACGCCCTGTAGTTACAAACTTAGCCATGTAATCTGTGTAGAAGTCAGAGGGCCTGAAATGTTTTCTCACATGAAAAGAATCAGGAATAGCTCTGAAAGTCAGTAGGTTACACTGGTCTAAAACAGGGGTAAGTGAGAGGAGAATCAGTCCAACAGTTTTTCCTAAGAAATTCCTGTCCCTAATCCTGGGGGGGGGGGGCTGATTTTCTTCTCATTTACATTGATTTTACAGCAGTAATTCCATTGACTTCAGTGGACTTTCTCCTGATTTAAAGCAATTTAAGTCAGAGGAGAATTGGGCTGACTTACTTTTACTACCCTCTTAGACAGATTCTTGTGTAGTTACTTACACCTGTGCAAAGTAAATTTAAAATGGTACCACGTCTAACTGAGCAGCAGTTTACACCCACATTGGACTCACTTTGCACTGGCATAAATGACTTCAAAGGGGCAGGGCAATGGAAAATTAGGTCCCTTACAGCTACCCTTCATCATTTCAGTTATCAAGTGTTGGAGAGCTCCTGGAGACCCCGTGCTGTAGATTTTGGGTTATGGGCATGCTTGCCAGAGTGGGGCTATTGCTTACAATGCTGAAAAGCCACCACTGGATTCATCTGGCCTGGATTTCCTGTTCTTTATACCACATTTACACCAACATGACTTCAGATGAGATAATACAGATTCAAACCATATAAGGGAGAAAGTCAGGACCACTGCATTTATGACTTTATTTATGCTATTCATTACATTCAGTGACAGTAATCCACTAATAAGCCAGAGTTCCGATCCTAACATGCAAGCTCATGAAAGTAATTTTTCTTACCAATATTAAACTACTACCTTTTGCACAAATAAAGTGTAAATGTACCAAGCACACTGAAAAGCCCACAAGCCTTTTGTTTTTCAATGAGTCTTTAATGCAATTTACAAAATCAAACACCAAAAAATAGCAACTCTTTATTAGAGTTCTAAAATACTCCAGAAAAATCTATTTGTATTGGATTTCATTTGCTGCATAATTGTTTGAGCACTGGTAGTGCATTTGGTGCTGTACAAACATAAGGAAATACTCTCTCTCCTGCCCCCAGGAGTCTACGAGTTACCAGAGATATAGTTCATCAGGTGCTGGTACAACACTGAGATGGTCCTGGAAACATGCAATGGTCAGTTTTTTACAACACTTCAAAGAAGAGCATATTTAGGTCAGAGTTCCTCTCCCTCCTCCCATCACCAGCTACCTAATGATCTGGTGGAGAAGGTAGAAATAGATTTCAAACACCGCTTATATTCATGGGCACTTTTAAACACCAACATTTCTGGGTGTGTTAATTGTGTTCCAATCCCAGGAGCAAAATCCTTCTGGGGCTGAAGGGTAAAATTTCAGCAGTTTTTGAATAGCAGGGTGTGTAGCCAATTTCTACAAAAACTGGAGGATGAGGGATCAGCAAGTAGGTAGATCAGTATAAGCAATGAGAGCCGCATATAAGTTGGTGTTCTGCACAATGCTACTGTTGTGCTTCTTTTAACAACATCATGTTCTGGTGCAGAGATGTTATGAGAAATAAAAAATATTGGCAGAACATTGTATGCATGTAACCCAGGCAGCTCTAGCCACACATCACCACCTCTCCATTTTATGCTGTTGCTCTTGTAAGAGGCGATTTAAGTTATGAACGGAGGAGAGATAGCTCAGTGGTTTGAGCATTGGCCTCCTAAACTCAGAGCTGTGAGTTCAGCCCTTGAGGGGAGTCACTTAGGGATCTGGGGCAAAATCAGTATTTGGTCCTGCTAGAGAAAGCAGGGGGCTGGACTCAATGACCTTTCAAGGTCCCTTCCAGTTCTAAGAGATAGGATATCTCCTTTAATTTAATTTAAAAAAAGCAATAGCAAGTTTAGACCCTGAGAAAAGCCCTAGGATCTTCAAATGTACAAGAATAGACATAAACTGAGGCTGTTCCTTAAAGTCATTAAGTTAAATCTAAATATTTAAATTGCCAACCACAAAGAAAAATAAATGTATTAGGGGAACTGTCTGAGACACTAAAGGTGTTGGCCTCAGTGCTATGGTCTTGGTGTAGCTTAATCAGTGATTAAAGTAGATCAGAATAGGAAAAGAGTTCACCAATTTTGATTGATCTTGACAAAAAGTGGGGAATGTAGCATTATGTGAGATCTGAAAGGTTTAATTTAAAGGGATCCCAATGGGCTTTTAGATAAAAGTAGCTGTTTTGTTCAGATTCTCAATGGTTCTGACTCAAGCTGCCTATTGAAATAAAAAGATTCAATATTATTTGTGTATTTAAATGAATGAACAAGCAAAACTAAAGTAAAAACTGCATCACTAATTTAAGATACTACAAATTCTACTTAACTAAGACCTAAACAATACAAATGTCAAACTAAAATCAAATAAAAGATCAAGGTCTTCACAAAGGTATTGAATTAATATCAAATCATCAGATTAGTTAGTTAATTGAATTAATACAGCAAATAATCAGTTCTTAACAAACAAACAGGAATTCCAGAAGGTGGCTGTCCATTTGGTTATATCCCACTTAAAGAACTTTTACCCATGGCAAATAATCCAATATACAAGTCAAATAATTGGCTGTCTGATTTACAATTGGAGCCAATCAAAAGCCTCCTCCTGAGGTTTTACTTATACAGTGATGACTACTGCTGTTCTCTCCTGCCCCCAACAGAAATCATAGGCTACGTCTTCACTACGGAGGAGGAGGGTCGATTTAAGATACGCAAATTCAGCTACGCAAATAGCGTAGCTGAATTCGATGTATCCGAGCCGACTTACCCTGCTGTGAGGACGGCAGCAAATCGACCTCCGCAGCTCCCCTGTCGACGGTGCTTACTCCTACTTGCGCTGGTGGAGTACAAGCGTCAATTCAGGGATCGATTGTCGCGTCCCGATGAGACGCGATAATTCGATCCCCGAGAGATCGATTTCTACCAGCCGATTCAGGTGGGTAGTGAAGACATAGCCTCCGTGTCTGATGAGCAAAAGATAATTGAGCAAGAGTGTTAAAGACATATAATAGTTTTATAACATCTCAGGATTCTGTGAACAGAGAACTCTCGGTATTTTTAAAGAGTTGGCACTTAGGGTGTTTACTTCTGGCACCTTTTCTTGGGGCTTTACAGGTGCTTATAAGCATGCACCCCCCACACTTACATTCTACAATAGAAGAAGTTTGGAACATCTTCTTAAAACTACAGATCATAAAATATTTAAATAACTAGGGATTGGAAATCTAGCTCTCCTAGTTTTGATACACATGTCGTGGTAGCATTATCTACAGTCACCGGTCCAGGTGAGGTGATAGCTGGGTCAGCGCTGTGCCACTAGAGGGATCTTTTGGATGCTGAGGCTGGTCAGTGTGTGTAGCTCATAGTGGTAGTCTTCACCTCCTCAATTCACAGATAGCCAGAAAACAGAAGGGGGTCAACTTTTCCAGGTGTCTTTGCTGGTCCAAAAAGCACAAGTCTTCTGTTTTGACCCTTGTTCTTATAGTCATAGTTAGGATGACCAGATAACAAAACTGAAATATCGGGATGCCAGTTTTTACTGATGACAGGCACGAGTACATGCTAAGCTATTATTACTTATTAACCATTAACCTTACAACTTTTATTCCTATTCTTATTAACTATAAGTACAAAGATACTATAAACTGATTAACAACTTTCTACTATTTCTAAACAATTTAACACTAGTATTAAACTTTTACTACTATTTTTAATACTGCAGCACTAATATAATCTGAGATCAAATTATCCCAACACTACCATTCTTAATACTATAGTGTCAGCACAACTTGAGATCAAAACAGCTCGAGCAACCCAGACTTCTTTACTCCGTTACCTTATTCTGCATACAACCAGACTTTTTCTTTAAAACCTTACCCTGCCAAGAATACGTTACCCTTTAGTCGACCACTCTTTGTAATGGCCAGGTGCAGATAGTCGGTGCAGTTCAGGTTCTCGGTTCAGGGGGTGCGGGTTAGACCGATCAAAGAGAATAACTTCTTAGTCCAAGACATACACATACACCCTCCTGAGGTTCTACACATTTAATCTCATCTGCCCGCCGTGCTTTGAAGCAGGTCAACCAATCAGGTTAGGCCAAATTTAGTGTTATCACTTTGGCTGTATAATTCATGCTTACTTATTTTCTTATAGCCAATTATTGTTTTAATTTTATAAATTATGCTCAAGGAGATAGCTTATTTCTACATAGCCCACTGTCTCGACTGTGGTTTCCCTTAGTTTTCTAGGTAACTTACCTCTAAATGGGCTATTGGCTTGATTGTGGGTAAGGTTATCTTGATGACCTATGCCTAAAGGCCTAGCCCATCAAACCCACATAGGAATCAGTTTTTTGGCTGCAGCGTCTCTTAACCACAAGTTCCAAAGGTGGTTTCAATAAGCCATACCCGGGAGCATGACCTATTATACCATATAAGAGTTAGCATAAAATGTTGTCTGGTTTTAGGTGTCTTTAGACCACAAGTTGTAGCTTCATTTTGCAAAGCTTGCTTTTTAAAGATAATTTTGCAAAGCTCATTTTATAAAGCTTCTGGAAGTTTTAGGCCTAACACTGGCAATGCTGGTGTTCATCTTAAGCTTGACAACAATCTTGCTCAAATTAATCACACATAGATCATATTTTACACAGAAAAAAATCAAAAGGAGGAATATGAGATCAGTTTTGAGGAAGTTACCCTCAGCCACACCTCTTCATGCACCCTCCAATATATCTTAAAATAGTTTGCCATAGATTTATAAATATATCACGTAATTCTTCTGCACATAAAAGAAATTGAAACCAGCAATTACAGGCTAACTAGGTGAAAGTTTACAAATCCTTCATTAGGTCAAGCTCACAACTCATCTCATAACTCGTCTAAGAGGAAATTGCTGTTTCTACTTCAATACAGACTTCATCTGAAATGAAGATAAATGTAGGTTTATACAATTCTGTTTCTCATATACACTATTTCTCTCACAATTGCATCATCATGTGGTGATGGGACAAATCAAGGGGAAAGAATGGGGAGACGGTGAATAGGCCAAGAGAGAATTTGAAAGGAGTTCTTGTTTTCAGGCAGGCAATATAAGTATATGTGCAATGGGTGGAGATTTGAGAGTTAGGATGAAGACTACGGGCTTCTCTATATACAAATACCATCATTTATACTTTGCCTGAATGGAACCTCTTTAATGATGTAAAAACAAATAAAAAATGAAAATCAAAGACATTTTAATTTCCAATTTCCTGCATTTTAAAATATTTTAAAATGAGAAGAATTGTCATGCCGAAAACATAAGCTTCTCTGGTATTTACCTGTAGCTTATCAGACAAGTTACATTTTATAATAATATCAAATATGCACTAAATCTACAGATATTAGCATGTCCCCATAGGGCCCTGAAAAGGCTATCCCTTCTCCTATCTATTGCCCCACATACACAAATGGGCTCAGATTGCTGACATCTAAAACCACGTGTCTGGAATTCTTTCCTCCTACACAACCATGTCCTACAACATTTACATCAAACATGTGTGTATAATGTAGTGAAATATCATGGCACCAGACTTTCTACACAATGTAAAATGTGTCTTTACATGTCTCCCAAGTTTCCATGTTCTTCCTCCTCCTTCCCACAAGAAACTTCACTCTGTTTCTTTCCTTCGCTCTGCCTCTTATCATTTTTCAGTTCTCTTCCATTTCATCCCCCTCAACCTCCTCTATCTAAATTCCCCTCTGTCCCCTTCCTCTTCCATTGTCTCCATTCTCCTAAAGCTTCTAGCATCTCCATTCACCACCCCCCATTCCTTTCAACTCTCATTCCCATCTGAGGCAGATGGCAGGGGGAGGAGATAATTTATCTCACCTACTGCTGCTCCACCTGTCACCAAGAAGGTTGGAAGCCAGGCACCAGCTCATATTGCTGCTCCAGCTTGAGATTCTCCTGCTGGTGGGCTGGTGAAGTGAGGGCTATTGCCTAGGTGGGAAGCAAGAGAGTAGATAGAGCTCCAGCAGGGATGGAGGACCTTTGTGTTATATTACCAGTGTCCTGCACTGCTCCTGTAGCTCCTGCTCCCCTGCCTCACCCCCTGTGAGTGGAAACAGAATGCCACTTGGGTGGGAAGGAATGAATGCCCTGTGTCTGGGGTAGGGTGACCAGACGTCCCGATTTTATCAGGACTGTCCCGATATTTGCTTGTTTGTCCCACGTCCTGACCGATGTTCGGTCGGGACACTGGACAAACAAGCAATTTTGCCCTCTGCTTCAGCTCACAGGCGGAGCCCGGAGGGGCTCTCTCCCCCCCCGCCCTGACTCCGCCCCCTCCTCCCCCCATTGGATCCCTCCCCAAATCCCCGCCTTGGCCCTGCCTCCTCCCCAACCATGCGGCATTCCTCCTCCCTCCCAGGCTTGCGCACGGGCCATGGCCGGGGCTGGGAGCACAGCACGGAGGCTGCTCCTGCCTTGCAGCCCTGGAAGCAGCCTAGTGGGTCTGGGGGCAGCACGGAGCGGAGTGGGCAGAGCCCAGGCGGGGGGTGGAGACATGCGTAGGAAGGACACGGCTGCCTGGTTCGCCCCCTGCCCGGGTGGGTCCCCTAGCTCCCCGCAGCCGGAGACGGGCTGCCCCAGGGCGAGTGTCCCAGGCGGGGCGGAGCGGAGCAGCCTCTGCTGCGGGGCCAGTGTGACAGAGCATGGGAGCAGCTTGGCCGGGAGCTGCAGGAGGGGCCCGGAGCACGCCTCGGCTGCAGAACTCAGAGCCCAGGCTGGGCCCACTCCCCCCGCGTCCCGATATTTCATCTTTGTCATCTGGTCACCCTCATCTGGGGCAGTGGAGGAGCTGCAGCATCAGTCGGGGACTGAGTTGCTCCCTACTCAGCTCTACTTTGTGAGACAAAAGGGATACAGCACTAAGGGATCCAGACCTTTCTTTATATTAGCAGCAACAGAGCTGTGTTGGCATTTACTGACTTTGCTTTCCATAGATCTGTCCTTGCATCTAAGGGTTGTTTGACACAGAGCTACCTGTGATACTCAGCTATTAACAACCAATTAAAAGGGTTAGCCAGAGAACGTACAGCATGTTAACAGATACAGACCATACCAGATAATAAATACACCAATGAGGGAGGCCAAGGGTATCATGTCAGAGCATACATACAGATTTCATAGGACCTTTCCAGAACCAAATGTACCATGTTGCAACTGATGCTTATTCAAAATGGTTGCAATTATTTTTGCATATGATCTACATCTTCACATAATGAAATAATATGTCATTTGTTTGCATGAATTTACCACAGAGCAGATTGTAAATTATCACTGTCCACAGTTTACGTCAGTGGAATTTCAGTAGTTCATTATATAAAAGTAAATTACACATCTAACCACAGCTTGATCCACAAATGGCTTGGCTGAATGGTTTGTTCAGACAGAGGAGGAGGAGGAGTACAGTCTCTGAAGTCAGAAAAGGGCATTCAGAAAAAGAAAACTGGCCAACTTCTTATTTACATACATCAATGTTCCCGGAGCAGCAATGGGCAGGCACCATCTGTTTTATTTTTAAGATGAATCCTTTCTTCTCTACTAGAGCTCCTTAAATCCATTCTTCAAGGATCTGTTTATAAGAACCAAATGAAGCACTAATGTAGCATTAAACATACACATCTGTGATGCAGTGGATTGTTCCAATCATGACTTGTACTGTGTCCATCAATTTAGTACCTGAGCATCTTGCTAAAGCATGATACACTTTTTGTGCATAGAAGTTTAAAGAATTTGGGGCAAAGCTGTGGCCTGGTCCTTTGCAGCCACATAGGAAAGTAAGAACCCATCATAGTCGCATGGGAACAACTCCAATTTGAAATGGGGCTAGGAGAAGAACAAGGGCTGCACATCTGATTCTTCTGGAAGAGAGGGATCACTGCAGCAACTCCACCCCACATCCCCAAGTCTCCAGCCAGCAAAGCAGGAGCGCATAAGGAGACTAGTAAGCTACAAGGGGTGAAGTAATTTATTCCAAACTCCTACGGCAGAGGAGGGGAGCAAGGAATGAATTGTGAATCTACCTTAATGCATCACTAGTAGCAAGACAATGATTTGATTTCTCCTAGTTGTTCCTGGGGCTTTAGTAACCCCAACGGGGACAAGGAGAAGGCAAAACCATGACCTGGCCCTTCCTTTCGCTCTGCTGGTGAGACATGCAAGGGAGTACATACTGCACCATTGTAAGGTGTCTCTCAATGGACATGTTCCTCAGCTTGCTTAGGATCTCTCCATGCTCCAGGTGCTTTTTGAGATCCATTGTATTAAAAATGCAGTTATGTATGAGCTATTGTATGTGTATATCTTCTCTAAGACTGACTAATGCACTCTCTGAAAGTTATTAGGAATGTCAAAAGTACTTTCTGGAACACCACCTGTGATGTGGATTTTGTAGGAAGTACCTGAGGAATGCAAATGACCCACCTCATCTCCTCCCTTTTCAAGCTATGCCCTGGGGAGGAAAATCCATTGTCTACTAATTACATGCTCTTGGAAACTCCAGTTCAGAGATCCCTGCACTGTATAAAAGGTGAACTAGACATGTTATACTGACTCTGAGCTGAAGTTGTGATGAATTTGTAACCACACAGAATCCCCTTTCAGAGGGTGTTTGAAGTACTGCACCTGCCAGAGCTCAAGTTAGAGTTCTGGCTAACTCTGGTGAGCTTAAGTATCAGAGGGATAGCAGTGTTAGTCTGGATCTGTAAAAAGCTACAAAGAGTCCTGTGGCACCTTATAGACTTACAGACATATTGGAGCATAAGCTTTTGTGGGTGAATACCCACTTCATCAGGCGAATGTAGTGGAAATTTCTAGAGGCAGGTATAAATATGCAGGCAAGAATCAGTCTAGAGATAACGAGGTTAGTTCAGTCAGGGAGGATGAGGCCCTCTTGTAGCAGTTAAGGTCTGAACACCAAGGGAGGAGAAACTTAAGCTCAGCAGTTTCTCTTTAAAGTCTCTTTGAAATTCTATTTTCTCGTGTGGAAATAAGGAAACAAATCAACAGAGCCAGAAGTGTACCCAGAAGCCTCCTGCTGCAAGACAAGCCCAAGAAAGAAACCAACAGAACTCCACTGGCCATCACCTACACTCCACCTAAAACCTCTCCAACACATCATCGGTGATCTATAACCCATCCTGGACAACGATCCCTTGCTTTCACAGGCCTTGGGAGGCAGGCCAGTCCTCGCCCACAGACAACCCACCAACCTTAAGCATATTCTCACCAGCAACCACACACTGCACCATAGTAACTAACTCAGGAACCAATCCATGCAACAAACCTCGATGCCAACTCTGCCCGCATAGCTACACCAGTGACACCATCACAGGACCTAACCAGATCAGCCACAACATCACCAGTTCATTCACCTGCATGTCCACCAATGTAATATATGCCATCATGTGCTAGCAATGCCCTTCTGCTACGTACATCGGCCAAACTGGACAGTCCCTATGTAAAAGGATAAATGGACACAAGTCAGATATTAGGAATGGCAATATACAAAAACCTGTAGGAGAACACTTCAATTTCCCTGGATACACAATAGCAGATTTAAAGGTAGCCATCCTGCAGCAAAAAAACTTCAGGACCAGACTTCAAAGAGAAACTGCTGAGCTTCAGTTCATTTGCAAATTTGACACCATCAGCTCAGGATTAAACAAAGACTGTGAATGGCTAGCCAACTACAGAAGCAGTTTCTCCTCCCTTGGTGTTCACACCTCAACTGCTACAAGAGGGCCTCATCCTCCCTGTTTGAACTAACCTCATTATCTGTAGACTGATTCTTGCGCATATTTATACCTGCCTCTGGAAATTTCCACTACATGTGTCTGACTAAGTGAGTATTCACCCACAAAAGCTTATGCTCCAATATGTCTGTTAGTCTATAAGGTGCCACAGGACTCTGTCACTCTAGTGAGCTTATTAGCATATATTAAGGTTCTTTCATTGTTTGTAATATGTTTTCTCTGTAATGCTTTGCACCTTCAGAATAAAGTAGGCTTCCTTAGGAAGTGCTGTGTAGCACTTACAAATGTAGCAATTACACCTGTTAACTGTCTCTAAAGACAAAGCAAGCAGGTTCTGCTTGGGCAGCCTGTCTCTACTGGTGATAGTAATGTGGGCAGGGAACCATGGAGCCTGGAAATACCCGGGGTCAGAATGGAAAGGGACAGGCAGGAAGAGGGGACAGCTGGAGATCTGCAAGCCCGAGAGTCAGTGCCCTTGCTGGACCACTGAGGGGAAATACAGGTGCAGTTGCCTGAACTGTGACAGAAGTATCACTGATGAGCTTGGCAGCCTCCTTTAGTGAGAGGAAAGTATGTGCAGAGAGGGGAGTCTTGCCTTGTGTGTTGAAGGTTGGGAGGAAACATAGCCTGGTCTCCGAAGGCAAGGAGTTTTGTACCCAAGAGTCCTCCACTTAATGCCCTGCTCCAGCCCACAGAGTTTCACCTTTGTTTTGTTAGAGACAGCCTCCCAATTAGTTGTGGTCTCCTTTAAGAAGTGGAGAGAGAGACACAATCCTGGAAGCAGGATAATATGTAATAGGTCCCGGCCCATGGAGAGCTTGAAGATGAATGCCACATATTTGCAGTGGATATGGAATGGTGCTGCACCAGGAGCACTGGTATGATATGATCTCGTTAACTAGAAAAGGCAGACTGCTGCACTCTGTTCCAGCTGAAGATTTCTATGAGGCCATTATAGTCATCTGGAGGGCAAAGCACATTGCAACCCTCCTAGAAGTAACCATGTCAGAGCTGCATCTGAAAAGAATGATTGTAGTCCTTGCCTAAATTAAAATGAAAGAAGGCATCTCTGGTCAACATTATTTGCATGTCCAAGACTTTCAATAAGTTCAATAGGTCTCTTATCATGTGTGCCATCTTGACAACTGGAGAGCAGCCCAGGGACTTAGCGGGAATCAGAAGGAAATAATTAGCAACTCATGACTGAGAGAACAGAGAACAGTCACCACAGAAACACAGAGGCTAGAAGCTGGATGTGCTGAAGAGCCCTGGAAGGAAAGCCAAGTAGGAAAGTTAACTATAGCAAGAATGGCAGATGCAGAACCTAAATTACAGCAGTAAGTTTCCTACCTAGCTTCCCATTTCACTTGCTTATAACTGAAACTTTCAATGGGTAGTTTCTGCCAAAAGGTTTAAAAAAAAAAAAAAAGTCTGAGCAAAAAGCCAGCTATTTTGGAATGACAGGAATGAAGAAAAAATATATTCCCATACCATAAAAAAAAAAATCTTGTGACTTTTTTGAACAGTCTGTCAGCCAAAATGGCTGACATTTTAAAGCTGAAATTTGGCAAGGAAGTTTTCCAACTGAGGCGCCATGAATGAAAATATCAACGACATGTTGAGTTACTTGAAAATTAGCATGTAATTAAAGACTGGGGATAACATTTTTTCAAACATGCATAAGTGACTTAGGAGCCTAATTCCAATTGCAAGTCAAATGCTTTATTTCTAGATGTATGACTACATTTCTACATTTTGTTGTATTAAAACCCATGTCATTCAAAGGAGACCACTTTACCAAGTGATCCAGAACGATCTGTGTAACTGACCTATCCCTATCACTGTTTACCTCTCCCCCATTTTCATGTCATCTATAAATTTTACCAACAGTTGTTTTATATTTTTTCATATAAGTTGATAAAGATATTGGACAGCATTGAGCCAAGAACAGATCCTTGCAGGTCTGCTAGAAACATCACCACTGGATTTAGGCTAGAATCTGTGGGGAAAATGCAATTTGTTTAAAACTATTTCATCCAATCAAATCATCTAGTCAGATTATCAGAAGGTGCCCATAAATTGCCACTGGATTTCTAAAACACTGGCTACCAAAGCTATTGAAGTAGGAAATTCAAAAGGAGCTCCCTAAATGTGCTTATTAAAACAAAAACTCACTCAGTCAGGAAGCCTCAGCAGTGAAAAGGCCAGCGGGGGCAAATACCGATTTTTCCCCCCATGTAAATAAGTAGCAGACTTTATTATCAATATAACACATGCACACACAAAATACGCTCCTAAACTCACTATCAGACACCTCCCCACCCACTTCGACAAAAGAGAGAGATCTTTTCCTCATCCCACTTCATTCTTCTCAAAAACTGGGTCTCCATGCCACTGCGGGGGGACACCACAGTGGCAGAATGCTTTCCAGGGAAGCAGAATTATCTGAGAAGCTCCAGGATAGAGCACTGCAATCCACCAAGACAGCATGAGGCAGAACAAGATTTAAATACTGGAGATTAAAATTAACAGTTGACTTGAATACATATCAAATAGTCTTAATGATTATTTGTTGGCTTTGTGTTTTTAAGTATAGGTTACTGTTATACTCTATTGTTTAAATCTGCAAATTAGGACTGTTTGACAGTTGTTTGGTTTAATACATTCACTCCACATCTCTTTTTTCTTTTAGTTTTCTTCAGAATTCAGGCTGTGCAAGCCAGTACTGTGCACAAACACATTTACGGCAATCAGAATCACTCATGCACTACCTCACTACTTTGTTGCTTTAATGTTCTTGAGCAAAGGGGTGAACCACCCTAGGCACCCCTTGAGGCCACATATGGCCATGCAGATGAGCCCCATCCACTCAGCATCAGAAAATTCTCTTGAAAGTACAGTGCAATGAAAGCTAATCAAAATAGGCACGTCTCCTTTAATGAAGCCCAGGGAAGGAGCACTTGGAATAGCAGTTCAAAGGCCCTTTTCTCAAGACCCTAGTTCAGAACTCCCAGACTTCCAAAACAAACCTAATCATGCTGGCCTCCTGAGACGGGGAAGACAGCACACAAACACCGCCCCCTTGCAGAACAGCTGAACTTCTAGTCTGCTCCCCATTGCTCAGCTTCCTCTTCCTGCATGAATAGGTCACTTGAGCAGAGCAGGGAGTCCTTAGTTGCACCCAGACTGTTCTGTTTGTGAGCTCCAGGCTGGCCCTGGAAGGGGTAGTACATTCCGTCACATCTTGCTAAACGTCTGACCTAAACTGCAACAGCACCACAATAGCGCTTCAGCATAGACACTCACTACAGTGACAGGAGAGTTCTCCCATCGCTTTAGTTAATCCACCTCCTTGGTAGGCAGTAGCTAGGTGGATGCAAGAATTCTTCTGACAACCTAGTGCTGTCTATACGAGGGGTGAGATTGGCTTGACTGTATTTTTCACACCCCTGAGCAACATAGCTGGGTCAACTTAACTTTTTAGTGTAAACCTGAGCTGCCTACGTTCAACATCAATTTTCATAGCTGGCAGGATAATGACCACCCATAGAAATTGCTATTTTTTTTCCTGTATAGATATATCTGTAAAATTTTCAATCTTCTTCTTGAAAAAGATTTCCCCAGGACATCATGGAAAGAGATGTGAAAGTCAAGTCTTGACTAAGATTTTTATTAAGATGCCCCCTCTTTCCAGATAAGCATCATTGTCTACTAATATACCTTTAGTAATTCTATTGTAAATCTTCCTATCTTTAAAGTGTATCCAGGGAGTTTGGAAACATCCTTAGTTTAGCCCTGAAAACCCCCCTCCCCTCACAAAGTATATAGATTGCTAATTACATGGGAGTATTTTAAAGATCTCTGCCTGGTCTATCTTCTGTTATGTGAGGAATCTTGATCTGACACCCATATTTATATCTTTTTAATCACTCCCACAGAGCCTTATATACTAGCAATGTGTCTATTCTTCTGGAGGATTTCTGAATTCAGGCCTGATCCAACTCCCACTGAATTCATTGATTGTTTCTTCATTTACTTCAATGAGAGTTAGATCATGCCCTTAATATATATCTCCAAATGGGCCATAAATAGTCATGCTAGTAGTGGATGGATTAGTGAGTCATTGGCAACATTTATATTTTGTTTGTCTAGTAGCAGGTGTGTCACAGGGTCCACTCACCACAGGTGGCACTTCCTCCTACTTGCTGTGGGGGATTAGCTCTCGCCAGGCATTGCACCCTCCTCTAGCATCCTCTCACTCTGCATTCCCTTCTCACTGCAGGAACTGCAGCCTCCTCTTCACGACCCAGCCCTCTGGTCGGTCACTAAGTAATTCCCCCTTCTGGAAGTGTAAAAGTATTTCCAGAACAAATTGTCCTAGGCAGTCCACTGTCCTCTACCTGGTCTATGCCACATGCCCATTGGTTAGTAGGGGAACCCAAGCCTGCCATCTACTCCAGGTTCCAACTCAGGGTGTTTCTAATCAGCAGTTAAGATCTGCACTCCAATTCCTTGCTGCTTTTCCCCTGATCTCCTACCTTCCTGGCTCCCCCTTCTCTTTGAGTTCACCATCCTCCCTCCTCCGAGGGAGTAACTGTGGGCTGTCCACTATAATCCCAACACCCCTCCCTTCTCCCAGGGACTACTTTCCTACAACCTCCTTCTGTTGCCAACTACCTCACTGTTCCTGTCCAGCTGAGCGTCCTGTCTGATTAATCAATCCCTGCTCCCTGGCTCTTCCTCCACGTGCCACCTATAGGTTAATTGGGCCTAATTTACCCTTTTAGGGCATATGCAATTAACCACCAGATATTATTACACAAGGGTTCATGAAGAGATTACTATCAGTAATGAAGAGAACTATAGATTTCTTGGGCCTACTCTTCTTAGGCAGTGTTTGGATTACCTTCAGGTATGTCTTTCTTTTTTGGCAAGCCCAGTAGGAAAGCTTGGCACAGGAGTCAAGAGAGGAAGGCATCTCCCTCTCCCCAGATCAGAGAGTGAAGCCTCTCTGGCCACTAATGCAGTCTCAGCAGCCTCCTTTCTTCTTGTAAACCAGTGGCTCTCAACCTTGCCAGACTACTGTACCCCTTTCAGGAGTCTGATTTGTCTTGCATGCCCCCAAGTTTCACCTCACTTAAAAACTACTTGCTTACAAAATCAGACATAAAAATACAGAAGTGCCACAGCACACTATTATTGAAAAATTGCATACATTCTCATTTTTACCATATAATTATAAAATAAATCCATTGCGATATAAATATTGTACTTACATTTCAGTGGATAGTATATAGAACAGTATAAACAAGTCATTGTATGAAATGTTAGTTTGTACTGACTTTGCTAGTGCTTTTTATGTAGCTTGTTGTAAAACTAAGCAAATATCTAGATGAGTTACCCTCTGGAAGACCTCTGCATACCCCTGGTTGAGAACCACCATTGTAATCAAAGCCCCAGGGCAACTGAATGACTGATGAATCTACCTCCAAGAGCAGAGAGGAAAGATTTTCTGCAGAGATGGGATATGCAGGTGTTATGCTGCAGTAAGGGGCCTCTGCACCTGTGGATGAGAGGGATGGGATTTCACCCTATATTATTAACTAAATTGGTTTTAAAGCAATAGTTAGTCACACTGCCATTTAGTGATGTGAAAATAGCAGGGATGGCTTCAGCTCTCTCATGGCTAAAAAGAGCTAGATCTTGAAAAGTAAATAAATATTTGGCTCTCAGTGGAAGTGACTTTCAGAACCCCCTCCCTTTGTATTTAGTGAATAAAGTTAGTCTTGATAATGAAGCAGTCAATATTTCTAATTCTAAAACAGTTGTTGTGGCTTTACAGGGAAGTCTGTAAATAAATGTCTTAGCAAAGGATCATGGTACAGAAACTGTGTGTGTTTTTAATTGCCTTATTTGTTTCTTAGTGGCACTAATATTAGTAGCTCTGTTATCTCTTTCTGTCTACTCCATCATTATGAACACATTGGGGAAAAAAATCTAACTAAAAAGCAGATACAAGTCCAAAACACTCATTTAATTTCTCAAGTTTGGAATAGTGTCATTTATAAAATAAACAAATTGTAATTAGTTTTTCAAACAGGCAAAACTGGACTAGAAGTATGCAACACAGTGAACAGTTGTCTTTCAGAACATGTCAAAATTTACTATGTATTGTGACTTGCAGTTTAAAACAAGAGATGGTCTCAGATCAAACAAAACACAACAAAACAAATAAACACCCTGAATCCAAACAGCCTCTGCCTCAGCTTTGGGAAAGTTTGATTTGGGTTCACCCGTGGTATCATAGAAGCAATAATTGCCATGCTGGATCAAAGCAGTGGTTTATCAAGTTCAGTATCAAGTCTCCAGCAATGGCTGGTGCTTCAGAAGAAGATGCAAGAATTTCCAGAATGGGCAATTACAAAATAACCTCCATTAGGGGAAATTGCTTCTTAATTCTAGGCAGTTGGCTTATGCAGGAGACTGGACTAAATGACCTCTCAAGGTCCCTTCCAGTTCTATGATTCTATGCTCTAGAGCATGAGGATTTCTGTCCCTTAGATTTCATATCCTATCTAATTATCCATATAAATCTCACTCTTCTTTTGAATACTGTTGAGTTTCTGGACTCAATGTAGTGAGGCAATTAGTTCCACATGTTTATTATATGCTGGGTAAAAGGTATATTAAAATTATTGCCTTTCAATTTTATTGGATGTCCACTTCTTCTTGGTATTATGAGAGAGGGTAAATATAAGTGCCTGATTTACTTTGTCTATATCATGCATTAATGTATGTATCTGTATCCATTCCCATCTTTTTTGTTGTCTTTCTAAACTAAAAACAGTCTTTTCAATCTCTCTTCACTAATGTAGGTTGGAAATTTGGCAGAAATGGGGTGACAGAACTGAACACAATATTGCGGGTAAGATCATAGCATTGATTTACATAAATGGTATCACATTTTCAGTTGCATTCTTCATAGGCATAATATTGTTTTGTTGCTGTTTTGGACCACCTTTTCCATTCCATATATGGAGAGAGTAATAAAAAGAAAGAGTTAAAATACCAAATATGAGGAAGATTTACTACTATTTCTGGAAGCAAGAAGTATAAACATTGCACCCACTCATGTTCTGATATGGTACCTTCCATAATGTAATTAAATTTAAAATCCTTGTGGAGGAAAATGCCAAAGAAACCCACCACAATAGCATTTAACTTCAAAAAGGGAAACTACACAAAAATGAGGAAGCTAGTTAAATGGAAGTGAAAAGGAACAGTTACAAGGTGAAATGCCTGCAAACTGCATGAAGATTATTTTAAAACACCACAATAGCGGCTCAAACTAAATATATACCCCAAATACCAAAAATACAAAAAAAACAGTAAGAGGGCCAAAAAATGCCATTATGGCCAAATAGCAGAGTAAAAGAGGCAGTTAGAGGCAAAAAGGCATCCTTTAAAAATTGCAAGTCAAATCCAAGTGAGGAAAATAGAAAGGAGAATAAACTCTGGCAAATTAAGTATAAAAGTATAGTAAGTCAGAATTTGAAGACTAACTAGCTAAGGACACAAACACTAACAGACTTTTTTAAAGTATATCAGAAGCAGGAAGCCTGCCAAATGGTCACTGGGGCCACTGGATGATTGAGGTGCTAACGAACCACTCAAGGAAGACAAGGTCATTATGGAGAAGCTAAATTAATCCTTCACGTTAGTCTTCAATGCAGAGGATGTGAGGCAGATTTCCACACCAGAGTCCTTCTTTTGTGTAATGTGCAGAAGCAGCAAAAAATCTAACAAAATGTTAGGCACCATTAGGAAAGGAATAGATGTAAGACATAAAATATCATAATGCTACTATATAAATCCCTGGTTCTCCTACACCTTGAATACAGCATACAGTTCTGGTCACCCCATTTCATGAAAGATATAGTAGAATTGAAAAAGATGGGCAACTAAAATGATAAGGGGTATGGAACAGCTTCTGTCCAAGGAGACTGTTCAACTTAGAAAAAAGAGACAACTAAGGGGGGAGATGATAGAGATCTATAAAATCATGAATGGGGTGGAGAAAATGAATAGGAAAGTGTTATTTACTCCTTCACATAACACAAGAACTAGGGATCACCTGATTAAATTAATAGGTGGCAAGTTTAAACAAACAAAACTAAGTATTTCTTCACACAATGCATAATCAGTCTATAGAATTTGTTCCCATGGGATGGTGTGAAGGCCAAAAGTATAACTGAGTTAAAAAAATTACAATAGATGATGGAGGATAGGTCAGCACAGGATCCAGTTTGATCAGAGACACAACCGGAAGCTCTAGGTGTCCTTAAACCTCCAACTGCCAGAAGCACCTGGCACTGGCCACTGTCAGAGACAGGATACTGGGCTATAAGGATCATTGGTCTAACCCAGTACGGCCGTTTTTATGTAAGTAAAAGTGCAAGAGGAAAAATAACTAATGGGTTTTAACATAAAATGCATAATGCAGCCCATCATTTACTTATACCTTCATCATTCCCAACAGTCTTGCGAGGGATGTGGGGGGAAGTAAATTCTGTGTTGAGTTTACTGGGAGTTGCACTTGCCTAAGCCAGGGTCCAGTTAGTTCCCGACATAATTCCAAATCAGCACAAGTTATGCTTGTTTGGCACGTCTACTGAATGACAAATTGGTGCAAGTTGTGGTTCTAGAGACTATGGGTTTTTTGGGGAGGGGAAGTAACAGCATAGTAATGATACAAAAGATAAGAAAGAGGAAAGACAAGAATGAAGGAAGAATCAAAAGGAGGGAAGGAGGAAAAAGGAAACTAGAAGAAAAAATAGATAAACTTAAAAGTAAGTTGAGGGGAGGTAACTTTGGTCTTCAAGGAACCAAAGAACTATTCATATGTTGACAAGATACAAAATTTTAGGGGAAAAGGGAGTTTTTCAAACCCATGATTAGAGTGATGTGACAGAGGCAATAGCAGTAATAAGAAGAACAGGAGTACTTGTGGCACCTTAGAGACTAACAAATTTATTAGAGCATAAGCTTTCGTGGACTACAGCCCACTTCTTCGGATGCTCTAATAAATTTGTTAGTCTCTAAGGTGCCACAAGTACTCCTGTTCTTCTTTTTGCGGATACGGACTAACACGGCTGCTACTCTGAAACCTGTCAATAGCAGTAATATTACACAGGAAAAATTAACTCTAAAGAGGAGCTAGATCTAGAAAATAATCAAACAGTACATACAGGAAGATGTCCATTACCAGACTTCAAAAATCAAGATCATGCTAATTACAGAATGGTAATTCCAAGACTAATGGCCAGTATCAAAAGAATATTATTATAAGAATTAGTTTCTCATATGTTTATACAACACAGACAAGAAAAATGGGTGGCTTTAATCTAGTCTGAATATAAGCAATAAAGAAATTGAGGAGTGGGAATGGAAGAAAATTAGACTAAATATAGAAGGAAAGTGTATGTAGAGTTAAGATTAAGGAATAGAGATGGGTTAGATTAAAATAAAATTGAAAAGGAAAGAGAAAACAAAGAGAAGGATGCACATTTGCAGGTGCTGTTTATGATTTACCTGACCATGAGGGAGGTGAGGGTTGTCATCTGGTTCCCTCTTTCTTGTCCAGTCTGGTCAGAAAATCTTTCAGGATCAGGACAAAGGCCCAAAGGCATGAAGGTAAATGTCAGTGTCGGGGAGTGGGAGTGGCCATGATGGTGAACCTCACTCTTTGTAGTCTGCCTTCCAAACTCAGCTTTTCAGTGACCTGAAGATGAACAATGTCCAGAAAGAGGTGATAACCTTGCCCTATTCAAATTAACCTATCAGAACATATCTGACATCACTTCAACTATAAACTCTTCCTCCTGTGTCTAGACTCTTTCTGCTTATTATCATGCCAACATGGGACTCAACAGGAGTCTTTTAGACTCCTTATCCCAGTTCTTGCAGAACACAATCCAGTTTGTAGCAGTCTTTCTGACTCCACCTTTTGCTTATTTCCCTCAAGGACTGAATGATACTTAGCACTCCACATTTTCCTTAGCATGGGTAGGTTATCATTTTCTCTTCCAAGATCAGTGGTAGGTCTGTATGGGTCTCGACAAAGTCTTAAATATCTATCAGACTTTCCCCAGGATGATTCCTGGATTTGTCCATTATGTGGACTAGTTCTATCTAGCTCCATTTAACATCTGTCCCTCAGAATCACTGGTATTTGCCTTGGAGAAGATGATATGTTAGCTGGGAGAAATCTGTCAAATGTGATGTTCTGCTTCCAGGCACCCAGCGCTGTGAAACTTATCTTAATTCAGTTAGACTGTCAGTGGTGGTTATTGTCATACTGTAACTTGATGTATTAGCATTACTATCCCGCATAGCTTCAATTTCAATATTAGTTTACAATACAGAATTCAAATGCCTGATTTTTAAATCTTTGAAAATTAGTACAAACGTGTACTTGAATTCTTCGGGTAATGAAAGTTTGATTTTATTTTTCTGTCATCAGTCTGATGAACTGAGGGCCAAATAATATTAACTTCTACTGTTCTAGTCTTTTGGGCTACTTATGGCAATAACTGTCACACAGTTAACTCAGATGTCTCATCTGTGTGTTCATTCTGTGCTTGCTCATAGTAGGAGCCTGCATCTCTAAGATAAGAGCCACCTAGAGGTTGTGCCCTACTTCTGTAATCTCCCTGTTTTTCTTGGAATGAGGATTGTTTGAAACACAGACCTAGGGCTGGTCTACACTGGGGGGGAGGGGATCGATCCAAGATACGCAACTTCAGCTACGCGAAGTATCTTGGATCGAATTACCTGGGGTCCAGACAGCGCAGGATCGACGGCCGCGGCTCCCCCGTCGACTGCGCTACCGCTGCTCACTCTGGTGGAGTTCCGGAGTCGACGGTGAGCGCGTTCGGAGATTGATATATTGCGTCTTAACAAGACGCGATATATCGATCCCGGATAAATCGATTGCTACCCGCCGATACGGCGGGTAGTGAAGACATACTCCTAGTTTATACCAAAAAAGTCCAGTTCCAGCCATACTGGACATAATCCCTAGATCTGGTTGAAAATTTTCCAACAGAACATTTATTCCATGGAAAATTCCCATTTTGTCCAAATCAAAACTTTTTTTTTGGAGGGAATGTGTCAATTTCAACAAAATTACATTTAGAAAAAAATCAGAATGGAGCATTTTGAAGTGTTCAATTTCAACCAGACCTGAATGAAACGCTTTGATTTTCCATTTTGAAATTACTTTTCACTTCAAAATTTATTTTAAGTTATCATATAACATTTTAAAAGTTGAAACTGGAATGAAACTTTTCAACTTTATAAAAATGGTACATTTTGACTGCCCAAAACAAATTGTTTCAAAAATTTTGTTTAATGGAAAATTTTGAAATGTTTTGATTTTGTTCTGATATGGAATGAAAACAAATGTTGACATTTTGGAATTTCCCATTAAATGGAAATTCCAGTTCCTGCACAGCTGTAATAATCTCTTTAGGCTATATGTCTTCAGGGGATTCTCTGAGAAGACACCCTTGATTTACTCCAAGGGTATTATTATAGCATTTATTATTTGTATTACAATAGCACCCCACAGCCCAGCCAAGATCAAGATCCCTTCATGGTGCTTGGTGCTGTACAAACACATAGTAGGACATAGTTCTTGCATGTAAGGGTTTACAATCTAGGAAAACAAAAAACAGATGATGGGAGTGAAAATAGGATTTGCCATACAAGCATCATGATCAGATTGTTGATAGGCATGTTTCTTTTTTTTTTTCTCAACGACAAGTGACAGGTGCTTTAGAGAAAATAGTACATCCCTATCTCACAGGGTGTTGTGAAGATAAAAACATTAAAGATTGTGAGGAGCTCAGATGCTACAGTAATGGGGGTTATACAAGTATACTATCTAGATGCAATAAGCAGTACACTAGGAGCCAAGAGACTAGAGTCTATTCCTCATTCTGCTATTTATGTACTCTGTGACCTAATTTAAAATCTCTGTGCCTTAATTTGTAATATGTTCCTCTGCATAGCACTTTGAGATCCTGAGAAAAAAAGCACGATAGACTAGATCCAACAACCATTAACATTACTGGAAGGACTCAAATAGAGTTTGGATCAGGCCCAAAATATGTGAGAAATATTAATCTTATAAATGTACTTCTCACTAGACGATATGCATTTTATCCATCTATCTAATCTATCTATCTATCTATCTTTGTTTTTAGAGAACCTTTTTAGCTCAGAATAAAATTAGTAACAGGTGACAGCTTATTTTGAAGGATTCCATGAACAATTTATTTAACTTAAAACATGCATATTTTTCTCCAAATTCCCTTTATAAGTAATATCTGTGAAGGATTAACTTGTCATATCTGTACTTCTGAAATACTTGCTGCTGTGAAAGAAATAAAAAATTAACTGTTTCTCTGCATAACCAATTATACTGAGTTAAAATGCCTTATCTACCATTTTTCAGTATATATAGTGTAAATATTTGAGGTTGCTGTGATTTACAATGGCGGCATCTTTATATCTGCTCAAATTATGATATGTATAATTGGAGTCAGGCAAAAATGTTCTTATTTAATTTTGCCTCCTTTGTAGTTCATAAATTCTCTGTAAATAGATTGTAGTCTCCTGAAATTCATTCATTTTTTAAATTATTCAGTGAGTATTTGGTATTTGTAATTCATAGGTGAATGAATCTGAACTGCCCTACATTTTGCTCAGCTGCTCCTGGCCACAAAGGGTTGTTCCAGACACTAGGAATTTTCTAGAGTGCAGGCTCCCCTTTTTCCTCAGAACACCCCTACACTGGGGGATGGGAGTAGGAGTGGCAGGGGGCTGGCTCTGTGCTACCTGGGGCATCCCTCTCACACACAAAAGTGTAGAAATGGAAAGGACCTCCATAGGTCATCTAGTCCAATCCCCTGCACTCAAAGCAACTAGAACTTTCCTGACAAGTGTTTGTCTAACCAGTTCTTAAAAACCTCCAATGACAAATATTCCACAACCTCCCCGGGCAATTTGTTCCTGTGCTAACTGCCCTGACAGTTAGGAAGTTTTTTCCCAATGTCCAACTTAAACCTCCCTTGCTGCAATTTAAGCCCACTGGTTCTTGTTCTATCCTCAGAGGTAAAAGAGAACAATTTTTCACCCTCCTCCTTGTAACAATCTTTTATGTATTTGAAAACCGCTATGTCCCCCCCTCAATCTTCTCTTCTCCAGACTAAAAAAAAACCTCAAATTTTTCAATCTTCCCTCATAGGTGATATTTTCTAGACATTTAATCATTTTTGTTGCTCTCCTCTGGACTTTCTCCAATTTGTCCACATCTTTCCTAAAATGTAGCCCCCAGAACTGGACACAATACTCCAGCTGAGGCCTTATCAGCGCAGAGTAGAGTAGAAGAATTACTTCACATCTACTGTATCAGGTCCTAAAGCCAGACTGGAAACTGTTAAAGTAATACAATTAAACTCCTAATTTACAGTATATTATGCTGAGAAATATACATGGTCTATGTATCTATTTGTAGTTGTATTCATATTTATATAAAGAATTCATTGAAAAAATGAAAACCGATTTTTGGGGAAATTTTCAAAGTTGTTTTCATTTTAAAACATTGAAATGGATGCTTTTTTAAGAAAATAAATGGTTGCAATTCCTTTTCCCAATAATTCTGTCAAAAATGTTGTCAAAACTTTAATCATATTTTCAGTAATATTTTTTATAAAAGTTATGGGGGAAATTGAGAAAAGACACTAACCCCTTTGGGGTTTAGAGAGCATGGCCCCTTTAAATCTTTTTCCTAAGGGGGGAGGGGGAGCAGTGAGACAAAGGAGGGAAACTCCAGGGTGTGGCTCTGGAGCTCCAGAGAGAGAAGTGCTGCAGCCCACAAGCCCTCACAAAGTGAAGCAGCAGAGAACCTGCCTGAAGCCTGGGAAGGACAGGGCAGCCGATTGAGGACACCCCAGGACAGGAGCCAGGAGGAGTACTGTGCCAGGGAGGAATCGCCCAAGAAGGACAGGCTGGAACTGGCCCCGGTATCACTGCTGCCCAGAGCTGCATGGGGCTGTGAGCACTGGGGCTTGTGACTCTGCATTGGGAATAAGGAGGGAGGTTGCTAGCTAGTTAAGAGGGGAGGTAGTCCCTCTGTGTGGCTTTTCAATGAGCGGCAGAAGAGGGCACTGGCGGGGTTTGTTGGGGAAAGTTCACTGGCACTTAAGACGACCAGGAGCACCCAATACTCACCACTGGACTGGAACTTTGCTCAGGACTTCTGAACTCTGTGTGCAGACACATTGCTCAGTGTCTACCCTTTCAGACTGTGCTACCACTGGGCCTGTGGGGCCTTGGCTTGGATGCAGCCCTGTCTTACTGCTCCCCCTATATTTCCCCTTGTTGTTTTTTCCTCTTATCCCTCTGTAAATAAATATTTCCCTTTCTTATATCCATTGTACTTTTCCTGTGGATGTGTGTGTTCACTCTCGGGGGTTTGGAACAGATGCCCCTGGGGTGGAAGGGATTTTTCCTGCTGCATTCTTGCGCTCTCTTTCTCTTGGCCAGAGCTGCCTGCAGAGCAGACTCCATCTTGGCTACAAGGACGCTAAAGTTACATTTATTAAAACCAAAACACTTTGCTGGTGTCAGCAATTTGAGGTAAGGGGATTTTTCTGTTAGAAAGACTTTTTCTTTAGAAAAACATTTTGTTCAAAAAATTTGATCAGCCTGGGTTCTGCTCAGCCACTACTTTCTCACAGACTGGAGTTTCAGGATATCTCGGTATGGTGTTGGATGTCTTAGTCCTAGATCATTAAAGGCCTAGTATCACTGGAATTAGGATGGTTTTCCACTCGTACTATAGACGAATGGGTGAGGAGGCCAGGCAGGTGGATTATCACATGAAGATCCTACCCGGGTTTAGGGTGGCAGCTATCAGATGGCCCCGCCCTCAAAGAAGCAAGATGGGGTAGTTGGCCAGAGAGTTCCTGCCTGAGCTGCTGATCTAGGAGAGGAGAGACAGTCAGTCAGTCACTCCCTGAAGACAAAGAAAGTTGGAAGGATAAAGGTCTGCTTTTCCTCAAGATAGTATCAAGTCAGGGTGGGAATCATGGGGTCAACTGGATGCACAAGTCAGGGTGTACAACTGGAGCCAGGGTACACAACCAGGGCCAGCTGGTTAGAGGGGGGTCCTGTGCGGATTGGCCTGAGCTTGGTTGAGGGTAAAGAGTTGTTGGATGAGGGATGTTTCACAGATATAGTAAGGGAGGTAGCAGAAAGGAATCAGAACTGGTGCAGTGGGACAAGTGTGGAAACTGGAAGGGAGGGCCAGGTAGATCTGGTATGAAGGGAAAAGAAAGGACAGTGCAGAAGCTAGGAGACTGTGAGGCAGGCTAGGTATGGGCAGGAAGGTAACAAAATTCTGACTTTATGGAAAAGTCATACAGACTATAAAGAGAATGAAACCAATAGGGTTCTATAGAAATTATGTTTTAAAACTATAGAGAATTATATCCCTTCTACAAACTTTTTGAACCATCCCATAGAATGACATTTTATAGGTTGGTTCATAAAACTTATAGAAGGGATATTATTGTCTAACATTATAGGACTTTTTATAGGACTTCTCCATAAGATTGGCAGGGGTTGTGCAGTAGTGTCATTGAGGAGCTAGGGCACCGGGTCTCTCCCTCCACTCTCACTTAGGTTGAAAGCCCTAGAGATTTCTTTACTCCCTCCTACACCTTGTTTTAAGGAGTAAATTGCCTTCCCAGTGGCTCAAAAGAGTTTAGCTCTTTGGTGCCCTGAGGTTACCCAGGGAGCTGGAGCACCACACTAATATCGATCAGCCAAATAGTACTACTCCCAAAAGGTGATATTTAATTCACCTATCTCTACAGACGGTCTTATAAAAGCACCCTACACAGCAGTAGTAGCCTCTGCAAGTACTAGCACTGCTGCTGGGTGGTGCTATATTAAGGAAATCTCATCAGCGTGAGAGCACTTTAAATTATTAAAAGTCCAATTAAAACAAAATCAAATAGTTTCATTAACTGCACCAACCAAAAATTATACTCCCAGTTGCTTTCTTCTCATTAAGAACATTTACATTTGAATCACTTTTCAACTGTGTATATTTATAATTAATGCAATTACAAGCCAGGGATCTTTTCCCAAAAGTAAAGAGAACTTCTTTATCAATGTTACCATTTTAATTGAAATAAGACTTTGTTTTCAAGTGTACGGTGAATTATTTAATTTCTATTATCTGAAGAGACTATATCAAGATAACCATAAGTCAGCATCAGTTTCTGGGTCTCTGCCCATTCATTTCAAAGTTGTGGAAGCTCCCATGTTCACAGAGGATGGATTGTTAGCCTCAACCTGAAATATTGAATGTCTTTGCTTTTGTTGGTTTAAATTGGAGCCTTATTCTTTGTTTAACTTTTTAAATAGTTATCTTTGTTTCCAAATTCATATGTATTAGAGTAAGTTACCAGATAGGGAGATACATACTCATAGGAGGAAAAAACAATTTAACAAATGTTGAAGGAATAAAAATATTCATTATAAGAAAAAAAGTGAAGAAATTATACAGCTTATCTAGAGCTGATGATCCCTACACTTTATTCTGGCAATAACCAAAAGCCCCAGGTAGGATCAGGGACCTATTGTGCTGAGTGCTGTACAAACTTGTAGGTATACATAATCTCTGCTCCAAATAATTTATAATCTAAATTCGCAATCCTGCTACCTGATTTTCCCAGACAACCTCCTGGACCTATGTAGAATCCTATTTACCATAATAGACTTCCCCTGGGCAGACTCTTACACCTTCATGTACACCCATTGCACTCAGTAGCACTCCACATGGGTACAGCTCCTATCAGACTGCAGTAGTGAGGCCCGCTTTGAAACAAGATGCAACAGGTGAGTGTGACAAAGTGGGATAGGGAGAACAATGTGAACAAAAATAAGATCACATGGTTATAAAGGTTTGATATTGAACAACAAGATGGTTCCAAATAATCTGAAGGGGTTTTACTTTAAATAAACTATTTCAACTGCCAGTTTTCCTCCCTTCTCTGGAGCTGCTATAGGCTTCTCTAGTTGGCTTGTATCCACCTGCGATGGGGTGGAGTGGGTCTGGAGGCCCCCTGCTAGAGGCCTAACAGCCCCTGCCTCAGCCTGCTTCAGAAACAGCAGAGAAATCCTCCAGGCAGCCTGGAGTGGCTGCAGGGGAGCATTCAGTCAGGGGCCAGAAGGACCATATGAATGGAAGTTTCAGAGGCAGAGCAGTCGATTGCTGCCTTGAACTGGAAGAGGGAGGACTGAATGCCTGGCTGGCTGCAGGAGCAGCAGGACCATGGAGAGGTCACTGCAGGCAGGATTGAGGCCAGGGAAGGCTGCCGAACACTGGGTACCTGGCTGGTTGGAAGAGCAGCAGGACCATGGACAGATCCTTGTGGGCAGGCTGAGCCCAGGGGACTGAGCCCAGCACCTAGTTAAACCTGGCAAGAGAGTACCATGATGTGCTCTGCTGGTCTGGCTGAAGACTGAGCCCAGGCAAGGGCTGCCAAAAGGACACCAACCAATGGTACGGAGATGGGCCCCAGTTGGGCTGTTAGAGAAGGCAGTGCCTCTGGAGGGAAGCTTTAGTGCTACAACCCCATACCAGGGCCATGAACAAGAACTAGAGACTGTACACCCTGGTAAGGAGGACAGTATGTGTGACTCAACCGGAGGCCTGAGTCGCTGAAGACCCACCAAAACACCATTGGCCAGAGGGTATTCACGGGAGGTGTATGCTACCTCATTGTAAGACCAAAGAAATAAGCAGGCTCATACCTGACCAGAAAGGGGGAACCTGCGAGAGGCAGGTGCTACCTAATTCAAAACTGAGGGATTTCTGGCACATATCGGCCAGAAAGGGGCGCTCGCAAGATGCAAGTGCTGACCCCGTTACACCACCATTCCGGACATCCAATCAATGATGTTCTCATGTTCCCAGATGCTAAACACATAAGCTACCTCCTCTTGCAGCTCTCTTACATGCTTCCTGATGGACTCCATCAACAGCAGTCTCTCACACGGGGTGGTTCCTCTGCCTGGCTTTCTTTAGCAGGCACATGCAGGCCACATTCCCAGCAAATCAAGAACTGGAGCTGGATAGAAGCCTATAGGATCAGGAAACCTGTCTGGCCAGAGCTCCCACAGATGCAGGCAGAGGAAAAGCTAGCAGTTCTGTTGGTGACATGCCATTCTCCTCCCATAGCAGGTTCTTCCTTGTGGAATACCTGCAATTTGAAAAAAAAACCCTACTTCCATGCCTTCCTCTGCTGGTGAACTCAGCTGGCTAACTTTAGTTTCCCAGCTGCTTTCATCTCATTAGCCACATAGTTTACCAGCCACTGGAAACCCAAGTCCTTTTTAAAACCTGAGCCTCTGGAGGCTATAGCTGGAATGGGTGACTCACCCTCCCTCACTCAACCACTCCTCCTCATCAGCTCAGTCAAAAAACTGCACTGCTCTCACTTCAAAGAGCCCTGCTTGAATTCAGGCACTAACCCACATAATTGAAGGGCAATCTAACCCCAGACAGTCAGCAACGAAGTCTATATTTCAAATACATCAAACAGCAAACCAGTAAACTAGTGCAGAGTCGGGGGACTTCAGTCTAAGTGACATCCTGGAGGTCTCATGCTACCAATATTAAAATATTATCAGAATAGATGGCAATTTCTTAACTCAAAAAATGTTGCATCCAACACAGAGAATTCCATATTAGACCTCATCTTGACAACTAAACAGGAATTGATCACATAACTAATTATTATTATTATTAATTATTAACTAAAAATGACTGGTTGCTAAGGTGCAAACAATTATGACTAGATTACATTTGTTGTGTGGAAACGGAATAAGGTCCAAGCCAGAAGATATGTGCTTGGTGCTTTAAAAGAGCCAGTTTCACAAAGCCGAAACCAATTAAGAGTCAAAATGTGAATAATTGGGAACTGAATATTTTTCTAAATGCCCCAAAATTCACAACCGAGAAAGGCTACAGAGGTTAAAACAGCAACCTAGTTTAGAGGAGAAGTAAAAGCAGCCATATATATAAGAGAAAGGAGATAGTGATGATGATGACAGCAGCTAATAAAGGTAGACATTTCTAAATCAGCGGGTCAAAATAATTTGCATCCAAGAGTTTTAAATGAGCTGGCCAAGGAGCTCCCTGGATGGTTTAATGTTGATTTTTTTTAATAAGTCTTGGAAAATTGAGGAAGTTCCAGAGGACTGAAAAAAAAAGTGAATGTTGTGCCAATATTTTAAAACTGTAAACAGGATGACCTGTATAGTTGAAATAATGGAATGACTGATGTGGGTTTTGATTAATAAAGAATTAAAGGAGGGGAAAATAATTAATGCCAAGTGACATGGGTTTATGGAAAATAAAATATTTTTCAAATTAGCTTGATACCAGTTTTGATGAGATTACATGCTTGGCTGATAAAGGTAATAGTGTTGAGATAACATACTCAGATTTCTGTGAGGCATTTGACCTGATTCCACACAACATCTTGATTAAGAAACTAAACCAATACAAATTCAACATGGCACACATTACATGGATTAAAAACTAGCTAACTGATCAGCCTCAAAATATAATTGTAAATGGAGAATCATCAACGAGCACCTGTGTTTCTAGTAGCAACCTCGTAGCGATGTGTTCTGGGCCCTGTGTCATTTAACATTTTTATCAGTGACCTGAAAGAAAACACAAAATCATCATTGAAAGTTTGTATATGACACAAAGATTGGGAGAGTCATAAATAATGAAGAGGACAGGTCACTGATTCAGAGGATCTGGCTTGTTTGGTAAGCATAAGAAAACAACATGCGTTTCAATACAGCCAAATGTAATGTTCTAGGAAACAAACAATGTAGGTCATGCTTACAGGATATATGGGACTCTATCCTGGGAAGCAGGGACTCTGAAAAAGGCTTAGGAGTCATTGTGGATAGTCAGAAGGGCATGAGCATACAGTGTAATGCCATGACTAAAGGGTTAATGAGATCTTTAGATGCATAACCAGGGGAATCTCAAGTAGGAGTAGAGACATAATATTGCCTCTATATTTTGACACTGATGTGGCCGCTACTGGCATACTGGTCCAGTTCTGGAGTCCATACTTCAAGAATGATGTTGGAGAGGATTCATAGAAGAGCCTTGAGAATGATCTAAAGGATTAGAACACCTGTCTTATAGTGAGAGACTAAAGGAGCTCAACCTATTTAGCTCATTAAAGAAGTGGTTAAAGGAGTGACTTGATCACAATTCATAAGTAAAAGGGGAAACAGAAATTTGATAATAGAGGGCTCTTATTTAGCAAAGAAAGCTATAACACACTCAAATGACTAGAAGCTGGAGCTAGACAAATCAGACTAAAAAGAAGGTGTACATTTTTTAACAGTGAGGGTAATTAACCATTGGAACAATTTATCAAGGGTAGAGGGCATTCTCAGTCACTGGCAATTTTTCAATCAATATTGGATGTTTTTCTAGAAGAAATGCTTCTGATGGGATCTATAAAACCAATGCTGCAACAAACACAAAATGATTCATGTATAGAGCAGCTACTTCCTCACCTCCAGGTAGCGAATGGACTAGCAACAGCTGGGATGAAAGGCTGCAGTTCAGGCAGAAAAGAGTGGCTGCCAGAGAGGCAGGGGTCTGCATTGAGAAAGATTCCTCTGCAGTGATCTGCAAAGAGCAACCCAAGGAAGAGACCCAGAAACCTGACAGTGGGTGAAGTGAGATTGCTGGGGAACAGGGAAGTGGGTATTGCTTCCACCCTACCCCACAAGGTGTTGGGAGGACTGGACTTTCTAAAGCCCATGTTTGGGAAAGCATGAAACAGGGCTTAAAAAGCAGCAGGCATAGGCCAGAGGAATAGGAGAGTAGGCTCTTAAAAGCCAGCATACCCATAATAGTATCTTAGGTAGAAGGGAGAGGACCAAGGCCCCTCACAATACTCTAGTTCAAAGAGGCATTAATTCAGGGAAATTCTATACACTCTGTTATACAAGAGGTCAGACTAGATGACCTTCTGGCCCCCATAATCTATTAATTTTAGTCCAAGTTCCTATCTGTATAGACTTGTTCCCTATTCACTGGTGTTTTGTCCGTTTTAGTTCTTCCAAGCAGTGGAGCTTCCACCACTTCCCTTAGGAGATTATTCCAAAAGACTAATATCTATCACTGCCAGATAGTGTTCCTAAAAGCCCAAATTTTCCTTTTCCCTGTTTCAGTCCATTGTTCCAAATTATACCCCTTTCATTATGCTATCTAATTCCTCTCTCTCACATTACACCCTTCAAATATTTATAGATCGTTATAATGCCTCCATAGGACCTTAGCCAAGCTGTATATATTTAGCCTTTTTATTCTTTTCTTCCTTCTTCCAATCTCCTACCCATTTTTGTTGCTCTTTTATGAACTCTCTCTAATTTGTCAATAGCTTTCTAGCAATGAGTTGTCAAGAGCTGAACACCAGTGCATGTGCATGTTACATCATAGCCATACAGATAAAGACCTTTCCATCCTGTGATGCTTCTGCATACATACATATATGGTAATTTACACTTCCGTGCAACACTGTCAGTGAATCTGGCTTTTTGGTGACACTGATCTCCATCTGGCTCCATAATCCCTCATCATAAACCAACTGCAAAAGTTCTTCAATTCCAGTGTTTTATTCAAGACCACTTACATTTTTTTATCTAAGATTGTTCTGCAGGGATCCACATTTAAAACAAACTTATGTGTTGTTCTTAACCACTACACAACTATGAGCCACATTCTGCAATCAGATTTTAAGCAGAACTTCCCAGACCACTTACAATTTGAGAGGCTGATAGAATTCTGTATTGTGTAAACTGCCAACCTTAACATCAAAGGAGTAGACTAGTTCCTCAGTAAGTGGGGTTAGTTTCCAGCTCATCAAACTATTGATTCAGTAATACAAGTAATAAGTACACAGGAAAAAATAATATTACTGTAGCACCTAGGAGCCCATTGTGGTAAGCACTATAGAAACAAGACTTCCATATATTATTCGAATTATAGTTTCTCTCCCTCTTGAAATACATTTGCCAAATGAAATAAGTGTTTGGTAGGGGATCAAAATTGGATTATAGTTAATTATTATGATCTTTGATAGGGATGATTCATATTCTTTTATATTGTTTTATACTGTTCTCTTATGTGTGACTTAGAGCCCTGCTTACAAACTTTTAAGCATTTGAACAGGCCCACTGAAATAAAATATACAATTGAATTCAGCTATGTAAGGCTTTGCAGACTTGAGACTATAATTTGTCATTAGTTTACATATTATAGGTTACAGTTAGAATCTCTTCAATTTCCCTTTTTTCCTAGCATAAGATTCCCTTATGCTTGTTCTTATGTTGTGACTCGATGTTTTTGATTTCTCACGCATTTGCAGTGGTTGTCATGGATGCTACTGTACAAAATATGTTCCCTTAGACCATGTTCTAGTATGACTGCACATTATCCCTTCAGTGACAGTGAGTTAATCAAACAGAACATTTCAGTTTATTTTAAAACACAAAATAAGTTGATTGACTGTAACAGTAATATTTATGTGGGGTTCTTTAAAAGCCATTCAGCGTAGATACGTGACTATCTGGGCCAAAGAATAAAACTGGAATACACCTCAGGAAGCTGAAAGTAATGTAAAAGAACCCCAGAGACATATGTAGAACTATCTGAGACCAGACAACATCTATAAACCAGCTACATAAAGTTAAGATAGGACTGAATTTTTTATTCTGGAAATTAAGAAGGGGATTCAATCAAGAGTGAGAATGGAAGAGATGCCTTTTGATAGATTAGGTAAGAAAGATGCAAATTTGTTCTAGCAGTATGTAATTATTACAAGGAATTTGCTGCTCAACAGAAGATAAATGATCCTTTTTGTCAAATTCTATAAACACCCAAGTTAGAACTTCTAATGAGGAAATTGATGATTTTAAAATATGAGTCTTCTGTCACTTGCACCTAAAGGGAAAGATTTTAGATTTTTTTTCCCTTTCTCCTCACAGGAAATTGAGAAAAGCCATTCCATTTCTCAAACAATGGTTTTCCAATAGTGCTTCCCGAATATTGCTGAGTGCAAATTCTTCAGCCTTTAATTCTAATATTTACTCTCAGTGACAGGGTAGGCTACTACTATGCAAACAGAAAGAATTTCTGTACTGCACAAAATAGAAGAGGGTCATTTGAGCTCTGCCAATGTAAGTAAATGTCCCTTCTTAATAAAGACTGCAAGATCATTGCCAGCCCATTTAGCATCCCATTTGAAATTTATTCTGGTTATTAAAAGAGTAGATCTTTAGGAAGGACTGCTTATTTCCTAGCAATATACAAATACTGTTCCACACAGTTTACAATGCTAATGATTTAAAACTTTCCTCTTTTGTCAGTTTTGACTAATATTAAAAACCCTTTGATTTTCTTGAACAGACATAGCTGTGCAAAACCTCATTTAAATTTGGAGACATCTTTATTCAGTGGATTAGGGTACTGGACAGTAGAATGAGACACCTGGAACCTAAAAAGGGTTGCCAACTTTCTATTTACAGAAAACTGAACATCCTTGCCCCGCCCCCTGTCTCACCCCTTTTCCAAGGCCATGCCCCATGCTCACTCCATCCCCCTCCCTCCATCACTTGCTCTACCCCCACACACACACTCCCTTGCTCATTTTCACCGGGCTAGGGCAGGGGGTTGGGGTGCAGGGGGGGAGTGGTGGTAAGGGCTCCAGCTGTGTGTAAGGCCAGAGATCAGGGGTTTGGGGTGCAGGAGAGGGCTACAGGCTGGGGTAGGTTGGGGTGTGGGAGGGGGTACGGGCTCTGGGCTGGGGATGCGGGCTCCAGAGTGGGGCCAGAAATGAGGGGTTCAGAATGTGGGAGGGGGATCCTGGATGGGGCAGGAGGTTGGGGAACAGGGGGATGTGGGTGATGACTGTGGGTACGGGTTCTGGGGTGGGGCCAGAGATGAGGAGTTTGGGGTGCAGGAGAGGGCTCCAGGCTGAGGCAGGGGGTTGCTGTGTGGGAGAGGATGAGGGCTCTGTGCTGGGGGGTGCGGGCTCTGGGGTAGGGTCAGAAATGAGGGGTTTGGGGTGCAGGAGGTGTCTCTGGGCTAGGGTAGGGGGTTGGGATGCAGGGAGGGTGAGTGATCCAGCTGGGGGTGTGGGCTCTGGGGTGGGGCCAGGGTTTGGAGTGCAGGAGAGGGGTCCGGGCTGGGGCAGGGGGTTGGGGTGCAGTAGTGAGTGCAGACTCCGGGTGGTGCTTACCACAGGCGGCTCCTGGGAAGCTGCTGGCATCTCCCTCAGGCTCCTAAGCAGAGGCGCAATCGTGTGGCTCTCTGCACTGCCCGCACCTGCAAGCATTGTCCCCTCAGCTCCCGTTGGCCATGGTTCCTGGCCAATGGGAGCAGCTGAACTGGCACTGGGGGCGGAGGGCAGCATACAGAGCTCCCCGGTGGCCATCCCTCCACCAAGGAGCTTCCCGGGAGTCGCGTGGAAATTGGTAGGGAGCCTGCCTGCACCGCCAACTGGACTTTTAACAGCCCCATCTGCCATGCTGTCCGGAGCGGCCAGGTTCCCTTTTCGACTGGGCGTTCCAATCAAAAACCAGACACCTGGCAACTCCAATGAAATGTGAGAGTCATCAAGTAGACTTGGTTGTACTCCCTATGTAACTGAACGGACTCGCTACAATGCAATTTCTGTATAATTGTGTAATGCATATAATGCAAATAGACAAGTGTACTTAAGTTCTCAACACCTCTTATTGTAACAAATAGTGATAGTGTACTATTGGTAGAGGCCTAGATGCATACATATAACTTACTACAGTCTGAAGTACAAAATTATTTCTTACCATTCATGTGTTTAATCAACTATACATAAGCTGTTTGGGGCAGGGACCCTGTCTTTCTATATGTCTGGATGGCACTTTGCAAAATGGAGCCCCACACTGATTAGGGCTTCTGGATATTACTCCAGTGCAAATAAATGACAATCTTCCTTAAATAACCCATATTAAAATAGAGAGACTGGGTGGGTGAGGCAATATCTTGTATTGGACCAACTTCTGTTGGTGAAAGAGACAAGTTTTCGAGCTACACAGTAGCACCAAAGCTTGCCTCTTTCACTAAGAGAAGTTGGTCCAATTCAAGATATTACCTCACCCACCTTGTCTCTCTAATATCCAGGGACCAAGGCGGCTATAACAACACTGCAAACCATATTCAAATAGTCTTCCCGGGTCTCCCTCATCTAGATTCTCTCTTGGTGAAATTAATATATGGGGTTCAATGGACATGAACTAGTATAACTGAAAGGGGCTGGGGATTCATACATTTGCTACATACGCTCATTTTGGAAGTTCATAATGGGCCTGATGGGGGCCCAACTGAAAGAATGCAGGGGGTTCTCTCCACATGGATCTCCTTGTCCCATGTGTGTGAGTGGTGCCAGACACCTTTATGACAACATTCCCCGTCTGGCCCCAGCAGGTGCAGAAAATATTGAGGGGTTCAACTGGCTCTCACAGTATATTGATTTCATGTCCGAAATTCTAGTATAAAAGCTGTCTTGGGGGATTCTTCATCCTCATGCTAGCAGAGCTGCTCTACAAGCAATATCTCCTGGCTAATATACATAGCAATATTGGCAATGCTGTTTCAGGAAGCTTTTTTCCCACCAGCCTGCATCAACTGAAAAGTGAGTAGAGTGATGGATTTGGTATAACAGAGAAAAAAAGATCTTTAGAATGCCAAGAAGAAATGTCCTAGGACTATAGTGGAGTGTATGGAATGGATGAGACACAGTGAGGAAGAATCTACCCTTTAATACCAACATGGATATCAAACCTAGATAATGGGAAGTTAGCCTTTGACTTTAATGAGAGCAGAAATGGGCCTTATTTTGAGGAAGAACAGAGACCCTCCTTGAGGGCTCTATTCTTAAATGCCTTATATTCCATTTTAGCTCTGTCTTATGTAGTGCATAAGACGACTTGAAGTGTCCCTTCCACATAAACTACACTAAATCAGTACTGAGATACGTGGATTGCTTGTGTACATTTTACGACCCATCTGATACATGGAAAACTGCAGTGGGAGGGCAGCTTGAGATGATTAGAAGAGATGGCAGTGTTCATGAAAAGCACACTCGCTCATAGGTGAGAAATATTGAAGAAAAGGATTGTACAAGTGAGTCTATCCTTAAGCAATTCTAATTTATGTATCTCACATTTATAGCACATGGCTGTAACCCAAGATTCCCCAATCCTAGTACAGGGCACATCTATATGCATGCTTATCCATCTCTTGAATACTTTCTTGAATCTCTTTTGTACAGACATGTTTTAAGAATATCAAGAATTCTGTACTTTATTTAAGCCCAAATCTCTGTCAATTTGAGCACAGATGTATCTTCTGTAAATAGTACAACTATGCATCAGTTTCTGGTTACCAAATTCAGACCACCATATGTATATTTAAAGGATACTGTCACCCTACTGAGGTTCATCTCAACAAAATGGGCTTTGTGCAATTATCATGGGTTTCCTTCTGAAAAGTTAACAAATAACAATGGCTTAAGCCCCCACTCAGAAAACCAAGAAAACTAAATACCCTCAAGCACCGTTGATAAGCAATATTTGCCCACACGCATTGAGTCCATTGTACAATAAAGAAAACTTTATAAAAATAAACTTGGGAAAGCCAGCAATAATCATCAGTATCTGTATATATCTATTAAGACTCTCAACCCTCAGAGTGGCTTGGCAATAGTCTTGAATTCAATCTTCCACTTGCAGTTGTAAGAGTCCACCGAGGTAATGTGTTCCTCCAATAGTCGTTGTCCTCCTCTCCCCTTCCTCTGGTACACCTCCACTCACTATTTGTTGTCTAGGGTTTGTAGAGTCCTGATTTTGGGCAGATTCGTCTCCAGCCCCTAAGGAATGCATTCCCACCAAAAGACAGAAACCCCCCGGCTTTGGCTAGGCTCTGCTACCCATCTATATCAAACTGCAAGTTGGTTAAAGTGACCCCTCACCTCAGGCAAATTTGATACAGTCCTCTTTCCCTTTCATTACTTGGCAGGAATAATAATAATAATATTTTATTACCCCCAAACTTAAAACTTAGCTGAATATTGACCTAAATGCCCCAAACTATAATGTAACAGAAATGCAAATGAGGCCTGGGCCATTTTAGGGAGGGATAGCTCAGTGGTTTGAGCATTGGCCTGCTAAACCCAGAATTGTGAGTTCAATCCTTGAGGGAGCCATTTAGGAAACTGGGGTAAAAAAAACTGTCTGGGGATTTGTCCTGCTTTGAGCAGGGGGTTGGACTAGATGATCTCCTGAGGTCCCTTCCAACCCTGATATTCTATGATTTCATTGTTTCCACTTGCTCACCAACAGATAGCAGCAAAGAACTCCCTCCCCTATGGAGTTTGTCTACCTGGAGTTCACAGGCGGATCTAAGTCACTTTTTGCCTGATGTCAATAGCAAGCTCCCTACTCTGTAGGCTTCAGGCCACTGAGCTTGGAAGGGTCTATCCCAGGAGTCAGCAACCTTTCAGAAGTGGTGTGCCGAGTCTTCATTTATTCACTCTAATTTAAGGTTTTGCGTGCCAGTAATATATTTTAACGTTTTTAGAAGGTCTCTTTTTATAAGTCTATAATATATAACTAAACTATTGTTGTCTGTAAAGTAAATATGGTTTTTAAAATGTTTAAGAAGCTTCACTTAAAATTATATTAAAATGCAGAGGCCCCCAGACCAGTGCCCAGGATCTGGGCAGTGTGAGTGCCACTGAAAATCAGCTTGCGTGCCGCCTTTGGCACGCGTGCCATAGATTGCCTACCCCTGGTATCCTGTGCAACACCTTTAAATGATGCCATATATCTATTTCCATAGATGCTGCTTCTTTAAAAATCATTGATTGGGTCCTCAAATGTTTGGTTTGCTGGGACTCAAACAATGTTTTTAGTTTTTAATTGTTCTTTTAATCTTTATAAACTCATTCAAGAATATTGTTTACTTCTTTTTGGTAAGATAAATATGGAGATCTAGAAGCTTTGACATTTGCACTTTGAGATAGAAAGTACTATCGTATTTTAAATTATATCCCCCAGGGAATACAAATAAGCAATCATAGGATACTTTTGATTCCAGATGTGAATGCTATGTGCTGACACAGGGTGCAGGTGATTAAGAAATTAAAGTGTTTAGTTAGCATCATGTAAGTAACTTGAGATTCACAGTTAACTCTGACTATAGCAAATGGGCCATAACGTGCATATCTATGTTCTGTCTCTTTCTCTCTCTACTTGTTGAATATCCTTTTTATGAGTCTGGTGGTAATGAAGAGTAACGAACTGCTGTGGGTTCCTTATAGTGAAAGTAATCCAGAGCTGACCCTGTTTATTTCAGCACTAATTGCTCTGCGGTTCTTGTCAGAGCTGTTTAGAATTCCTAATAGCTTTTCATTCTTAATTTGGAAACAGCGGGGAAAACACCTTATTTTAATTGTTATGAACAGTTTTCAACATGATCAACAATGTGAGAAACACTGCAGCAGCTCATGTGCAGCTCCCCAGAGGGTTAAGAACCTAATTTTAGCAATACTTAGGTATTTTCAGCACATGTGCATTCCTTATGAAACTGTGTAATATTTAATAGGAGCTTCTCATGTTAAATATTCATGATTGGTATAGTGATTAAGTTTGGCTTGCGTCCACTCTTAGTGAAAGACCTTTAAACTTCTTAAGTGGAAGCAAGATCTGAAATATTAAAGTAAATGTGTATCTATGGATTTCCGATATTAGATAAAAGGCTTCTATTATTTATTATTTGAACTTTTTTGGTGCTAGTATGGAGTGTTTACTGCGGAGTTCAAAGCTACAGCTTAGGCATTTCAAATGATAAAGAAACATTCCAAAATAGCAGGCTCTCTTTACTTGCCAAAAGTTAGTCTATGAGCTGGCATCAGTAGCATTCTCAAGGTAAAAACAAGACGAAATGTAATGAATCACATCTGTCACTCATAGGAGAAGCAGTTACAATTCTCTGTTAAATAATAGCAGTTTGAGTCATATAATGTTTTCAAGAGTCCATACCTGAGATCTCATTTTATTATACATTGCTTAAAGCTTTGCACCAGGTAAGAACATTTATTCACAACGTGTAAGTCCAGTAAAATATTCCAAAAAGGCTGAACTTCTCACATTTCTTATCAACAGATGCATTCAGTTTGGAGTACAAAACAAGTCATACTGTATAGCAGAATTCTGTTACCTTCCAATAAGGGTATATTTAGAACAAAAATGAATTCATTAGTTTCTCAAGTAGTTTCTTGTTACTCAGTTTTAATGCTTCCTATTATAGACAAATCTTCTTTATGGAACAGTAAGGTGACAGGTTGGTTTTGCCATATTATCTGGTATGTAGCAAATGAGCTGCATAAGACAGTTCTGGAGACTATAAATAATGTTGCTGTTCCCCTAGTTATGTCAGTGCATCCTTTCTGACATTATCTTCCTTCACTTTCTTTCTGAAGTCCTGGAAAGTGGGATTTGAACATATCCATCAGATTGAAATTTATCTACATTGGATATCTTTACTATTTTTTTTTATTAATATATGATTTAAAGTGGAAACTCTTTCCACTTCCCAAACCTGATTGTCATCTGAACTCTTTCACTGCAAACACAGTGTCCAGTGTATCTCATCATTAACTTTCTTTTTATCTTTTTGCAGTATATCTTTTTCTGAAGCCTTTGGGTTTTTTGTTTTTCTAGATTACCTCAACCATTTTTTACTCTTGATATTTTCCCTTATAGCTAATCAAGATTGACCAGTTCTTTGTTCTCTGAAGCTATTTACTCCATGCATGTTGACCTATTTTGTTCTTTGCCTACAAACATGGCATTCCATACCAAAAATAATCTCGTGAGTTCTCCACTTGTCATAGTCATTTACACACCTAAGATTAGTAGACTCAAATCACAGCAAATCAATTCTAGCAAATAAGTCACCAAGCAATGTAAAAAAAAATCTGTATGATGTACTGATATGATCATAGGGCTCAGGATCTGTGTGGCAGCCAACATCTCAACACTCAGCCCCCTGCAGAAATAAGTCACTAAATGTGTTATGACAGAACCAGCAAGCAAAAGAAAATGAAGGCACTACCTCTGAGATAACTAAGCATTTGCTGACTAGCCACGCTCAACTTCAAACATTCAAACATTGGTCCGCCATGGAACTAAACTGAGTATGAAATTCAGAAATCAAAATATACTCATGAAAAGTTGCCTTGAAATTTTCATTGACTTTTAGATAGCACAAGAAATATTGGGTCCTTAGTTGACAATTTGTTGCCAACATGAAGATAATCATATGAAACACTGAATGTTCATTGACACTCCACAAATTCCAAAATAGGTTGAGTGAGTGTTTTTAATTTAACATTAAGTATTTCCAGTAATTCTAGTTTTGAACTTTTATCTGTAATTCCTATAAGGGTGCTTTAGAGTATTAAGCATCTGAGGTGGAGCAGCAGCCAGTTGTTTACCTTCTCAGTAGGGTTGCCAACTTTCTAATTGCAGAAAACCAAACATCCTTGCCCCACCCCTTCCCCGAGGCCCCGTCCCCACTCACTCCATCCCCCCTATTCTGTTGCTTACTCTCCCCCCTCCCCACTCATTTTCACTGCAAGGCCCAAGCAGGCACCAGGAGAAGACCAGAAGCTGCAACAGTTTGAATGTGGGAGATAGAACGTGAGATTCAAATACCCTTCATCTCACCAGGGAGAAATTTTAAACATAAATGTAAAATTCTTTGCCCAAAAGAGCCCTGCTCCCTCACAATGAGCGAGACTAAAGAGACTATTGCAGGAGATTGAGACTATTGCAGGAACCAACTGTCCTGGTAGGGATCCAGTAGTGCTGTAGCCACTGACTGATTCCTTCCCTACCTGACAATGAACTGCATAGCAGGGGGGAAAGTTATGCTGTTCCATGTTTAATGACTAGTTAAATTGTTTAAATGTATGCTTTAATAGACAATATATTCAATGTGGACAAATTTATGTTATGGGAGTCTTAATGTTAACATTTCCTGACACTTATGTTTAAATATATAACCTTAATATTGCATTGATGTTATTTTGTGAATTCATTATAGCTCTTTAATATTAAGGCGAGGTTGCATAAAAAGTCATTCATGCTGCAGAAACTGACCCCTCCCTATTTTACCATTCTGCTAACCAATAGATTTTATAGTGTTCAAGCTTTTTCACCTGTACTGTGTCCCAAATTTGTCCCAAAGCAGGTTGAGAGGAAATATGTTAGTGTCAGTGTCCACCTATCCTTCATTCAGTGCCCAATGTTCCACATTACACAGCAAATCGATAAATATTTGTCTTGTATACACCAATAATCATGCAAAAGATTGTACACTGTAATGCAATGTGTCCTTTAAATCAGCTTCTGTACCCAATGACTGGAAGTTAGCTAATGTAATGCCAATATTTTAAAAGGGGTCTAGAGGTGATCCCAGCAATTACAGACGGGTAATTCTAACATCAGTACTGGGCAAATTAGTTGAAACAATCGTAAAGAATAAAATTATCAGACACATAGAAGAACATAAATTGTTGGGCAAAAGTCAACATGGTTTCTGTAAAGAGAAATCATGTCTTACTAATCTATTAGAGTTCTTTGAAGGGGTCAACAAACATGTGGACAAGGGGGATCCAGTGGACATAGTGTACTTAGATTTCCAAAAAGCCTTTGACAAGGTCCCTCACCAAAGGCTCTTACGTAAATTAAGTTCTCATGGGATGAGAGGGAAGATCCTTTCATGGATTGAGAACTGGTTAAAAGACAGGGAACAAAGGGTAGGAATAAATGGTACATTTTCAGAATGGAGAGGGGTAACTAGTGATGTTCCCCCAAGGGTCAGTCCTAGGACCAATCCTATTCAACTTGTTCATAAATTATTTGGAGGAAGGGGTAAAAAGTGAGGTTGCAAAGTTTGCAGATGATACTAAACTGCTCAAGATAGTTAAGACCAAAGCAGACTGTGAAGAACTTCAAAAAGATCTCACAAAACTAAGTGATTGGGCAACAAAATGGCAAATGAAATTTAATGTGGATAAATGTAAAGTAATGCATACTGGAAAAAATAACCCCAACTATATATACAATATGATGGGGGGTAATTTAGCTACAACTAATCAGGAAAGAGATCTTGAAGTCATCATAGATAGTTCTCTGAAGACGTCCACACAGTGTGCAGTGGCAGTCAAAAGAGCAAACAGGATGTTAGGAATCATTAAAAAAGGGATAGAGAATAAGACGGAGAATATCTTATTGCCCTTATATAAATCCATGGTATGCCCACATCTTGAATACTGCATATAGATGTGGTCTCCTCGTCTCAAAAAAGATATACTGGCATTAGAAAAGGTTCAGAGAATGGCAACTAAAATGATTAGGGGTTTGGAATGGGTCCCATGAGGAGAGATTAAAGAGGTTAGGACTTTTCAGCTTGGAAAAGTGGAGACTAAGGGGGGATATGATAGAAGTATATAAAATCATGAGTGGTGTGGAGAAAGTAAATAGAGAAAAGTTATTTACTTGTTCTCATAATATAAAAACTAGGGGGCCACCAAATGAAATTAAAGGGCAGCAGGTTTAAAACAAATAAAATGAAGTTCTTCACACAGTGCACAGTCAACCTGTGGAAATCCTTGCCTGAGGAGGTTGTGAAGGCTAGGACTATAACAGGGTTTAAAAGAGAACTGGATAAATTCATGGAGGTTAAGTCCATTAATGGCTATTAGCCAGGACGGGTAAGGAATGGTGTCCCTAGTCTCTGTTTGTCAGAGGGTGGAGATGGATGGCAGGAGAGAGATCACTTGATCATTACCTGTTAGGTTCACTTGTTCTGGGGCACCTAGCATTGGCCACTGTCAGCAGACAGGATACTGGGCTGGATGGACCTTTGGTCTGACCCGGTATGGCCATTCTTATATCCTTATGTTCTTATTTGTATATGAGTGTGTGTCTCAAATAAAACATTGGGGAGGTACCCTTAAAAATAAACTTTGTCCTATAATTTCCAAGTTCTCCTTTATTTGAAACATAAAGAGTCTGTCTAAGGGCGTGAGGGAGATTACCATAGCCAGGGATTAGCTCTTCTGTTTCAGAAAAATCAGTCCTAGTGAAGCTATGAAGTCCCTGTTGCCAGGCCCCTTTTGTGCTGCCCATGGTGTTGGCACCATCAGGTCACATGACCCACTTTTTGCAGACTGCGGTGGGCACCCACCAGTGCAAAGTTCCAGGTTTTGCACACAGCAATGTTAGGCTGCTGGCATGGTTCCTGATATGCCCGCTGACTGGGTGGGTTGCAGTGACCACCCCAGTGGCGAAAGCTGGACCAGCCCCAGTGCACTGCCCCTGGATGTACTGATAGAAACACACCCAAAACCACATTAACCTACATGCACCTCCTGCGGGGAGGGACTGGCCTGCACAGCTACCTAAGCTAGCAGCTGCTGTGTCCCACTTGCTGGGAGGGAGTATGGGTGGGTCTGTCTACATAGCAATTAAAGCTGGCTGCCCTGTGGCTGCTGACTTTGGCTCGCTGTGGGGCTGTGTTTGGGCTAGTTGAACCCCAAGCTCTGAGACCCCCAAGGGAGGAGGGACTCAGAAAGCTCAAATGTCTACACAGCAATTTACAGCCCAGTTCACTGAGCCAGGCCAGCAAGGCATTTAATTGAAGTGTAGACATACCCCAGAGAGCTCAGAGGGGCTGAAGTGGAGGCTCCTGCGTAGAGACTACTGGGGAAGGGAGCCACAAATTCGGAGCATCTCCACCTGACCCCTCCTCCCCAAGCAGTTGCTGGCCACTTCTGGGGAGCAGGATCACCTAGCTGGGGCAGTTGTTAGGAAGAACAGGAAGGTGCTTGGGACTGGAGGTACTGGAAATAGTTAGGAGTGCAGGAGTGTGTACGGGCTCTGGGATGGGGCTCTGGGATGGGGCCAGAAATTAGGGGTTCAGGGTGCAGGACGGGGCTCTGGGCTGGGGTAAGGGGTTGGGTGTGGGAGGGGGTGAGGGCTCCAACTGGAGGTGTGGGCTCTGGGGTAGGGCTGGGGATGAAGGGTTTGGGGTATGAGTGGGGGCTCTGGGCTGGGGTAGGGGGCTGGGATGTAGGAGGGGATGAGGGGTGCGAGCTATGGGATGGAGTTTGGATGTGGGAGGGGGTTCTGAGCTGGGGCAGAGGGTTGGGGCCCAGGAGGGGGTTCGCGGTGTGGGCTCCAGGTGGCTCTGGCTGGTGCAGTTTGTGGGGGCTCCGGGAGGCACTGCCCCCAGGTGGTCCCTTAAATAGCAGCTGCACCAGCACTGCCCCAGCATTTCCCAGGGACAGAGGAAGCTGGCTGTGGCCGCGGCATCTCAGATTTGTGCCCGCCGTGGATTCCCAGCCTATGGGAGCTGAGGAGCTGGCTCCTGTGGGCTGGGGCCAGGGCAGAGCCCCCCTGGCCACCCCTCCACCTAGAAGCTGGACATGCCACTGCTTCCCGGGAGCTGCATGGAGCTGGCCATGGAGCCTACCTTAGCCCCAGTGCCATTCCCTGACTGCCCTCTTCTCCCCCCACACAGCCTGGCCTCAGCCTAATGTGGCCAAACAGACTTTTAGTGGCTCAGTCAGATGCCAGAATCCCTTTTTGAGTAGACGTTCCGGTCAAAAACCGGAAACCTGGCAACCCTACTTCTCAGGTGACAATTAAGTCAGTATAATATTAATTTCTATCCAGTGTCAAAGTCCTTGAAATACTGAAGTACATCCTGGTAACAAAAATGGGAGAGAAAATGGGATGGATTCTGCTCTCGGTTACACTGCCGTAGATCTGGAGTACATGTGTTGAAGTTCACCAGGTTTCAGGTCCAAGATCATTGCTCTTTAATTTTGTGTAATGGATCAGTGATGGAGTTTATAATTAATGAACAGTTGTTTTTTTCCCCTTAGCAGAAATCGGAGGGTCTATTAATTAGATGTTTTTCTCAGTATGCTTATGAAAGGTACCTGACTGACAGCAGCCAAGGCTGATATCTTCTCCTTCCCCACTCAGTATATAAAGCATAAGCAATGGGTATGCAGACTCTCCCATGATAGCTTTTCTAGGTATGTCAACCACCTCATCTTGTGTGGCCTATAAAAATGATGTTTGTTTATATTAAATAGAAATGTCATAAAATGTGAGTAGAGAACAGGTTTTGGGGCCTAAATTTAGGCTTGACAGTAATGAGGCCTGGTAAATTGTTGGGACTGTGAAATAAGACAACTCAGAGGCAAGTTAGAGATAAATTAGGACATAACTGCAGGTCATGTTGTAAACGTGTTTTAACAAGAGTTTTAGACAAAATGTGAATGTTCTGGAAGAATGCCATCTATACTGATAGTTATTGAAAGGACATTTATGCAGGTGTTAATTCAGACAATGTTTAATATTACATAGCCAATGAAGGAATAGAAGGTATTTTAATTATGGTAGCAGACTATCCATATGGTAAAAGGCAAGCTTAATGCTAATTAATTAAGGGTTGTTATTGTAAATGATTACAAAAAGAGTAGCATGCTAATTTTAGATTAGCATGCTCATCTACCATCAAGGTACTGTTAGGAGAAAGGATTATATACCCATTCTTTTCTTTCAGGGACTGATCACCCCTGGATGCACCATTTCTTCATGGAATGTGAATATAAAATGCAGTGTGTGGTTATTCTGTAATTCCTGGTCGCCTTAACTACTATAAATATTTTATTTGAAATAAAGTCTTTAATTCTATCATTCATTGTGTCATTCATAATCCTCCACGAAATTAAATTCATCTTTAGGCTTTAACCTAAAGAATTTAATTTGGTCATTGGTATTATTATTTACATTTAAAATAGTAATTGTAAATATTTAAATCAAAGGTTACACTTGGAAGGACTAATATAAGAAACATAGGTTGGTCTCCTTCCTGAGATTGTCAAGGACTGTGTCAATTAGGATATTTTGTTGTTTTTTAATGCATATACCTGTGAACTAGGAACAATACTGAGATAAGTTCATTTTAAATAGGCCACTGAACAGCTATCAGCTTATAATAACCTTCAGTCATTATAATCTTACCTTGATTCAGACTAATGACCTCGAGGTGAAAGGCTCCATAATGCACTGCCAATTACCTGAGCTATGCAGTTCAAATTTTAACAACTTGATAAGACAGTTATGAGTGAGAAAACATTCCAGCCACCTGCAGGACTCCAAATTGCTGACTGAGAAGCAGCTAAAGTTTTCCTAGCCAGCCTGGGCACTCTCTAATGAACACAGGTTAACTTTGCTCCATTTCTATTCTTTTCTCATTTAGAATTCATAATCAGTCAGTTTGCTAAAGAATGCAGTAGCATAAATTACATTCAAAATATATCAGTTGAAATGGAAAAATGTGAAGTGCTATTACAGTGGTAAATGGCTATTTCGTCTATGCCCTTCTACCTGGACTAGATAGAGAAACATGAGCCTTAATTAAATTAAAAAATACTGAAGATGTCAAAACAGCATAGCACAATTCAAACTCTAATCCAAAGAATACAGGAAGCAATGAAATTCTGATTTCTCATTCTTTGACACAGATTGTAACAATAGAGTCAGGAGTCTTACAGGAACACATGCTTCTTTACAGTCTCTCTCTCTGGGTCACTGCACTGTGATCTATTTTTATACGTGACAAAAAAAGTTGCCATTGTTAAAACAAGTTTGATGTTCCCCTATCTCGCATTCGGAAAGAAAGTATTCCAGAAAGCCTGCAGTTTCCTTCTTTCAACCTGCTTTGAAGCATTTCTATTGTTTTTACACATCAGTTATCCACAATATCATAAAACCTCTTTTTTTTTAAAAAAAGGAGCTGATAATATAATCAGTTAAAATGCATTATGAATATATATATATTGTGTGTATATAATATATATAACTGTTTTCCCCCTGAAAGGCAAAGACAAAAAGAAACAAGCAGGTTCAAACAATACATAACAAATTTAACCATCTACCACCACAGACACAGGGGTACAAGTGTCCAGAACATTAACTACTCTCTGTCCATTACTCCAGATTATACCATAAGTGTTGCTATTGCTTGAGGAACTCTTTTGCAAAGATAACTTTCTGAATGTGAATGATGCCATGCCATCTTCCTGAGTCTGTAGACAGACTGAAAAAATAATTCTGAGTTGTCATCTCCCCCAGGAATCTCACTTGGAGCATTAACTCTAAAACCTAATGATGACACTTTTGTCAGCATTAGCTGTTTAACTGCTGACAATTTTAGAAGATAGAATGGGGAAGAACCTTGCAGGGAATTTGTTGTTGCTGCGGAAAAGAAATTCAGAGGGAAGGAGGGATGAGAGAGAGAGAAAGACAGGGAATAGGGACAGGCATGAAAAAAAGGAGGATGAGAATGAAAGAGAAACAAAGGGCAGAAATAGCAAGGGTCCTAACGTTAAGCATATTTCACACTGGCTGATGCAGTGCACAACCGCTGGGTATTGAAAAAATAACTAAAAGTTCAGTTATTACATTAAGACCTTATTTTATCCGTGGTTTTGTGCAAACCTCACACTGGCATCACTGGGTATTCTATAGCTCTGGACTGAGAATGCTGTGAAATGCTAAGTTTACACCCAGTTAATTTTGATGGAATAAATGGGTCCAGAGACTCAAAAGTGTTAATATTACCCTGTCACTGTGCAACATTGAACAGTTAAGCAAGTCTTGGGGTTTTGAGTACAGAGACCTTGGCCTGCTTAGTCCCATGGCAACAACCACCATTAAAAATCTTTAGGACCTTTTCATAAGAGATACAGAAAAAAGAAACAGTTAAAGCATTTAAAATATAAAATATTAAGTAAGGCTTTTATTTTAACAATATCCTTTATTCACTTGCCCTTTAGCTGCAGAGTTTTTTATAGGGAACCCTCTCTCCTCCCTGTTTGGTAGTCTTTTAGATGGTATTAAAGATGGGAATTGCCCTTTTTGGGGGGAAAAGATATGAAGTTAGTTGAGATGACTTGAGCTGCTGTTGTTGCTCTTGTTGTTAAAGTCTGATTCTGCTTTCTTTAAGACAAAACCAGATAAATGCACACAAAAGGGGAGAGTAAAGAAGAACAAATACAGAAAATTCATCTTCTGTCTTTTGTGCTGACTTTGACATGCAGCCTAACTGCTGGTGAAACTGAGCACAGCACATGGTTTTATCAGGTACTCTGAGACTTGGCCAACTTGTAACAGTGTTGGGCTGTTTAAAGCATTGCTTTTAGCTGCCTCACTGGTCACAGGCTTCCAGCGGTGTTGCAAAAAAAGAGAGTCTTGGCCAGGTCAGCCTGATTCTTATTAAACAGAAGGCAAAAAGAGAAAGAGAAGAAATAAGGTGCGGGAAGTCTCACATCTCAGGTGTTGTTTAGGACTTTGCCACCTCCACCAGATTTGGCTATGTCATCTGGTTCCCTTTCTCTGGCCCTGTCTGGTCATGAGATCCCTCAGGATCAAGACAGTGAAGACTCAATGGTATCACAGTCTGGTATCACAAAGTGGGGATGACACCAAGTGGGGGTGACAGCCAGGATGGAAGGGTGCAGTGACAGTTCACCCCTCCAACCTGGCATCATGAATCCCCTCCAAAGTCTCTTTTGAAGGACCCCAAAACAGGTGATGAATCGAATACCCCATTCCCTCATTATTTTATCCACCAGTTAGGCATAATTTCTGACATTGGTTCATTAATTTCCAATTCCATTCTCCTTTGTGTACCAGTCATGATCTTAAAGCAGTCCTTGTGTGGCATCAGTAGACCTTTTTGTTTGGACTAATTCTGTCTGTCTTTAGCTTTGTCTGACTTTTATATACCATTTTACATAACAGGCTGATTTGAACAACTAAGAGTATGGGCCTTTGCACAACACTAGCATCTAGAAGTTGGCCCTGACCACATAATGAATTTGATAGCTACATTTACTATAGTATGTATGGTAATTGTTCCAGAACATTGCTTTCCCTGCAAAAGCACTGTGAAAATTTGATATTCAAAAATGTGAGCGGTGTTTGTTGGCCTTAACTGGTTATATAGATCACATGGAGAGTACAGATCACACAAAACAATTAAAACATCCTAAATGCAATGTCCCTCACTAACTCACCCTTCTCCTGGGGAGCCCTTGGGGGATAATTTGTGTTCCATCAGGCCAGCTGGCAGTGTCCTCTACCCCCTTGCCTAACCTGATGCTGCAGCAGCCTCTCCCATATTAATCTGGTGCAAAATGGTTCTCTTTCCAGCGCCCCCTTTTGATTCCATGTATAGACTCCTGTTGGGGTTGCCCACTTCTTTATGTTCTGCTCCTGGTAATTTTCCATTACTCTCAAGCCCCACTCCCTTCCGACAAGAGGAGGAAGTGTCTTCTCCCAGTCAGTGTAAACCCATTGTTCCGGGTGTTTGAGTAAACTATCATTGAGTGCTGATTGCTCACCCTTGTTTCTGGCCTGGCAGAGACATGACACTGTTAACTCATGGTGGATCCACATACATATAGTCTTTGCATGACATGATTTCACAATACAAATTCATAAAATCATGAACTGTTCAGAAGTGGTACAGACAGAGCCACAAAATCATCACTCCCTCAATATGTACTTTTAGCATCATGCTTAAGCTGTCCTGCATAGATATGTTTCAATCTTCAGGAGTACACGTGTAATTTTGACTCCCCTAATTTTGAGATATTTGTGCCTCTATGTGCACCTGCAAGTCAGATTTTTGCATATCAAAAGTCAGGTTCAATGTATTGTTTTGTGCCCACTTTTAAAGATTAACAGCCAAGGATCCAGCAATAGAACTAACTCTAACTCACTACTGAAACGGTAACTCTGCTGAAATCTTTCCCCATACCTTCACATCCTCTCACTTTGACCCTTCTTGTCCAAAAACTCCAAAATCTCCTTCCTCTCCCCCCTCCCCCCCAACTACCTCCTCCTCCTCCAGTATAGGCAGAATGCTGTTGCTTTCTGTCATAGGGTAGCACTGGCCCTTTACCACGGGGCAGGGTCAAGTGCACCTGTGACTCCTCAGCTGCCTCCCAGTTAGGCTTAAAAGAGAGCACATAGGCCTGAGGAGATAGAAAGAGCTGATGACTCAGGAAAAGGATAGGTGAGAGCTGCTGGGGGTCAGGAGGCCAGAAGAGCAATCTGGGAAAAGCTGAAGAAAGCTCTCTGCAGACCGTCTCTGGAAAGAGGGTGGATTTGCTGGGAAGCATATGGAGGGGGCCAGAGTGCCAGCCAGTGAAGGCTGAAAGCAGCAGAGGAAGATACCTGCTGGCTCTCTGAACCAGAGAGCAGAAGCTGGAGGGCCAGGGAGGGCTGAGGACTGGGTGTGAGATGAGATGCCAGAGCTGTACTGGAGAGCCTGAATGAACACAGAGAGAGATGCCAGGGCTGGATTTGGTGAGAGATGCCAGAGCATGTACCATCTGGACTATGCTGGGGAATTTTGGACTATGGCTGAGACTCTTGTTATGATTCATGTGCATGGGACTCTTAATAAATTAACCCTGCAAGAGCTACGTATACTTGGAAAGCCTTTGAGGGCTATTTCTGGGGGATCCTAAAGGGGAAAATGAGGCAGGCATACTGGATGTGCTACAGCCTGATGCTGACAAGTGTTCTGCGGGAGGCTGCCCTATCCTTCCCACATGTTTGACAATAATGTAATCACATCACTCATCTTATATAGCTCTACATTCCTATCAGGATTAAGTTAAAATACTCTGTTTCCAAAATTCTCTTTGGACTTATGCCAGCCTTCCTCATAGACCTGGTCTCTCTTTACACTATGTCTACTCCTTCTATTTATCTTGCAACAGGCCCCACTCTAATCCCTGTCACAATTTCACTATTCTGAGTCTGACAGATTTCTCTACAGCTCCTGGTATCTGAAACAGAACTCCACTGTCTATCCACCTCACTTCAATTCTCATCTTAAAATGTATCTTTTCTCAGGACACTTAATTTCTCTCTCTCACTGCTATTGGCCTTATGATGGAACAGTTTTAATTGATACATTACAGCTTTCTGTAAGTGATGCTGTGCTCTGCCTAGCTTGTACGATATTATTTAAATTCCATAAAACTCTTGGTCAAGTTTTAAAAAATAGATTCCTAAATTAGGCTCCTAAATCTGTATTTATTGATTGAAATCCATGGATGTGTCCAGGCCCTCAGACCTCTGTAAAACAGGCCTTTTATTTAGATGCCTAAATCTCAGTTTAGGAAAATAATTCAGGCACCCACTTTTTAGAAATCTTGGCCTTTTATTTTTGTTTTACTACCATCTAGTTATCTTCCCTGTATCGTTATTTTGCATACCAGATTAAGCAATGCCCGATCATTACTATGTCATTCTTAGTTAAATCTCATGAAGTTTTACTTAAGTTTTTTTTAAGATTCTTTCTTTAAATTACAAGGTCACTGGAGGGCATACATATAGCGACGTTGCCTTCTGATTTCAAATCTTGAGATGAACTCTTAGATCTAGTTCAGGAGCTCCATGGTTCTCTCTGTTGCCACTTTACTTTGTAGCTTTGTCAAGCCTTCAAGTCACTCAAGAGCAATCACTTTGTTAACTCCATGACAATGTCCTTTAACTCTCAGCTTCATTTTGTTCCATAAAGTGTCATGACACACAGCATATATCTGCCATACTGGTGCCCCTTCATGTTGTGTCCTGTGATGCACCCCTTTAGGGCCACAAGGAATCTGTATATTTGTGGGGAGGGGGGGGAGGGGGGAGTAATGCAGAGAGAAACACTCTTTAGTGAATTTTCTTCATTTGACTTTTTAGGGTTCCCCCCCCCTTTCTCCTCATCCCGGGAGACTGGAAAAACTTGTCTGAATCTTTTTTAACTTTGAGAAACTGTGATTGTCTTTTCTCCTTCTGGAGTCCTATTCAGTGACAGGTCTCCAAACTTTGAAGTTGAGCCTGAAACCCTCACTTCTATAAATTGTTTGCATGCAGTTCCATTGTCTCCAATGAGATTACATGCAGGAGAAAGAACGTCATTATTTGGCCCCTTGTAATGCCAAGGGATTTTATATGTGATTTACCACTGAGCTATCCTACCCCCCTACTCCTGATATATTCAGAAGTTTTAGATCCTGTGTCTGAGGTGCTGTTTAGAGTAGGATTTAAAATTGCATTGTAAGCATGTGTTCACTAGCAAGTGTTCTAACTAGGGCTGGCCAAAAAACAAGAACTTAGTTTGACCAAAACATCTGCGATTTTGACATTTGTTTTTGTTCCACATTGAAACAAATACTAGATCTGTCAAAAATTTTCACTTAAAAAAAAAAAAGACACCTACCCCAGACTAGCCCAGAGCTCAGTAGTTCTGCAAAAAGTTTTGGTTTCAACTAATTGGCACTTTCTGAACCTCCACCCCCAAAAAAGGGGGGGAGGAATTCCTGACCAGCTCTAATTTTAGCTAACATTTTAAAAGTCTTGTGTAAAGGCACTCTGCCTATAACATGAGCTAAGCTGGTTAAGTTACAGCCTGGGTGGAGAGAGCCCAACTGCGTTAACTCCACAGTTAAGCACGTTAGCTCTGTTGCTTCTGAAGCCATTGATGACATCACTAAAACCTGAAGAATTAAGATAACTGCATCTACCGTAATGTTACCACAATATTTATAGTGGAAACACAATTGTGGAAGGCAAGTAAAAGGAAAAACTATCTTCCAGTTACTTCATTTTTAATGTGTGTAATTGTTGAGATCCTGGGCAATCTAGAAGGAAACATGCTCCTAAAGAGAAATAAGGAAACAGATAAAAGGATTAAACTGTCCTAGGTACTAATATTGGACCCCAGCACTCTAGCATCTGAGCAGCAGCCTATCAGCACTTAGAGATTCGCCTCAGAGTAGACATGTGAGGTAAGGGAGTACTACTAACCTCATTTCACAGGGGTTGCCAGGTGTACGATTTTCAACCAGAACACCCAGTTGAAAAGGGACCCTCCCCAGCCCGGTGAAAATGAGTGAGCGAGTGAGTGAGGGTGGGGGAGAGTGAGCAACGGAGGGAGAAGGGATGGAGTGAGCAGGGCAGGGCTTCGGAGAAGGGGCAGGGCAAGGGTGTTCAGTTTTGTGCGATTAGAAAGTTGGCAACCTGACGAGGGCAATTAAAGCATAAAGGCTATGCCTTCACTAGAATACAAGATGTATTAATTCAAAATACCAACTCTAATTCACTAGGAATGTACCTTGAGCTAGTTAGGACAAGGCAGGTTGTAAACTGAGGTAAACCCTCAGCTTGTTCATAGTCTGTAACTTGACTTGTTAATGTGTGAAAGTTATAAACTACCTTGTCTTAGTGACCATGTTAGCTAACTTATATTAACCACATGCCCCTTTTTCCCTTCTAGTGAAGATGCAGCCACAAAGCATTTTCATGTCTGTGGAGGAACTGAGACAGTTCCCAGTCTGCGCTAGAACACTTATGACAGAATACCAGTGTCAGTAAGGGAGTCGTGGCTTTTTTTTTTCTTTTTTAGATTAGAATCTGAAGTTCACCAAACCACTGTGAACTGTCCCAGAATAGCCGCTGCTCTTTCCAGTTCTGAATGGGCTGCCTCCCTTCAGCCCATAGACTTAGTAGTTCCCAATTCAGGTTAAGAACTGAACTCCGCTTTCCCATATGGCAATGTTTCCCCAACAGAATGGCTCATATCTTTTAAATTGAAAAAATAAAAATGTACTTTTAATCCTTTACCTAGTGAATGTACTTTTAATCCTTACTTAGTGTAACTGCAGTTCTTAAAGTATGCATTTCAAAATTGACTCTTACTAGAGCTAATCCAGAAATAAAATAAAAATTTGGACAAAATTTGGCAATTTCAGATTTGTATTTGTGAAATAAAAATAAAACATGCCCACTTAGTTGTGTAACTTGACATGCAATCAGTTATTTTTGAAATTTGAGCAGGTGAAACTCATTAAAACACACACACAAAAATCCTAAACAAAGTACTGTAGCATGTTGTGAAAACTTCATATTTTAATAATGCTGCCTTATTCATATCTAATCATTACTGAGTATTCAGATTACCAGCAGTTTGAGACCTTTGCCAGCTGTCAATTGATTCTTTCATAATGTCTTTTTAAAAGAAAAAACCTTGCTCTACCATTTGTTTCTGATCATTCCTGCTGCCACTGGAAAGTGGTGATTTTTTTTTTATTGTAGCATGTATAATTAGATTTGTGTGTGTTTCTCATGTGTAATAAAAATTGACAAGATTGGAATGACAGAAGTTACTATACAACAATGAATGATAAGCCTAGAATGAAGACTGTTTTAGTGTTAGTAAGGGATAACTGCAAGTGATTTATGGAAGGAGAAAGACTTGGTATTATCTGGGTCAGAGTTAAAGTACTTTGAGGAAGGAGCAAGCTGTAGTTTAACAAGAATGGGTGGGAGTCCAAAAAGCACAAGTGATTAGGAACATAAGTCTCATCCACACTGCAGTTGTATTATGCAACCTAGGGAGGAGGGCTTTATACTAGATTAAAAGGGGGAATATCACAAAAGCTCAAAGGAAGGTATAAAAAAGTAACTTTGACAGAGGCTTGGATGTTAGGGGGCTATGAAATTACAATGGGGAGTCAGAGGAGCAACAATGGGGGAATCTGCTCAACATCTTAAATGCGTATACACAAATGCAAGGAACATGGGAAATAAAGAAGAAGAACTGGAAATCTTAATTCAGTTTGTGTATGACTTAATTGGCCTCAGGCTCTATGGGATAATCTCACGAGTAGCATATTGGTATAGAGGGCTACAATTTATTAAGGAAGGACAAGCAGGAAAAAAAAAAGGGAGGAGATGTTTCACTGTACATCAAGAATGTTCTGAGGTCCAAAAAGAGGTGAGAGGCAGACCTGTTGAAAGTTTCTGGGAGAAAATAAAAGGAGAAAGAAAAAGAGGCAACATCATGGTTGGAGTCTATTATAGAACACCAAAATCAGGAGAAGGAGGCATTTCTAGAACAAATAACAAAAATATGCAACATACAAGACCTAGTAGTAATGGAGGACTTTCAACTACTCAGGTATCTGTTTAAAAAGTAATATGGCACAACATAAACATTTCCAGTTGAGGAAGTAAACCTGGGATACTGCCATTTTATACTTCCTTCTGATTATCAGGGAGGAATTGGTAGCCAGTCTAAAAATGGAAGGCAATTTGGATGAAAGTGATCATAAAATGATAGGCTTTGTGATTCTAAGGAAAGGAAGGAATGAGAGCCGTGGAATAAGGACAATGGACTCCAAAAAAGCAGACTTTAACAAACTCAGAACTGGTAGGTAAGGTCCCATGGGAAGAAAATATAAGGGAAAAGGGAGTTCAGGAGAAGTGCCAATTTCTCAGAGACAGTATTTTAAGGTGTCATCAGGCCTCAGTGGGTCACAGCTGAGAAAAAAATGCTGACAGAGCAGATTCACCCCACTTGGTGGTTATTGTATCATTAGATTATACCAAGCCAGTAACAAAAATAAACTTCTGTCTCACCACATTGATTAAAAAGAAGTCAAAAATGCAGTCTCCTCAGGCATTCCAGCCCTTGTCTCACCATCCAAACACTAGACTTCATGATGAGTGATTATTGAAAATGAACTTCATCAAACAAAGAGTTCTTCTTATCTCAAAAGATCAGCCACATAGCCAGGTCAATATAGAACTCAGAACTTAGCCAATAATCACATTGTTGCCAATCCTTTAGTAACTAAAATCTAAAGGTTTATTAATAAAGAAAAGAAGAAGAGTTAAAATTGTTAATAGCTCATATACACACAATAATGGCAATCTTCTCATATCAGGTTTGTAGCAATGATATTATAGACTGCTGGCTTGTAAAGTCTCTGGTAACTTCCAAAAGATTGGAAGGTCCATAGTCCAGAGGAGCAGGAAAGAGGCAACATGGAGATGTTTCAGTGTTCTTTTATATCCTCTGCCATGTGCTTGGAATTTTACTGTCCCAAACAAAGCTCATAGCCCCCGTCTGTGGAAAGTTACTGGCACAAAATGGAGTCCAGGATCAGATGAGCATATCATTGCTTGCTGACTTACAGGGGCAGCCATTGGTCATATCCATGCTAAGGCATCCACAGGAACACTTACTGGCAGGATGAGTTTCTTCTAAGCCCCATTGAGAGAGTTAAGTGTCTTTAATGGGCCATCAACACAGAGCAGTCCAGCTTCAATGTAGATTTTGACCTCATGGGTATTACCCCAGGAACAAACACACATGAGATAGAGATATATAGCCAATATTCGTAACTTCAGATGCAGTGATGATACATGGATTTAAAGAGGATAATCTTATTTAGCAAATCATAACTTTTCAATTGACACCTTACATTATGTACTTTGTACAAGATTTGTTTTAATTGTCTAACAATGGCAATATTAATGATATGCATGGTCATATTTCAATCATACAGTGCAACAGGAGCACTTTGATGGCCTGAAAAATGAAAAAAGATTCCTACAAAAAAGTGGAACCATCGACAAATTGCTAAGGATGAGTATAAAAGTATAGTGCAAGCACATAGGGACAAAATCAGTCTAAGGCACAAAATGAGTTAGTTACACCTAGCAAGGGATACTTAAAGTAATAAGAAGAGGTTCTATAACTACCTTAGGAGCAAGAGAAAGACAAAGGAAGTATAGGTCCACTACTTAGAGGGGAAGGACACCTAATAATGGGTTACACCAAGTAGGTTTAAAGCCTATTTTACTTCTTTCACTGAAAAGGTTAATTGTGATCAGCTATTTAACACAATTAATATTAACAATAAGGGGGAAGGAACACAAGCCAGAATAGCAAAATAACAGGTTAGAGAATATTTCAATAAGTTAGATGTATTCAAGTCAGCAGGGCCTGACAAAATTCATCCTGATGCATTGAAATCATCTTGGAAGCAATAGCCAGTATTCTTTGAGAACTCATGGAGGACAGGTGAGGTTGCAAGAAGACTGGAGAAGGGTGATTATTGTACCTGTTTTTAAAAAGGGGAACAAATAGGACTAAAGGAATTATAGACCAGTCAGCCTAACTTTGATATCTGGAAAGATACCATAACAAATGAATAATAAAATTGCTTCCTGAGGAAAGGACCAACCCAGAACTTCTGCAGAGACTGCTAACTGCCAGAGCCCCTCCAGAAAGAAGGTAGGCCCAGCACAGGACTATTGATTTTGTCTTTTTCACAGGACTCTTTCTTATAAAGATACCATTGGGTGGTCTGTGCTGGCTGCGAGAGGCCTAACAAGACGATTTCAGGGGACCCCAGCCCAGGGTCGGTGGGTGGGAGAGAACTGCCTCAAACTCCTTGGACTTTTGCACCCTACTCAGATTTACCCTGTAGTTTATGTTGGACCCTCAAGAGCACAATCACACAGTCCTTAACATATTTTAAGATGTATCAGGTCCACCTTTGGTCATCTTTTCTCAAGACTAAACATGCCCAGTTTTTTTTAAACCTTTCCTTGTGGACCAGGCTTTCTAAACCTTTTATCATTTTTGTTGCTCTTCTCGGGACCTTCTCCAGTATCTCCACATCTTTCTTAAAGTGTGGCACCCAAAACTACACACAGTTGTTCTACTCTATGCAGCTCTAGTGAGGCCTCAACTGGAGTACTAAGTCCTGTTAATAATCCCAGAATGATATTAACTTTTTTTTTTTTACAACTGCATTACATTGTTGACTCAGTTTGTGATACATTACAACCCCCTGTTTGGCATTACTACCACCTAGCCAGTTATTCCCATTTTATAGTTATGCATTTTTTCCCTTCCTAAGTAAAGCACTTTGCACTAGTCTCTATTGAATTTCATCTTGGTGATTTCAAAAGGATCTTGACAAATTGAACTGAATTCTAACCCTGTCTTCAAAAGTGCTAGCAAACACTGCCAGCTTGATGTCATCCACAAGTCTTATAAGCACACTCTTCTCTCCTTATCCAAGTCATCTAATGATAGATGGATAGTATCTGAGTCAGGACAGACCTCTGCGGGACCCCACTAGATATAACCTCCCAGTTTGACAGCCAATCATTAATAACTACTTTTTGAGTGTAGTCTCTCAATCAGCTGTGCACCACCTGATAGTAATTTCATCTAGACCACATTTCTATAGTTTTGCTTATGAAACTGCCATGTGGGACTGTCAAAAGCATTACTAAAAACAAGATATATCATGTCAGCTACTTCTCCCCTATCCAATAGGCCAGTTACCCTGTCAAAGAAGAACATCAAGTTGGTTTGGTATGACTTATTCTTGACAAATCCATGCTGGCTCTTCCTTATAACCCTATCATCCCCTAGGTGCTTACAAATTGTTTGTTTAATAATTTGTTGCAGGCATCAAAGTTAAGCTGAGAAGTCTATAATTCCCTGGGTCCTCTTTGTTCCCCTTTTTTAAAGATAAGTACTAAGCCCTTCTTCACTCTTTCTACATGTCTGTATGCCTTTACCAAAGGTACTCTGGTCCTGACTGACTCTGGGTGCTACTGCAATACAAACAATGGAGAAAACTGCTATATCTTCTATCTGCTACCAGTGTTGTTGTAGCCGTGTTGGTCCTAGCATACAAGAGAGAGACAAGGTAGGTGAGATAGCATCTTGTATTAGACCAAGTTCTGTTTGTGGAAGGTACAAGCTTTTGAGCTTCACGGAACTCTTCTGTAGGTCTGGGGAAGGTCACTCTGGTTTCCCTCCCCAGACCTGCAGAAGAGCTCTGTGAAGCTCAAAAGCTTGTACCTTCCATAAACAGAACTTGGTCTAATACAAGATGCTATCTCACCTACCTTGTCTCTTATATTTTCTAGATGACTCTGATCAAGATTTTTTCATACAGCTTCTAGAACAAAGACAGGTTCATTTAGAAGCTCTTACTCAATGGGGGCATGGGGACCCTGCATGCTATGTAAGAGCTTGTAAAAAAGTGTGAGCAGTCCCTGAGCACCTTCCTTTCCCCCCCACTTTACAGCCCAGTGTGCCCTTCCTTCAGTGGCCAGGGACAAGGGGAAGACAACATACACGAAGCAGATGCTGTATCCCTTTTAATAAGGCTTCAGCCCAGGAAACATTACACCAAACAGTTATTCAGGACTCCCAAACTTATAGCCCACAGCCAAGTCCCTGAAACAGGTTAGGCTTGGCTTCAGGTGCCTCAGGGAACAACTCCCACCCCCTCCAGCTTGCCTGGGTTCTTTATTCTTCTTCCTGTTCATATTACTCAGCCCCTGGTGGTTGATTATCCCCAGGCTGTAGGCTGCTGCCTGTCTGTGATGGAATGCTAAAACTGTATTATACTCAGCCACTAAGAGACATTGTGTGAAACACACTCTTACCTGAGCTGGTAACAGCCATTTCTGGCAGTGCCCTGCAGTGTCTTAAAGAGAACATCTGTTGTATCTCTCTCCCTGATGGAAGCTCTATAACCCAGTCCAAATCTCTACAGAAGTCTGATCTGCTAGTAGCAGCCCTGCAACCTACCGTTTACAAGGAGTATATGACACTGTTCCTTAAGGGATAGTGCTTTTTTCCACCTTGAACTTCTTCACTCAGCTATTTTAAAAATAATTTAAGAAAACAAATGAAATAAACACATGTAATGATGCATTTCTTGGGGACTAATTTCTCTAGGAGCAGTTTTGGCAGGAAAATAAAAGGCATGATTTCTGTAATATTCTAGGCATCCAAGATGCAGAGTACATGATACTCTATTTAGCAGTTTTCACACAAACATCCTCTAGTCACATCTGATGAAATCACTCAACATCATCCTGGCTCTTAGCTACCATAACACTGTTCCCACTTCTTTCATACATTTTACATTCAGTCCAACATGTAAGAAAGCTGGTCTTTGCAAAGCTGCACCATTCAATAAAACACATTTATATTATAAAATTTTTGAAAGCTTTTCCCCTGGTAATTATAACATACAAGGTCTTTCCTTTTGGAATTTAACATGGATGAAGTAAATAGGATTCTACAGAAGTTTCTCTAAATATTTCTCTAAATATCTAGAGTAATAATAATTTAAATGAGGATTTAAAAATAAATCCCTAATATGTAATTAAGCGGCTTGTTTGCCTTCCTCTCCAGCATGGGGCATGGTTCACCTGTTGAGATAATCTAGGTATATCTTACCTAGTCAATTCCCTGCTGTTACGGGGCATTGAGCAACGGTACATAGTTTAATCTCCTGAGGACTGAAATACTTTGGTCTAACTAAAGTCTCTGGCTTTAATAAACCTACAGAAAGAATAACTTTCGTCACTAAATTCTATAGATTTTTATAGTAATTTCTACAGAATCCTTTTGGATTGATTTCCATCTAGTTCTATAGAACTTTTCTGTAGGTGTTTTTGATTTCTATGCCTTGACTCAACTCTTCTGTATGCAACAGGTTTCCATTGTAAAAAGAATGACAAAGATATGAAAGGAATGGTAATTAGATCTTTTTTTTTTTTGAGATACACCATCTCTACACAAACTGTTAAAAGGCTCTGTTGGACTCCCAGAGAACTAATCGGATGGGTTCATAGTTTAGGGTTGAGACACATAAGTGATGAATTCTTGGACAGCTGCTACTATTTTATATGGTACCTATTGCACCCATTGTCTCACAGGTAGAAATCATAAGTGGCTCCCTTCTGACAAAGCTAGACACCTAAGATGGATTGGTGCTGGTTTGGAGGTGTTCCGGATGTTAGTAGCAAATTCATTTGGAATACTTCAGCATAAAATGAATCTAGTGTGTTTGAGAGGAGCTAAGACAGAGTGATAAAGTGAGCTGAAGGCAGCATCTGGGGCTAAGCTGCTGTCTGGCTACAAATCTGTACACAGCTGTTCTGCAGAAGTTCTGAAAGTAGTGCTGCATATTAATGCAATAAACTTCCATTTATGTTGCATCAACATATCTGTTTGAGAGTATGCACACTTGTAATAAATTATACTAGGTAGGTGACAACCTGCATTTGTGTCCATTTGTTTCTGTCCCAGCAAGGAAATAGCCTACCCCAAGAGTTCAGATTCTTGATTGCACAGACTTTGTCTGCACATTAAAATTGTATCAATTTCATTAGGCATTTACAAAGTGACTTAGGTTTATCTACACACAGAAGTTGTGCTAATATTATTTATATTGGTTTAGTCAAATTGACACACCTATTCTTGTTTAAAGTGATGTATCCTCCTTGTATAGACACTCTGATTTCAATTTGAGTGCCTTATATCAGTTTAGTTAAGTTATACACAGAAGGAGTCTGCATCGATTTAACTAACTCAGTTTCTAAATCAATTTAGTTAATCAGTAAAATTATCTTATGTAGACAACCAGGAGAGTCCTCAACTTAAAAAAAAAGGGAATAGTGCACTTACATGATTTGCATATAAAATTTAAATCCCTGTCAGTGACAATGGAAAACCATCCAATATAGTTTCTCTTTCAATTTAACTACATTTTAATTCATTTTAAACTATTATAACATTGAGGATTAAAACACACCTAACCCAAGCAATTGTATATTGCTGTAAATCCTTGTCTGTCTGCTCCCCACTGTTTGTCATGCCCATTTTGTGCCCAGAAGCAGATGGACTCCTCAAATAAAAGAGGGAGAAGCAGCAGCTCAGGGGCTAGTAAGCCAAACAGCTATGATGAAGGAAGATGGCTGCTTGTTGGCCACAACTGCGAATTTGGGACTTTGGGTACAGCTACATGGGTATAAATAGCAGTGCAGGTGGTGAGGCGCTGCTTAGGTGAGTAAAGACAGAGCTGAAGCCTTAGGGCATGTACCCTACATGGCTCTTTACATACCCACGTGGTACCTTCCCCATCGACACTGCTATTTTATAACTGTAGTGTCCTGCTGCCTCCCCACTGCTGGAGCCTTTCTCCCTGCCAGAATCTTTCACAGATGTATGTAGCTGCACAACACACCATGGACACAGCTTGCTTTCCACTGTGGCATGTAGCTACACACCCTGTACATGCCTCCACCAGTGGTGTGCAGTGTAGACCTAGTCTTTGGTCCCCACTAAGCCTCCACTTCGGACTAAGGTATGCAAATTCAGCTACGTTAATAACGTAGCTGAATTCGAAGTACCTTAGTCCGAACTTACCGCGGGTCCAGACACGGCAGGAAGGCTCCCCCGTCGATGCCGCGTACTCCTCTCGGCGAGCTGGAGTACCGGCGTCGACGGCGAGCACTTCCGGGATCGATCCCAGAACATCGATTGTCTGCCGCCGGACCCTCCGGTAAGTGAAAACGTACCCCCTTGCCTTGACCCTGATGGGGGGAACTCTGGGACTGGATTTAGAATAAAACCTAAAGAGAATGTTTTTGTTTTATATTCCTTCTTGGTTTGCCGGAGTTCCTTTCAGTGAAGGAGCACTCACCTGAAGACCATTAATAAAAATTGACTGTTTTAGTGAACTCTGTGTTTAAAATTATAAACTATCACTTTAAATTCTTCAGGGGCTTCCTGGCCCTGTTAGTGGGCTCCATAGGAAAAAGTACTATCTGTGTCTTCAGGCTTTCAGTCTGCAAAGAATCAGCCTAGAGCAAGGTGGGGTGAGTTGTTCCTTTCTGATTAAGGGAGCTGCCTGCTTCCTCTCCTGTGACAGTGTACCCCATAAGGCTTTATGGGGAGGGGGTGCTTATAAATGTATGTATGACATAACTGGAATATGTTTTGTGCTGCCTGTGCCATGTAACATATCTCCGTAAGGGTTATGATCTACTATATCTATTCATCCTATTTGTACATATATATCATTTTCTACTCGAGCTTAAGAATATGGGCTGTATGCTTGCCTGATTTCTAAGTAAGCTTTGTGAGGCATTTGGTCAGCTTCTTTAGGAAGGAATTTGCCAGGTTAAGTACCTGATCAGGAGACACTTAGGGAACAATGCATCTTGGAATGCTCCAATCCACATGAGAAGTCTTCCTGGAGACATGCAAGATGCCATGTGGACAATGCAAAGACTGAGTCATGCAGGGGCATGTGACTTGCCCAGGTGACTCCAAAACTCCATCTTGGAGCTGGGCTTTGCAGAGGAGGGAGGTCTCCACCCACAAGAGAGAGTCTACTTAAACCTGTGGGAGACCCCTCCATTTTGTCTTCAGCTGGCTAAAGAAGGAGCCTCTCCACCCCCCCCAGGATACTTGAAGGAGACTGAAACAAAGGACAGTAACTGCAGGGGGTGTGAGTGATAGCTGGACCCAGGCTAAAAGGAGATTAGCCTGTAAAAGGGAACATTCTGGAACTGGTGAGGAAATTATCTGTATTCAGTTTGTTTAGGCATAGATCTGCGCATTTTGTTTTATTTTGCTTGTGACTTACTTTGTTCTGTCTGTTACTATTTTGAACCACTTAAATCCTACTGTCTGTATTTAATAAAATCACTTTCTATTTAGTAATTTACTCAGAGTATGTATTAATACCTGGGGGAGCAAACAACTGTGCATATCTCTCTATCAGTGTTATAGAGGGCGAACAATTTATGAGTTTGCCCTGCATAAGCTTTATGCAGGGCAAAACGGATTTATTTGGGTTTAGACCCCATTGGGAGTTGGGCATCTGAGTGCTAAAGACAAGCGCACTACTGCGAGCTGTTTTCAGGTAAACTTGCAGCTTTGGGACAAGTGATTCAGACCCTGGGTCTGTGTCTGGAACCAGACAGGAGTGTCTGGCTCAGCAAGACAGGGTGCTGGAGTCCTGAGCTGGCAGGGAAAACAGGAGCAGGGGTAGTCTTTGCACATCGGGTGGCAGCTCCCAAGGGGGTTTCTGTGATCCAACCCGTCACATCTCCCTCTTGGTTTTTGGTTCTTGTGCATTAAGGTTCTGGGTTTTAAGAAGTATTACATTGCAACCTTCCAGAAAGATAAAACATAACATACTCTAACATCTCTGTTTATATGCCATGAACATATTATTGACAAACACCCACTCCTTGCCTTTGTAATCAATATAGGATTTGAATTGATCCAGGCAACTTGACTGTCTTCTGAGCTGCTTCAACTTCTTACAAGTCTCTCTACAAGTCACAATCATATCTGCCCTTGAATCAAGCTTAAACTTAAAGTACAGTATTACTGAAATGAACAGTCTAAGATTGCTCATGAATGCTGTCAAATTTGCTCAGCACCTCAAAAGAAGCCTGTGGCACAGAGAAAGAAAAGAATGCCTGATTCAAATAATTGTTTATTCTGAACTTTTTTTTTCTCAGGAAAGGGTGGAGTTTTCTGAATGTAGCCAGAGGGATAAATCAAATTATGTAGTGAGTGACGAGGACGCTGAGGCAGTGGCAGCACCTGATATTTAAAATTGAGTAAATCACCTGTGGCACTAAGAGTTAACTAAAGTAGAGGTCCCATCATGGGATAAAGTAGGAGTTCTGTGACACCATCATACCCTTGGAAATCCTCATTTTCTCAAAACAAAACAATTTTATTTATTTCTTTTAAAAAATGTGAATAGCTCACTACATGCTCACATCTAGGGTAGGCATCTGCCCTGAATTTTGCAGAACAGTCCATAAATTCATGAGACTTTCTGACCTTTCTCTGCAATGGGACAGGCATAATCCTGGCATATCATACCAGTCAATTTTGATTTTCCCAAAACTGCATTTTCTTATGCAAAATAATTGATAGAAAATTCCTGACCAACTCTAGTTCTCAGTGTATAAGACGCTGGTGCCATTAGCCAAGTAAGGGAGTGGTTCATACAGGTGGCTTTACCTGGGATTGGCTCACTGAATAGGTGCATGTCTTTGTCCACAGTGCTCCTGAGGCTACAGCGTTGCATAATATTGCGTGCAAACTAGGCTGCTGCTGTGGCGAAACAGGAACATTATAAGCACGAATGAAAGATCTGGTTTGGGGTGTTTACCTATGATGACCTTCCTTGGGCAGAGTTACTTGTAAACATGTGTGTTTGTGATAATGAAATCACTTCCAATGTCCATCTGGGGCCCGGGGGCACAGAAGTGACCATAGGCTTTGGCCCATACCCTTGATGATATTTATCTGTATCTAAATACCTTTGAGGATCTGGGCTCTTGCGCCTAACGAGCCAGCAGCATAACCTACAGAAGGGGGGCAGCACATGAGCTCATGAATTCAAAAACCTGAATGCTGTATCATTGCCAGAGGGACCATGTTCCCGGAGAGACCCTTATAGATGGCACAGCCCTGGTGAGGGGAACATAGGGAGTTAGGCAGGAAGCAACTCAGCCAGGTGGATAGAGCAGTCCACAGGGTTTAATAAAGTTCCACTTGTTCAATTTCACCTGCATTCAGCTTCACTAATTTAGACTCATGAGATTAAACCACCACATCAGATTAGGTTTCTGTGTGCTTTCTGCTGTTGATCTTTAGTTAGAAGCCTCTCCACAAATGTGTGTGTGCATTTTCCATTGCAAATCTAACCTGCCACTCACACAGCCAAAGGCTGCTAGCCAGGTAGGGGATTCGGCAGTTCCACTCCAGCAGAAAGAAGGGGGCAGCTCTCCGTTTTCCTTTTCTAGCCTGCACCTCCCTTCAGCTTCCTGAGCCCTTTCCCCTCCTCACCTCACAAGAGCCTCAGGGAGAACAAAAGGCAGGAAAAAAACACTACTAGAGGATAAGGGGGGTAGAAATCTTAACAGAGGGCACCTTAGCTTCAAATCTATTGACAGTAATAGATGGCAGCCTTTACTAGCCTCGCTTCTGAGAGGACCTAGGGAACTGGTAGCCATTTTAACTAAGGGAGCCTTCTTCCTTCAAATCCATTCAAAGACAGGAAAACAGTAGGTCTTTTTACTAAGGGCAAACATGCCTGATAATTGCTGCTCATGTGATCACCAGCCTTTTACACTAGAGCAGGGGTCTCCAAACTTTGAGAGACTAGGGCCATATTAGATTTTTGAAGGGGCTTTGCAAGCCGAAGTGACTGTGGAAAAAAATTAAATATATGCAAAATCATTAGAAAACCAGCACTATTCTCCTGCATCAGTGTTGCATTAAATTCTAAATCAGGTGTAAAAGTTAATTGATGCAGGTACTGTGAAATCACACAAAATATTTGTCAATACATTAAAAATCATTTCATATTTATTTTATTTCTAAAAACTCACACATTTGTATCATACAAATACTGTTTGGTTCTATTAGTGCTGTAGTTAAAATTTAACCATTATGAAATTGTTAATTTCCATCTTCTTTACTCCATTTATTGGAGATGTAATAAGTATCTGGCTTGTATTTTTACTCCTAAGGCAGGTGTCCATGCCTACTCGGCTGCAGCAATGACTCTCCCCTAAGTTGGCTCCCCTTCTGGGGGGGAGAGGGACACTGGCTCCCAGAGGCACTTATCCCTCTGCACAGCTCAGCTACCCCCCCCCCCCCAAGTTACTGGGCATGCTCAGTTCGGGTGAGCATGCACAGTACACCCAACGTAGGGAAAGGGGAAGTAGGGTTCGTTTGCGTCGCGACACCTGACGCCTCTCCCCCTGTCTGCAGCCTGCCTATTTGCTTCTCCCTGTACCTGCTTTGCTGAAGCAACGACTCTCCCCTAAGTTTGCTCCTCTTTTGGGGGGACACTGGCTCCCAGAGGCACTCACTCCTCTGCCCAGCTCAGCTGTGCGAGCTACTGCCGGTGGCCCCTTCCCTTGCCTACTCAGCTGTTCGCTTCTCCCCTGTTGGCTGGACAAATGGCAGCTCCTGTTTGGAGACTCCTGAACTAGAGCCATCTTATGTGGAAGTAAGACTGAACATTTGGAGACCGGAGGCTGTTGATCCTGTTCCCCCCTTAAGATTTCCTACTCATTAGTGAAGCCTGCAAGAACAACCACCTGTGAGTAACGCTACCCTATAACAAAAAAACCAGCCTGCAACGGCGCGAATGAATGCATCCCTCCTCCTGCAGCAGCAGCTGCTCTTTGCTTTTTCTGCTTCCTCTGCTGCTCGTGCTGATTTAGTACACAGGGAGAGTCTCAGGAATTTCTGGGAACTGTCGCTTGTCTGCAGGTGCTGGTGGGGAATTATGAATGAGGGAGACATTTAAGCTCTTGTAATTGAAAATCGTGTAGCAAAATCCTTTGTCCCCAGGAGGAGTGTGTGAAGACTGAGTTCTGAAATCCGTCCCTCTCCCAAAGAGCAGGGGAACAAATCTGCATTTCTAATGTGGTAGAAATTCCTGTCTGTTCCAGCTGAGGAATAAGGAGAGAGAGAGACACAGCTAATCAAGCAAGGAGCCCCGGGAGGGGTGATCCATTTATTTCAATTGCAATTGGGTTTGAGCTCGTAAGTCAGAAAGAGCAAAGAAAACACTTACACCAAAGCATTATATGCAGTTGACTATGATAATCTATCACTCTAAGATTGGCCAAAATTTGCTATTGTTACCATACGTAATTAGCAAGTTACATGTATCTGCCCCTCTTATGAGGCCTTATTGTTCATCTACTTGTCCCCCCTCCCCGCACGTTATTTTACAAACCAAGCAGTTAGTTATCTACAGGTCGCGGACACAGAAAGTTCCATTGTCTCCAGGTTTGGAGTTTGGCTACATTTCCTCTTGAAGGAACTTCCTGAGTTAAGACATAGCTGACAGTGCATATCTCCCTTCTATTTTCTCCCATGTGTACATGACAAATTTGCCCCCTGGCAGTTCAGTAGAATAATCTTATTTCACTAAGCTGTATCATTTTATGCTAAAAGAGGTGTATTCCCCCCCTTTATTTAATCTCGGTAGTGGTCAATACCACAAATCTAATCTATTGAGAGGGTTCAGGATTAGGGGGTATAATGGTTTGATCTGCAAGAGTTGGGGATGGGTTAACTCCTTACCAGTTGCAAAGTTATGAATGAGTTACACAGGTCACCCTAAAACAGTGCCAATTAAAATTGTCACATGACACCATCTATATTATCTTTGTGTCCCATATTTAACAGAAACTGGTTTTAGAGCATTTTTTTTAAAACCCATACTATTTTGTATCCCTCCTCTAGTAAAGCCAGACTCCCTTCGAACTATGGGACTCTCCCTGACAAAGAGGAAAGTATTGTTTGTTTATGTAGGGCAGCATTTAGATTGTTAAATACCTCAGCTTAAAAGTTGAATACCTTAGTGCCTTTCAGAGCTATAATCAAGTAAGTGTGTGCCCCATTTTTAGACTGTAACCCTTTTGCAGTAGGGACTGTGCCTCCCTATGTATGTGTACAATGCCTAGCACCTTTAGTGTGCTATTGTAAATAATACTGGTAATATGGTATAAAACCCCCTTTCTAAAAGCCTGTGGCTTATAAAGATTGAGCCTCTAAACTGGTCAAATGTCCAGGACTAAATAATGCCAGTCATATACCTCAGAGTAAACATTTGGGAAGGTAAAGAATAAAATGGGGTTAGTTTGTTTTTTGGCATCAGGCTATTTTTTTTAATGGTGACTGTTCTGAGGCTTGTAATGTTTGAAGCAGTCCCAGGAGAAGATGAAGGCAGAATCCAGACTATAACCATTGCATGATAAATGTAATTTACCATGTCACATGGTTCAGTTTACCACCTATCTGTGAAAAGATGTATTATATCCAAGCCTATTCCTCCCATTGGCATGTGTCATCTTCTTAATAATAAGTGAGTCCTAATATACTAATTTCATGTGGTGAAATGCCTCATGAGTCCTAGAAGTAAGATAGAAATGGAGGAAAAGCAAAGGAGAAATGACCATAAAGACAAAGAAATCTTTGTTCTCACCAGAGTTGGGTGTGTGTGTGTGTAAATTTTTTAATGTGATGCATTTAGGTGAGTGAAAAATGTACTTGTTTGGATGCTGGCCTCTCAAGATGCCTTATTTCTCATTCTTTACAGAGAGGCAAACCAATTAATGTTCCTTTCTATACAGTCAAAGATAAAAATTAAACTGTTCATTATCAGCTTTTAGCATCTTGTTTTACAGAGTACAACGTTTGCACTTACTTTGCAAGTGGTCAAAGGTTTGAAATCCAGGCAAAAGCATCAGTTAAGTTTTAAACTAAGGCCATATCTTGCTTAACATGTCAGGTGAGTAGCTTTAACTCACTTATGCAAACAAGTTGATTAAAGTGAAGGATAAGGGGGGGGAGGGATAGCTCAGTGATTTGAGCATTGGCCTGTTAAACCTGGGTTATGAGTTCAATCCTTGAGGGGGCCACTTAGGGATCTGGGGCAAAATCAGTACTCAGTCCTGCTAGTGAAAGCAGGGGGCTGGACTCAATGACCTCCTGAGGTCCCTTCCAACCCTGATATTCTATGATAAGGATTATTCATCTGACATGAAGGAAGGGTTAGCAGGAACAAGCCTCAAATTTTAATTTCCTTATAATTTGTTATAGAAGAATTATTTCTCCCCATGTAAGTGAAACTTCTTAAAACAGATTGAGGGAGACAAGTGCAACAGCTTGTAGATGTAGATATATAGTGTGCAAACTTCTTTTTAAAAGCTTGTCAAAGTTAGGATTCATTTAAAAAAATTACAACCCCCACTGAAGTGAATGAAGGTCACCTGCATATATCTTAAGACCAAATTCTGCCATCAGCGTATAAAAAGAGCAACTTGAAACCAAAACCATTTCAGGTGCAGAATTGTCATGACCTCATTTTTTTTTTCCTTTTTTCACCTAACCATATGATTCAATCAGTTTGTAGCTGCTGTTTTTGGGCTCTAGTTACTTACTAAATATACAGTCATAATGCAGAAAGAGAATTTACAGACAAAAGTATTTAAGTATGATAATGTTTCTCCTGAGAGGTGTTTTTCTCTTTTGCCTTTATTCAGTATAATTCTACTTCTCATTTGTCGAGCTCCTATTTATTTTCTCAGAGTATAAAATCTGTGCCTATCACAGTATCTCAAGCTATATGAATAATATAATTGAAAATACATATGAAATAACTATTCAAGCCAAATTCTCTTTCCCCATGAGATATGAAGGGTCGGTCCTGCATCTACTAAAGTCACATGCAGAACTTCCATTGACTATAGTGGCAGTAAGAATGGACCTTTAAAAACCCACCTTCCTCAACCCATCCCTCAGGAAAAAGCTGAGTAACTAGATTGTCTTTGCAATATGCCGTGAAGGTCAACATACTTATGCCCTGTCAGCACTTGAGGTGAATTACAGAATCAGGAAGCCTGTATTGAGAATGTTCAGTCTCCTGAAAAATAAACCTAGTGAATATCACACTGAGCACTGTAGTGGATTTCATCTGTGGGGCTGGTACATGAAGAAGGGAGCAATTGCTAAAGCTGCTTGCCTTGCGTGTGTTTTAGGAAAATAAGTTCTGAATAACCTGTTTCTACATCTGTAATTGGCAAGGATTTGGCAGCATGAAGCCTGTTATTGTTGTTCATGGTGGAGCTGGCCGCATCTTTAAAGATCGGGAAGAAGGAGCTCGTTCAGGTGTTACCAGAGCAGCACTGAAAGGTTACAGTATCCTTAAAGAAGGAGGCAATGCATTAGATGCAGTTGAAGAAGCAGTGACATCAATGGAAGATGATCCACATTTTAATGCAGGTAATTTTTCAAGCATATAACCATAGAATGAAATCTGTCTATGTAGACCACATTATTATCCTTGTGTATTTTGCTGTGTTGGTTGTTGGTTTGGGGGGAGGGGGAATTTTTCAGTGTGATGCATTTAGTTGAGCACCGACTGCACTAGTTTGGATGCTGGCCTCATTTCTCATTGTAAGTAAAGAGCATGTAGATTCACAAAAGGAGAAGAGTTTCTATTTTTGGTCTCAGGTTTTTTTAAACCTGCAGCTTTGTTCTTGCGCTGCAGTGTTGTTCTTCTGCAGAAGTTCCTTCATTTTTGTACTATGAGTTTAATAAGAGACCCACACCCTCAAGAGTGAATTATACCTGCATTATAACCCTGGCATTTCCATTTAAATCACCTGAATGCAACTATAGGCAAAACTTGGACCTCAATCTTTTTGTCAGTGCTTGGCCTATATCTACTGCCTGAGTGGGATTGTTCTTTTCAGAATACCAGTGCTGTTAAGACAGTAGATAAGCATTCACAAATTACGAGTACGCTCATTGCTAAGAACACCAGTTATGAGCCCCTATCTTCAATGATGCAGTCTAATATTTTCTCCTTCACACCAACCTCATTTTATCATCTTGCTTAAAGTGAGTAGAAAATAGTGCTCCTTTTGTGCTCCCACTCAATATGTCAGGAATGGAGCTGAAGACAAAGGCCTGCATTTGTTTAGTGCTTTATGTAGAAGCGCTTGTTTTCAGCATGGCCACCAAGTTCAGAGAGTATCATATGGCCATCTCCGCCCTGAAAAGCCATTTCACTTGGTGTTAGAATTATATTGTTCTGTGACTGACTTGGGTAGAAAACACTGCTGGTGATAAGCCTTTCTGAGTTAGCAAAATGGAAACAGAAACATGAGGCAAACATGGTACGCACGGTGGGATTGTTATATAACCAGCCCTAGATTTGTTTTCTACTTAAGCTCGCACTTTTCTTTGTCTGTCCATGAGAGCCGTCTTCATTCTCTTTCCCCCAACCTTTGGAGATTTGATTTGCTCATGTTAATGGATCAGTATGTGAACTTTGTTTTCAGCATTTTATTTATTTTAATGCTTCAGTACTGTAAAGCTTTACTTCGTATGTGTCGGACAAGCACTCCTCTAGCCAGACATTGCCTTTTTGCCATACAAGACATCAGCTAGGTCTGCACAGGCAAATCCCTGATCCCTTGAGGGGTCCTGCCAACTTTATTGCAGGTCCACTTGATCTTAGGTCTTCATCTGCCTGCAGGGAGCCAATCACAAGTTCTGGGCCTACATTTAAACTTAACACTATGTGTGATGATGAAAAACAAAGGATGGGGGAAAGGGAAGAATTACAACCAAAAGATCATGTGGTCTCTTGATTTGTTATGCACAAGTATAGATGGTTCTACAAATACACATGTGAACATGTATTTTTAATCTTTATTCCGACAGAGCATCTATTTGAAGCCAATGGAGCTTCTTGGATGAGTAAAGTTTACTTGTGTGTGGCATTTTTTGTAGTATATCTGGGTGCCATTGAGATTTTTTTTTTTTTTAATTTATTTAAAAGGCTGAAAACCTGGCTGACTACAATGGCCACTGAAATAATATAATTTGTAATTCCCAAAAGCTGACCCAAGGCTCTCCATAGCCCTTTATACAGTATCTTGTGACTCCTTTGATTACTATTCTTGAGTCCTACTGGGATGGAGGGGGAGGGAGTACAAAAAATAAGTTGGCTAGGGAAAGGTAGGTATACCATTCTTTTGCCACCACCACATATGTACCTAGCTTTTCCATCTGGGGATATTTTCATTCCCCTTCACTTTATCATTATTCCTTGTCCAAGTTGTCGATCTTGTAGACATCAAGCTCAGACACATAGTAACCGATATTTTAAAGTTACGTATTTCTCTCTAGGGCAAGAAAAGTGATCATCTGCAAAACACTGCCCTAAATGGGAAGTCTTGCCCTGTTTTCTAGAATACAAGACTTGAGGTTCTTAGTCATGTCCTTTCTGACAGAGCACTGTAAGAATTTACTACTCCAATATCAACCAACTAATCCATTAAAATGGAGTGGCTGTACCACATGACAAAGAATCTGTTGGTGAAATTTTCCTTCTCTTTCACTGGTGTTACTTCATTAGCTTCACTGCATTGAACCCTTTGGCTTCAGTGGACCAGTGTAACTGAGAGGGGAATTTAGCCCCATGTGTTTAAACTGTTATTTCTGCTGATTTAATGACTGGGAGTAACTGCTCAGAATTTATCAAACTATTGCAAATGGCTGATAAAACTTCAGATTATCCTCTACCAAAAAGATTGTCAACAATTTTAACATTTAACTAGCATGTAAAGCAAAGTACATGTATATGGCTTCCCTTTTCCTGGACTGAGTCTTGTGGCTACCTTTTGTTATAAATGAGCAAATCAGGATATTTTAAGCCTGAAATAGATTGTTTTGCTTAAATAATGTTTACTCAAATTTATTCTTTGCTCAGATAACTGTATTTCATGCTCTGTTTATAATGTACTTCACACACTAAATGACAACTGACTTTTAACAAAAAATTGCTAAGGTTGTGCGCCTGAGCTTTCAGCTGAAATAGTTTTGCAGCCCACTTATTAAAGTTTGGCTTCCCTAATGCACATGGTAAGTAGTTGTAATCACTTGTATATACAGCTACGTGTGTTAAAGCTCATTGAGAACAGCTGTATTTAATGAGCAGGAGAAAATGAGCTGAAAGCTATGTGAAGAGAGGCCTGATTGGAGTGGCTGTTTAAAACCCACCATGTGGTGTTTATCTCCATAAAGGAGAAAGCCGTTTTATTGTGTAATGTTTACTGGAAAACACCAGCATTGCTAAGAGACAAGCAGGGTGGTGAAGGGGAAATAGGGATAAGGACCAAGTGATGCAGGTCTCTTCTCAAATAACAGGGTTCAGTTGGGCTGTGTGTTGTGAATGATGCGAGTCTCCCAGCCCTTGCAGGCGTTCAGGAGGCACAGTGTCTTCCAGATCTAAGTGCATGCACAGAGCATGCAGCATATACTCCCTTTAGAAGCTGGTTAGCTCCACTGGCTGAGGTGAGAAGGGGCCATGGTCACATCTCCTTCCCACCCCCTCTGTGGGGGCTAACAGTGCTAGTTTACACTCTGTATGGAATGGAATTCTAAACTGTATTATACTGTTCAGCCACAAGGTGGTGGTCTGTGTAACATAACAAGTTCACACCAGCTATTCCTGGTAGTTATTAAAGTGTCTTACATCTCTGGTGTATCTCTCTGGAATAGCTCTGCAGCCGGTCCATATCTGATACAGAAGCCTGACCTGCTAGTAGCAACCCCGAACCTACTATGTACAAGATGTACAAGGACTACAGCTCCTATGTAAGGCGTATAAGGCTCTTTATGCTCTCTTCTCCCTTGCAGGCCCAGCTACACTGTGGTCCATAGATAGTAGGGAGGGTGGAGAAACAGGCTCTAGTGAGAGCAGACAAAGGCGCGCACAGACTCCCTCACATCTGCTAGATAAGTGCAATACCCTACAACCCCTACTACAGTTTGGAAGAGGTCAAACCCACTGTGTTTTCCTTGGCTCTTGCTTCCTGCCCTTGATTCAAAGCTAGGCTAAATGACCCATATTTTTGTGAAGTGCTGCTGCAAATGTAGTGGCTTGTGATTAGTTATGCCCATCTCAATGCACAGCAGCTGTCATGTTTGAACACCCTGGGTTTGAAACACCTGCATGAACTGGACTTCCTAGGCATGTGAGGTAGGAACAGATATGTGACCCAGCTGGGAGATGGCAGCCAGTGGTAGTCACAGACTGCTAACTTACTGACCTGAATAGTGCAGGAGCAGCTGTAGGGTTGCCAACTCTGACTGAAGCTATTCCAGGAGATTTTTTTCCCACCCAACATGACTTAATGTTTTCTTAAAATATCCTATTAAAATCTCCCAGATTGCTTTCAATAGTCACCAGGAGATCAGTGCTGATTCCAGAAGACTCCAGGCCAATCGGGAGAGTTGGCAACCCTAAATTGTGGATGAATTCAAACTATGGGGGAAAGGAGAGCTGTGCTTTTAGTAGAAAGTGGGGAGTTGAGTTCACCAATACTTCATCCCCTGTACACCAGCACATACATAATTTTACTCAGGTGAATAATCTCACAGAAGTCAGTGTCACCAGGTTGGTAATATTTTGGCCTAAGAGTCTGTCAGATTGTTAAACCAATATTAAAGAAGGATGGTGTAGAGGAGCAGACACAGCCCTGCAGCACCTCCTACTGGTCATCCATGGGAATTAGCTCTGCTCGTGTTGGAGCTGCCTCTGCAGGCCAGTGATCCACCTGCCTCTTGGCCCCCATGTCCCTCCCAGACCCAGTGCCCCTTTATCTGGGGGCTGCCCCCAGGCAGTAACCCCTTTCTCTTTGGGTCTCCCCTCCCCAGGGAACTCCCCACCCACTAACCCCACCTCATCATAAGGCTACTGCCAGTCACCATCTAGCCCCACTCCCTGGGGCAGACTGCAGTATAAGCCACTTGTCATAAGCAAGCTTGGGTCTGGACCTGCTGCCCCTCTCTAGGGCCTTGGACAAGTTGCCAGCCTGGAGCTCCCCAGCCTTGTCTCACTCTAGGCACCCTGAGCTTCCCAGCAGCCAGGCCCTTCTCTCTCTGAAGGCAGAGAGAGACTGCTGAGCTTCTGGCTTCCAGCCTTTTATATAGGACCAGCTGAGGCCTGATTGGGGCGTGGCCCAGCTGCAGTTGCTTCCCCAATCAGCCTAGTAGCTGCTTCCCCCTGCAACAGCCCTCTACCAAGGCTGATTTAAGCCCTTCAGGGCAGGAGCAGATGTCCATCCCGCTACAGATGGAAACTGGTGTTTACTAACAGGAAAATACCTTTTCACAGTTTAAGCACAGCTAAAGCACCAATCCTGTTAACAACATACTGAAAGTGTTTCTAGTAGGAGCTTGCCTTCAAATGGAGTTGTACTTTTCTCCCCACTGTTTGCAAGACTTCAACATGTGTTGATTTCAGTGATGATTGATTACTAACCAGCACCCACGATAAAATATTCCAGTTACTAGAGAGCTTTTTGCAGTACCACCCTGCACACAGTACATGTCATTGTTAAAGGAAGGTTTCGCTACAGAATTGACATAAATATTTGCAAAAACTATTCGAATAACTGCTTAGATTTTCACAGCATTTTATCTTGGTGTTTTACTTAACTCCTTCATTTATTTTTGCTAACAATAAATATTTCACTATATTTCAGACTTTTGGTGAATGAAAAATATATTTTTTCACTCTTGCTAGAATTTTGCATTTGTGCCATTGCATCAAATCCAACAGTGGTTGAAATCTTGTTGTTTGGCCTGACAAGATACTGTGGGCCGTCATCTCTGATTGATCTCAGCACCTCAAAGGATTAGACTATGGGTACGTTTACACTACCCACCGGACCAGTGGGTAGTGATCGATCTATTGGGGGTCGATTTTTATCGCGTCTACGATCCCCGATCGCTCTGCCATCGACTCTGGAACTCCACTGTGGCGAGAGGCGGAAGCGGAGTCGATGGGGGAGCAGCAGTGGTCAACTCACCGCTGTCCTCACGGCCAGGTAAATCGACCTAAGATACGCCGACTTCAGCTACACTATTCACGTAGCTGAAGCTGCATATCTTAGGTCGACCCGCCCCCCCCCACCTCCCCTAATGTAGACCTAGCCTCAGGTATTCAGATAGGTTGCATTGCATCTATTGTTGGAGGAATGTGGAGGTAAAATAGTTTTATGTGTGTAAAAAGTGATATTGGGGTAGAAACAGTCTCATTTATAGTTGTTTATAACTCTGCCCTTCACACCTAATGTGACTTAGGTACCATTAAAATTCAATTATATTAAGTTCCATATAGTGTCCTATTAATTATTTCTGTTTGAACAGGAATGTTTCTCTTTTCAAAACCTGTTTGGCATTTAGGAGGCTTAAAACAAGCAGATACACAAACTGGAAAAAAGGTTTGCCTAATAAAAGCTAATAAAACTGAATCACCCCATGTTTAGCTCTTAATGTCTTTTTTCCCCCCCTTTTGGTCTCTAGGCTATGGATCTGTTTTAAATGAGAAGGGTGAAGTAGAAATGGATGCCATTATCATGGATGGAAAAAATCTAGCCTCAGGAGCAGTATCTGCAGTTAAATGTATAGCTAACCCAATAAAGCTTGCTCGTCTTGTCATGGAAAAGGTATGCTGAATGTGCACTTGAATAAAAAACATTCTTTATTTTAGGATTTCATTGTATGTATTGATACACCTCACTGACTATGATGTTTGTGTAGTATTTTAAATCAGGGAAGGAGGAAGAAATCAGTGGTACTGGTAGAGACCATGGGCTTGAATATAAAGAGGAAAGACTATTTTTATTTTCAGATTTTCAAATTAGTTGAAGTGCTAATTTTATTCAACTCTTAAAAGGGTGTTGCATATACTTGCAAACTTGAGGAGAAATTGATATACGTAATTTACTTTGCCAATTGTTTTCACTTTTTTCTGAGCTAAATACTGTAGATATTTGTTTTAATAAGAGCAGTGTCTCTCACAGCCCTCCTGCCTGATCCTGCAGGACAATGTACTGGAGATTGTCCCCTACAGACAATCATGCAAAGTCAGGCGATAGAAGTAAGGCTACGTCTACACTATGGGGGGGGGATTGATTTCAGATACTCAAATTCAACTACGGCAATAGCGTAGCTGAATTCGACGCATCTGATCCGACTTACCCCTCTGTGAGGACGGCGGCAAATCGACTGCCGCGGCTCCCCCGTCAACGGCGCTTACTCCTACCTGGGCTGGTGGAGTACGCGCGTCGATTCGGGGATCGATTATCGCGTCCCGGCGAGACGCGATAAATCGATCCCCGAGAGATCGATTTCTACCCGCCGATCCGGGTAGTGAAGACAAGCCCTAAATGACACAATAGTGACTCTATTAGATGGTTTAATAGATTACACTAGATGACCTTTCCACTTCTACTTTAAGATTTTGTGAAATAATCAGATGATTGATCTGGAAAGACTAGTGATGTCACAGACTAGCACTGCAACTTTGCACTAGGAGCAGATAGCAGTAAAAGCTGCAACTTGTGGTAACTGAACTTGTTTGAACACAAATAATGTATCAGTATATGTGGCAAATGAAATCATGAGCATCTAGACTTGACTACATGTTAACTGTTACATGTCATTTTTCTCCAGTAACAAGTGCGTTTAAATGGGTATCTACATGAGGAAATTACTTGCCTGTTTTTCAGCAATGGCGTAGCCACAGTGTTGCAACCAATGGGGAAGCTCTAGAGTACACAGGGTATCACTGTTTTTTAACCACAATGAGGATTATATGACACGGTGATTAAAAGTGCTAGCAATCCTGTCTAAACTAGAATTTACACTATTGATAGTAGCAGTGCAGCTCCACTATAGCTGAACAAGGGTAAGAAATATTTTCATGTAGACCAGGCCTAAGTGGGTTTATTTTTCATGTTTCTTCTACTTCAGTCTCCTGGCTACTTTAAAGGTGACTTACAAAGGAGGAGTACAAACATTTCCCCTCCTTTCATGATCTATAAAAGCCTGAATATGTGGGATTTTAAAGGTATTTGTTTCTCTTCTTATAACCTCGTATGATCAAAAATATTAAGACTTGTTCTGAAAGGCTTCTTGAAGGACTAAAGAACTGGAGTTGAGCAATCTTAGCCCTTAATAGAAGAATAGGGAGTTTGAATCTCTAACAAAGAGAGCTTTCCACCAAAATGTTTGTCATCAAAACACTGGGTTAAACAAATGTAAAAAAAAAAAATTCTAGATTGGTTTTCTTTAAGGATTCTGACAAAAAATCCCTTTTTCACTCAGTTACTAAGGTTTCATTCACCTGTGATGTTTCTCTCATTAATTCAACAGATGTTCATAGAGTCATCCAGGCAAAACCAGGGTAGACAAGGCCTAACATTTCTAATGTAAAAATAAGCCTGAGAGGAATATTTCCAGGTCTTTCTCAAAATTCTGAGACACAGATTTTTTTTTTTTAACTGGCTACCTTTAATAACCTTTGGCAATTCATGTTTCAAAGGATAGAAGTTCTGATTTGGCTATTGTCTTTAAATGGTAAAACCACCTTTTGACTTGAGTGGGAGCAGACTTAGGCTAACAGTAAGCACTCTTGAAAAAGTCATCTCAGGTGACAGAACTAGGACTCTGGAGACCCACGTTCTGGTTCCAGCTCTGCCACTGACTTACCAGGTGACCTTGGACAGATCACTTCCCTACTCTGTGCCTCAGTTTCTCCATCTGTAAAATGGGGATAATAATACTGACACCCCCCCCCCCTGTAAAGTGTTTTGAGAGCTGCTGATGAAAAGTGCTTTTCAAGAGCTGTATGGTATTATTATTTACTTGCCTCTCTCTTTCCCTACAATCATGGAGAAGTCTTTGTACAGTGGCAGGTAACATTTTTTGGTAGTCAAAAATATCGAGGCTAGATTTTTAAGTCAAGTAATAGAATGCTACTATACAGGAACAGATTGCTTGTATTAATCTGACAGAACCAAGCAATGAGATTTTATTTTCTGGTAAAATTTACTCCTTTCTTCAAAGCTCTAGTAACCAGGCTTCACACAGAAGTCCAAGTGGGTGGTGGGGATGTAATTGATATATCCTCAGCCAGCAGGGGAATTCACCTTTTCCCATCCACTGGCTAGAATTCTAGTCTGTTAACCAGCTGTTGCCCTTCTGCTCGCTGTAGACAGAAATTTTGGGCCAGCAGCATATGTGCAGACCTCATCTCTGCGGTGCACAGAAGGTGCAGAGGCCTCCAGCTTGGCTGCTCCAACCATAGTTCCCTTCCTGCACAATCTTACAAAATGGCTGAGCTAGGCCTTGTAGCAGTCCTCTGCACCCAAGTGTGACTTTGTCTTTGTACAGCCCTAGCTACTCTTAACATCATGCACATTATTTTAAAGAGTACCCTATTTATGGATGGTAAGAAAAAAATTAGTTGCTAATAAATTGAATGGAGGTCTAATATTTGCAGATTACAAAGCTTTTTTGTATGCACTAGGAACAATTTTTGAACTCCATAACACATGGAAGATGAAGGCTAGGATTTTTAAAGGATCCTAAGAGTATTAGGTGCCCAGATCCCCTTGGATTTCAATGGAAATCAGGTGCCTAACTCCCTTAAATTCCTTTGAAAAACAGCCATAATGATGATGATAAAAGCTGTTTTGTAATTATCAGTATTTCAGTTCTGCCTGTGGAACAATATGGGCTCCATCTGGTGGCCAAAACAACTCCTTTAAATCCTGCAACACCCATTGGTATCCTAGTTTTCTGTAACTCAAGCTCTCAGTTGGGCCAAACTTAGCCAAACGAAAATGAGAGTACCAAAATAACTTTAACTGATGACTTACCATAAGACAGAATTGAGAAGTGTCTAGAGGTGAAAGCCTTAGTAGGTTAATGTACTGAGCCAACAGTTCTGTTACATTATTATTTGCAATGAACAGAAATAGAAAACTGATGTATAGGGTATATGTGTGTGAAAATAGCCATCCAAAAATGAAAGAATTATTAGGCATTTTCAAAGAACTCAAAAAGGCAAAGATTGTATGATGATTGGAACACTGGTTTACTTGGTTTTTCTGTGCAATGAATGAGTTATGTGAATAAATTTCAACTACAGTACAACCCACCTCCCTAAATTAGACCCCAAAGATTTTAATACAGAATATAAGCTCCTTAATGCAGGCGGTAGTATCTTTGCTGTGTTCTGTATTGTGCCAGGGTCTTGAATAAACACATGGCAATCTTTGGCAGCCAGCCTTGAATTCAGACTAAGTCTTTTAAACTGGCACCCATGACCATTTGTTGTTTGCCACCCTAACCCTGGGACCTTTCTTGTTCACTTTGGAAACTCTTGTTTGTCTATATATTATTTATATTCCACTAACTGCCAATAACTGCAATATTGTTAATTTAATAAACATATTCAAGAGGCCATGGAAAAAATAGATGGGGGGAGAAGTGAGTATCGTATCTACCTCTCTAGAGAAGGTAGAAGTCCATTTTTCAATATTCCAGCTGTTTTTTCTGCTCTAGGCTATGCAATAAGATTGTTAAATAAACAAACCTTTTAGAAAAGTGCTATAGAATAAACACTGAGGACCCATCCTATATTCTTTCCTAGTAAGAGCTAGCTTAAAGGAATGGGCCTCTGTAACACTCCTCTGTTGACAAAGATTCCCTGTTCAGAACCTATTCTAAGGTGTGAAGGCATCACCAGAGCATGCATGCTGGGAACACCTGAGAGCTGCTTTGCTAAACAAACTTTTAAAAATTAAATAACCTAATAGGGCATATAAAATGGAAAGTTGTTTGTTTAGACATGTAATGGCTTCGAGAATTTATGTTCACTTTTAAAATAAATACAATGAAGAGGTTTCCATTGCCCATCTGCCTTTTGTTGCGGGGAGGCAGAAGGATAATTTTTTCTGTCACCACTGAGCATATTTCTCTTAAAATAAAAATAGTTCTTTAGGTCATTCAGTGACCTGGTCAAACCAATCATGTAGATAAACAAAATACCAATGATTGATTGGAAGAGATTGCAAAACCAGTTCTATAAAGGATTGCAATAACAGTATCCTATCTAGTTTCAGAAAAAAATACAGTATGAGTGAATTCTATTTTTCTCATCTAATGAGTATTGAATATTTGAAGGCAATTATATTCTGTTAATCCTAATAATTTTGTTTTGGATTTTTTTGCATTATTGAATCCAAAATCCTCCTGTTCCATCAAAAAAGTAACATAGGAATCCAAACATACTCCTACTTAAGTCAGTGGGGCCACAATTTTGCCTTTTATTGGTTTCCAAGAAGTTTAAAACAAAAATGTGTCTTTGAATACATTTTTAAAAACAATGAAGTGTTTATATAAGACTATACAGATCAGTACTGAACTCCAATTAGTGTCGAGGTTTTTTTTCTGTCCCTATCAGACAGAGCACATGTTGCTGACTGACCATGGAGCAAGTCTTTTTGCCAAGGCCATGGGTGTTCCTGAGATTCCAGGGGAGAAACTTATATCGGAAAGATCCAGGGAGAGATGGAGCAAGAACCTTGAGCCAGATTCTAACCCTCATGAGTTTAAAAAGTAGGTACTGCACAAAATATGTTACACTCTAATGTCTCTGTGGTATCAGTAAGTGCTTTCTCTAACTAGCAACCATGCAGACTCGCTGTAGGATCGCAAAGTTCTGTAGGCTTAATTCTGCCATGACATACACATGTGCTTCCACGTGGTTTTTAAATTATGCCCTCCATGATATGTGGGCAACCTTCAGTAGGCAAGTGTAACTGATGAAATTTGGGAAACAATCCCATTGATGTTGAAGAAGGAAGAGAATCCAGCTCATGCTCACTTAGCAGCGTGGGCCCTCCACCATTGGCAGGTGGGGAAAAAATATTTCCTCTGAAGTTAGCAGATAGTCCTGAACAAAAACACTGAGCAGATCTGGTGAGCAAGGAAGTGCCATCTATATAGAGTCACTCTCCAAAGGAGAGCTGCGGTTTAAATGAGGCACTGTCTCCACTGCTAAACCAACAGCCAGACCCTGGCAGAACATAAATATCTATCCATACGTCTGCATAACCAAGATAGACTGAGATTTGTTTTAAACTGGATCAAACAATTAATTTATAATCTACAAAATTTTGGCTAATAGTTCCTTTCTTCAGGGGTTGGCAGTGGTACTTGGTCACTGAGAAAACAAGCAGACCAGAAAGTATGGTGGTTAAAAATGCATTGCTAAAATAGCCTAAAAACCAGTTCTGGGGGGATGAGGGAGAAAAACAAAGCCATTAGCAGAGGGAGAGGGTAGGAGACAGCAGCAGAATGAAAGACATTTGAAAGAAAGAAACTTTTTAATAATAAAATGGGGGGAGGGGAAAATAGTAGGGAGAATAACCAACTATCAAAATGACTGACCTTTTCAGTGGGGAGTGGGGTTCAATAATACTAACTGTTTGAGCTTCAATCTTGTGACAGTGGAAGGGGGCAAAGACTCTTTAATAGAAAGACAATGTATTATGTATTGTTACTTAGCTATTTTATTAATTAGTATAGTAGTATGACACTAAGTACATCTCAGAGGTCAGCCAAGTTCATGCTGTAGACAGGATGAGGATATATTCTTAACGAATTACAACCATGCAACAGCATGGACTTTCAGTTACTAGTTAAGGGGTAACAGACCACGAATTCCAGTGAGGCTTGAACCTGGTGATCATCTAAATCGAAAGACTTCTCAACCATTCTTGTAGCTGTTTTACTCACTTTGCACTGACTCAGACTTCAGAATGGTGTATGTGGTCACTGTGTATGCTGGTTGTGTTGCTTCAGGTCTCGGGGGTTGTGGTGGGAGATGCGTTGATTTGTGGGGTGGCAAGTGAGGGATGTGCACTGCACTAAGGGGCTGTGTGTGTATTTAGGATTATGCGTGCTGGTTGTGTTGGGTGGGTGGTTTGGAAAGACTGTGGCAGCTGGGCCAAGAAATCCGCCATCTCTGCCATCTCCCTCATACAACCAATGCAACTGTTGCATGTAAATTAGCTGAAGTGTAAGGGTGGTTAAATCGTTGAGTTACCTCCAATATCACAGTGGTCTAGGACTCTTGGCATAGCATAGATACATGTCTTACTGTAGGCTGTACACCACCTGGGTGTAATTTGTAAAGTCTAAAGGGCTGAGAACATAAAAACAGGATGGCAACAGACTGCAAAACTCAGTGATGATTCAACATGGTGATATTCTGAATAAAGAGTTCTCAGCCCTGCTTGTAGCTGTTTCTGTCACTTCACACTGATTCCGACATTTTAGGCTTTAGAGCAGTGGTGAGCAACCTGCGGCCCACAGGCTGCACGCAGCCCATCAGGGTAATCCGCTGGCGGGCCGTGAGACAGTTTGTTTACGTTGACCATCTTCAGGCACAGCCGCCCGCAGCTCCCAGTGGCCGCGGTTCACCGTTCCCGGCCAATGGGAGCTGTAGGAAGCGGCATGGGCTGACCAGTCTATGTGGTAGAGTGATGCATGGCATTTTTAGGACCACTGCTATTTCTTTATTCATTTCTCTTTTTGCATGTATCATCACTAGGCTTTAGAGCTCTCCTCCAATTGGAACTGTGGAGGCAGTGCCCACTTCTGAGTTTCTGTTTCAGGCTAATTCAGAGCTTCAGTGTGTCCCATTTGAAAAATTATCTTCACAGTCAGGAGGGCTAGGAATTTTTATATTCTTTCCAAATGAAAGCTTTCATACTGTAGCATATAAATTTATCATGGGGAGATCAGATAAATAGATCAAACAGGCCAAGAATTTGACATCTGTGCTATTAATTATAAGGTTGATACTGTGTCAGAATTGTTACATATTGCTTGTTATCTGAAATGGATAGTGGATTTCATAATGAAACTCTCTACATTAAAAAAACAACACAATTATATGAAAATGAAGTGATTCTGACATGAGACTAGATTAAAGTTAATGACATTCAATTGTAGACTTCTGTTGTAATCTCACATTTGTAAAAGCTACCTGCAGAATGGACACAACATGCTTTGGCAAGTATTCTTAACCCTGCCTAATTTTGTGAAATATTATTGTTGGCAGAGACCCTGGAACAGTTGGTGCTGTTGCTATAGACAATGAAGGAAACGTAGCTTGTGCAACATCCACTGGGGGACTCACTAATAAACTGGTTGGCCGAGTCGGTGATTCAGCATGCATAGGTACGGGTAAATTAATCAGTTAACACTCACATTTTCTATGATTAAAATGAAATATTGACACTAACTGATCTAGAATTGAGGCTTAAATTAAAGCATACTAAAATGAGTCAGTTTATCCTTTTAGCGACTGCTCCTTCCATGCAACCAGAAGGCTGCAGGTGGGGTAGATGTTTTATACTTACTGTCCAGCTTTCTGGTAGGTCTGAACAAACAGAAATAGGAGACATTCCCCCTTTTTCTGGAAACAGTATGGTCTGGGGTTTCCCTATCATGTCCCTTATACTGTGATACTCTTATGCAAAAACCAAGAACTCATCTGCTATGTTCCCTTGTAACACGGACAAAATTGCAACCTGTTCCCCTCTAAGGCTCTATTAGTTGCTCAGATGGTGTTTAATCCAGGTGTCTCCCAAAGAAAAGGGTAAAAACTAATGTGAAAAATTAACCAAATGCACCAGATTCTTCTCCCATTTATACCATTGTATATCAGGTGCAACTCCAATTGCAGTCATTGGAGTTTCATTAGAGCAATGAGAATTTGACTAGAAGTCTCTAACATGACTGGCAACTTAAGTCACTCTTATTTAAAGCTTTGACTCTCTCAATAAGTTCCTGTTCATAAAGAGCCATGGAAAGCATGATGGTTGGGAGCAGAATAGAGGAAATGTTATAAGTGTTCTCTCATCTGTAGATAAAGGGACTCTTAATCCATTCTCCAGTGAATTCCTCTAACGGGACAGGCTTGTATTTGGTGATTGCTACATCGTTCTCCCATGGAACCAGAAACTGAAAAAACAATATTTTTAGTACAACATGTTCCAAACTTGTTGTAGAATAGAATATGGCAACATTTTCAGTGCATATTGGATCTTCTGGGAGGTCCAGATTTAATCAAGGGAGGGAACTTGAGTATCCCTTTTTGGGTGGGAAGGAGGAAAACCTTTCACTCTCTGCTGCTCCCCATCCTAAACTCCATACTAACTGTAGTAATCCTATCCTATGCACCTCCAAAAGCCCATGGCAAATAACTGCCTCAGCAGATACAATGGAGATGACCAGCGTAGAGAATGGTAGGGAAGGGAGCCAGTGGATAAGGGGGCACGGAATGAAGTAGTGGTGATGATGGGAAGGGGGGTCAGCAGCCTGAGAGCATTCTGCTTCTCCTGAGGACCTCAGGTTCATCACTCTGTGCTACGTAAGAGGTGCATCACGGCCCACCCCCCACAAGTCTTTGGACACTATCTGGGGGTTGATCTGCCTTAATTGTCTCAGTGGGATCCCTCAAAACACACCTGCACTCACAAAGAGCCTTATTAGGCTTGGCAGATGTTAGCCAAAATAGGATTGCAGGAGGGGGAGAGATTTTGGTTGACCCCTGAACAACATCTTAAGGCACCTAACCAGTCTCCTAATGCTTGGCAAGGATGATGTACTTACCCACATGGAGTCATTCTCCTGTGTCTCCCCTGTGGTCTGCAGGAATAAAGCACCAACTGTGTGACCCTCAAGGGGCCTACAGGAGTTTCCCGTTCAAAAATATTATCTGCCAGGACTTTTTTCTCTCCAAGAGCATCATCGGTGTGTGGCTTTTTTAAGATTCATTTTTTGGGGGAGGCACAACATTCATAAAAAGGAGCATGCTTGAAACCATGTCTCTTCTGAATGCAAGATTTTCTACTTTTTTTTTTTTAATTCAAAGAATTTTAAAAGCATAAGCAAACGATAATTTGACTTTGTTTGCCATGGCTCCTGACATTGTAACTATTAATTGCACCATTCGTGAGCACTAGATTGACTTTAAAAAAAACCAAACTGTTCAGTGAGTGGTTGTTTTAGCTGAGATTTGGGATATCAGGTGGCTGTAGGACCCTAACTTTGGTACTGATTCTAGTGACCCACAGAGAGGCACAAACACCTGTTGCTTAAATGATGTCACCTGGAGGTCCTCTGATATCAGCAGGTTTGCTGCACTTCTGGGTCAGTGCAGCCTTTTGAATTTACAAAGCTAACTTGGAAGCAGTTCTTCTGTTTGGGCTTTTCTCCCATGCTCTGTCACAGTGGAATCTTAGTGCTGCTACCTGGCGAGCTCTTACCACCTCTCTGCTGCCCATTGGTCAGCACATTCCTGCAGTGCACCTCCCTAACCAGTCAGTCATCAGTGCAGATCTAACTGCCTCACATCCTCCACTTCCTGCTTCCTATTTTCCCCACCATCACCCTGCCTGCCTTTCCACCTTTGTCTTTCCTGCATGCCTCTCCTCCATCTACCTGCTATTGATCTGGCTACTATTAATGCTCACTCCTTTCTATTCCAACATCAGATTCGCCATTATTCCTCCTTCCCCCATTATGCCATTATCTTTCCAACCCTATAACTCGGCAACCAACCTCTTCTAGCTGTGACTGACTTCTCACACTGTTGTTGAAACTTTGAGGAAGAAATCAGAAACAAAGATGTCACATATGAACTTTCAGGTCTTTGTTCCTAGAAGCAACAGGACCTCCAGAACTTTAGAAATTGGCCTGTGATTTGAAATCATGCATTGCTTGTAAATCTCTTTTGCCCTAAAGCTTTAGTATCATACTTTTTCTTTGAGCAGGAAGTGGAGGCTATGCTGATAACCATGTTGGTGCCATCTCTACCACAGGACATGGAGAAAGCATGATGAAAGTGGTCCTAGCCCGACTTATTCTCTATCACATGGAACAAGGTACAATCTAAACTTTCCAGTTAAGATGAAGGAAAGTAATACCGGAACTAACTGGTTTATGTAAATTATATTCTTAGCAATACAGTTCCTGTCCCCCCCCCCCCAAAAAAAAAAACCAACAACTGGTTTCCTGGCCATTTTTGGTTGGATTATCTCAAAGCACACACAAAATAGCAGGACTAAAAGTGCAAACCAAATAAATTCCAACTGTGTTCTTTGAATATCAAGTAGTGTGGATATTTTTGTTCCATTATGTTTTAGATACAGCATCATAATATATCATTATTCATATAAATTATTTTATGTTTAACTGAAGCTTTCTTTTACATTTTTAAGTAATTTCATGAGCAGAGAATTGGAAAAATGCAAATGCAAGCAAGGATTAGTAAAAACAAAAAGAGTACAAATAAAGGAAAGTGCAAAGCTTCCATACACAAGAAGTTTAGAGACTCCACAAGTTCTAACAATTCATAGGACTGAATTGCTTGTAGCAATAGAAATTTTACAACCTTTTTCTCTCTATTCAAAAAGGAATTCATATGACTGCATTTTAGTTTTGTTTTGGAAAGTGTACTAAACTGTGTGTCAAGTAGACCAGGTGCATATGTGGTAAACAGCTGGCATGGAGTGTCTCATCTGACTGTAACACAATCTAACTGTGGATGACTCTTTAAAGCTTTACCTTCATCAGTTAGGATGTCATCCAAACCCTTGATTATATTACAGCCTGTAAACAGTCAGACAACATACTTGTACTGCACGCAGTTACAGAACCATTAATGTAGACATCACTGCTAATTTTAGAAAGCTATGGTTAGCAAGTATTAATGAGCAATAACTTTTGATACTCTTACCGGAATATGAATTACAGTAAACCATTTTTCATTTACATTCCTATTCATAAGAGAAATGTGAAACAAGAAGGCAAGTAGCAGCTGAGAAGATTTCTGTAACTGCTACATGTTTTGTGGTCCCAACATATGCTATTCATGGTTCATTCTTAGCAGAGCCAAGAGAAAATATCAGTATAAAATATAATACTCCATACAGATTATTCCCCAAAGCCCTGACATGTCACAGCCCCACCTCACTGTCCTGTTTCACTGGAGTTCATTCCTTTCATAAATGGCCTCCCAATCTTAAATTTACCAGAAAGAATTGAGCCAGGTTCTTTTCTCACATGCCCTGGTTTTACATTGGAGTAACTCCATTGTTTTCAGTGGAGTTGCACCTGATTTACATTAGCCTGAGAAGAAAATCACACTAAAACCCTTTTGAAACATTTCTAAATTTCTTAGTGTGTAGAAATCCTTTCATTGTTAGCTTGCCGCTATTCAGCTTTCCCTGAAATGCTGAGGAGCAACCCAGCTTCCAGGCAAAGACCCCAGCAAATGAGCAATTCCTCAGCATTTCAAGAAAGGGCCAAAACTCACTCCTTTCGTTATTTCTACTTTGAGCACTTGAGCTGCCAACAGAAGCAGAATATTTAAGAACCGTAAAATAAGCCTGTGCGCACACTTAGGGAAAAAATTTCAGAAGTGTCTAAGTGACTTAAGAGCCTATATGTCATTGAAAGTCAGTGTGATATAGGCTCCTAAATGCTTAGTTTATTTTTGAAAATAGGATTCAGACTACTAAAAATAGGAAACAAGTGTTTTAGAATACCAGTGTTGCATATAATGCATCCATGAAGTGTTAAGAATGGCTGGCTCTCCCTTAACATCTTTCATTTGGGGAGAGTCTTATTTCTGTTTCCTCAATATTTGAAGGAATGTTTTGAACAGTGTGTTTTAATTAGTTTCCTCCATTTTGCTGGGTGCCAAGTATTGCAAGTTCACGTAAGTTCTTCTTGTCATGTATAATCTGTGACTTGTTTGGAAAAAATCTTTAACAGCTATTGGAATTTCTGCCTTATGGTGGCAGCTGTTGCCTTGGTGAAAAGTCACGGGATGAAATCCTGATCCTGTTGAAGTCAGTGGCAAAACTCCCATTGACTTCAGTAGTCAGGATTTTGCCACAAGGTTAGAGAATGGATTCCCAACTTGCAGTGGCAAAGATTGTGAATAGTTTCTATTATGGGTTTTTTTGCACAGAAAGTTTGAAGGAGGGCTAATGCATATAGTCAGTAGACACACACACACACTCTCTCTCTCTCTCTCTCTCTCTCTCTCACATTACAGCTGCTTTAGTTCACAGTATTAAGACCAAGCACTACGGCATTTCTGGAGACAAATGAAGGGTTACAGCTTGTGAACAAGGACATAACTATTAACAGACTTCTGCGTAGGACAAAGTGTTCTTCAATTTGTTTATAAAGTGCTCTCATTAGAAGGGATTGAGTATGGTAAAGGATCTTGGCTGTTGGTGTCATCAGTGCATAGTTTGGTAACAATATGAAGGCTGATAGCAGATCCTGACCAACAGTGGCTGCACCCACAGTAGCATCAGCGTCTACATTACCAAAATTTATCACAAACAGAATTCACACTCTTAGCTCCTCAGGGTTCATTGGTCTTACTTTTTGTAGGGGTTCCCACAGTGACGTTTCAGTTCAATTCTCCATGCATTCTCTCTTAGGGTTTTGGCTGGCTGGCTGGTTCTTCCTCACATGCTCAGGGTCTAACTGATCGCCATATATGGGGTTGAGAAGGAATTTTCACCCAAGTCAAATAGGCAGTGACCTTGGGGTTTGGTTTTTTTTGCCTTCCTCTGCAGCCTGTGGGTGTGGGTCATTTGCCAGGATTATCTGGGTATATCTCAATCATTTTCCTGCCATTGTGGGGGGCCTCAGGCATGGTGCACTTCAATCCCTCCTATTCTCTGCCTGTGGCTTGTAATAGTCTAATCTCCTAAGGGCTGTGATACTTTAGTCTACTTTCGGTTGTTGGGTTTTGAGTGGGTGCTGGGGAGGTTGGTGGCCTGTCATATATAGGAGGTAAGACTAGATGATCTGATGGTCCCTCCTGGCCTTAAACTGTCACTCTGTGAATTATTGTGAGTGTTCGTCATAAGTGTATTAGACAAATTCCCTGGCAGGCCGCTGCTAGTGGCACATTTGCAGATTGCCAACAGTGACCACCACCACCCTTCAAAAATGTCCCATTATGTGTCACTGAACTACAAAGTTCACCAGATATGCTAGATCAAAAAGACTAAAACCTCAGAATAATGGGAAGCTACATAAACCCTGTCTCTGCAGTATTACTACAGCATAGAAGCTATTTGCAGTTGTTCACATTCCTCCCATAAACAAAGCATTTTCCAGCCATTGCACTTGTAACTTCTTGGGCATTCAGTAAAAGAAATATAGAGGGCCTGGTTCTGCACAGAGTGAAGTCTGAAGAGTACTTTGTCATTGACTTCAATAGGACCAGAAGCAGATACTACATGAGCATCACTCTTCTGTGTTCTTGTTTTCAGGAATGTCACCGGTGGACGCTGCTGACACTGCATTGAATTATATGAAAACAAGAGTGGGTGGATTAGGAGGTGTCATAGTTGTCAGCAATTCAGGGGGCTGGGCAGCAAGGTTCTCCACCAAGCAGATGTCTTGGGCTACAGTGAAGGATGACCAGTTGCAGTATGGCATTTACACAGGGGAGATACATACGAGCTCTGTTATTGAGTCCAAGTAATTCTGGGGATGAAGAAAAGTGGACAGTACAGCAGGACAAAGATCTCAGTCTTCATGGGGAGCAGTGAAAATTGATGTTATCTTTCTGAAAAGATTTACCCTCTATTAAATAGTCCCAGAATTCACCACATTTTACAAGCAAACTGAAACCCAGAAGCACTGGGCTTAAAGATGATGGATGTGGATATAGTGATCAATTAAATGTCTCTAGAAAGCACCAGGGCTGGTGTCCTCTTTTCAGAAACCAGATAGCGTATAGGCATGTACAAGGGCATCCCCTCATGTCTGGGCTGGCTGTCTTCTAGCACCCTCTGCCGACAGTTGCTCAAGCCCTGTAGTGATCTGCCTCTTCTTGTGACTCAGCCTCTCCAGCCAGATCCCACCCCTTTTATGGTAGTGAAGTCCAACAGATAATCCAATGTCCTTACAAAAGGTCTTCAGCCCCGATTCTGGCCTACTGTGCTCCTTAGAGCTGCTTATCTCAGGGCTGTCAAAAGTCCTTTTCCACTTATATCAGGGGCTTCATGCCATCTTCCCTGGTGGCTAGCAGGGGAACCCAGGTCCTCCCACTACACTAGGTTCCAGTTCAAGGACCCTACAACCAGCAGCCAAAGTCTACCATGTCAGACTCTTTATTGCTGCCTCTCTGGACTTCTTCCTACCAAGTCTGCCAGCAGGTCTCTCTCACAACCTCTCTAAATTCACCCTCCTTTCAGGGCCAGATCTTCCCCCTGGAATCCGCCAGTAAATCTCATACCAAGTGTACAATTTAACCCGTCTTCACTTTTCATCCTTCCTAAGTTTCCCTTACACAGTCCCTCAGTTAACCACCTGCCAGAGCTCTCTTACTGAAAGTCCAGATCCTGCCCTTTTATCAGAGCTCACCACACTGAAGCTTGTTCAGTCCTAGTGGCTGCACTCTCTCTCACCTGGCCTCTTGCTAAACTTCTCTACCCATAAGAGGGTTCCAGGGCCAACCTTCTTCCTAGACTTCCTCCTCGACCCTCAGGGTCTTGCTACTCTCTTATACCTGAGGAGTGAATGCAAAATTCTTTTCTCTCTCCCCGAAACCACCTTCTTTCTTTTTTCTATCTGCTTCCTGTTTTATGGTGCAGCAGCCTCAGTCTATGAGGCTATGACTGCCACTTACAGCAGTTTTTACATAAGCAAAATCTATATCCTCTCACCCAGTCCTGTATCCTTAAAAAATCAAATAAATTCTTTTTTAATACTGCCCCACTTTCCCAGTACTCAGAATATATTTGTTCACCTTGGGTGCATCTCAGTTCTTCATAAAGAATTTTTCTATGTAACTGCCCCTGCATTGCCACAGCAGATGCTTAACTGTTTCTTGGACTTTGCAGGTGTCCATAACCTATTTTTGTGCTTGTTTAGTAAATATAAATTACCATTCAGATCACAGTGACTTGTTAGCCCTCTAAATGTATAGTTACTTCACTTCTTCTATCATAGCTATTAAGTATACCATTATCCTCAAGTTTAGGACATATTTCATAGGACCTTTGTCCTTTTTTTTCCTCTTTGGTCCATAATTCTTGACATTCCCTCTGAAGTTCTCTCTTAAACAAACTTTTGAAGTCCTGTATATTCAGAGGGCTCTTTATGACAATCTCCTCATTTTAAGGCATTTTTCACTGCTTTATCTGCCATTTTGTTGCCCAGTATCCCAGCAAGCACTGCAATCCACACTATTATGATAGGTATACCCAATTGTACTCTCTTTAGTTAAGAATAATTGATTGAACCAGTCCTGCTTTCCGAGGCTTCCTTTCTAATCACCCTTATACTTGATATACCTGTCATAATGGCCACAAAATTGGATAGTCTCATAGGTCTCTTTATTTCAGATTCAGGGATACAAAAGGCCCTTCCCAAACTGTATTCTTATCTCTAGAGCAGTCAGTATAGGTTTGGCAATGATGACCCCATTTGCCATGTATAAACTCTTAAATTATAGCTGTTTTATTTGATGGTTCTACTCTTACCTTTGTTGTATCATATAATTTCAAATCCACAACTGGGGAGAAAACCATCCTGCTATAGTTTGATTTCCCATGACTAAGGATTTTAATTTCTTCCAGACCTTCCTTTTAACCCACCTTTTGACCCTGTTCACAGGTGGGAGTTTGTGTCTACTGTGACAGACCCAGACCAGTGGGGTACAGGAGTCTGGTAGAGGGCAAATATACTGGTCACTGGATGAGTAGTTTTCTGTTCCCTGAGTGACCAGAGCAGGGGCTGCACTAGAGTAATCAGGAACCTGCTAGAACCAGTTAAGGCAGGCAGGCTAATTAGGATACCTGGAACCAATTAAGAAGAAGCTGCTAGAATCAATTAAGGCACCTGGGTTTTAAAAGGAGCTCACTTCAGTTTGTGGGTGGGAGTGTGAGGAGCTGGGAGCAAGAGGCGCAAGGAGCTGAGAGCGAGAGGGTGCGCTGCTGGAGGACGGAGGAGCACAAGCGTTATCAGACACCAGGAGGAAGGTCCTGTGGTGAGAATAAGGAAGGTGTTTGGAGGAGGCCATGGGGAAGTAGCCCAGGGAATTGTAGCTGTCATGCAGCAGTTACAGGAGGCACTATAGACAGCTGCAGTCCACAGGGCCCTGGGCTGGAACCCGGAGTAGAGGGTGCCCCCCCCACCCCCCCAAACCTCCCAATTGACCTGGACTGTGGGTTCTTCCAGAGGGGAAGGTCTCATGGGTTGGGGAACAGCCCAATGGTGAATCTCTGAGGCAGGAAAATCCGCCAATAAGCGCAGGACCCACCAAGATAGAGGAGGAACTTTGTCACCTCATATATTTGTTTAGTATCTCATCTTATCTTATCTTTGCTATTTCCATTAATCTTAGCTCAAAAGTTTAAATCTAACAATTTCTACCTTAAATTTCTAGGCATTTCTCAGGTTGCTACCTGCAGCACACATGAGAGTCCAGAGTCGTAATACTCGCACAACATGTGAGTCACAGAGCTTGGGCTTGGATCAGCTCTGATGAAATTTTTTTCTTTTTAGTGTTGATTTTAGAAGTTGAATTAAAGTCTTGGTATCCATAATCTATAACTGGTGTTATTAATGCCCTTTACAGCATCAACAGTTTGTTCTTATCTGTACCCTAGTTGTTCCCAGCAATACTTTTAAGCAAATTCATCCTATCTTTACAGTTAAACCTGATTTTTATCTATAACCCTTCCAAGTTAGTTTATTGAACATAACTCCTAAGAATGTTAAAATTTTGAACTGATTTTTTTTTCTTCTGTGTATAGAGAGGTTCTGTTCTTCCCCAGTCTTACTTTTTGGTGAAGATCATTCCCGTTGTTTGGGCAAGTGAGAACCTAAATCCCCAATTATCTCCCCATTCTGAAATTCCCAAGTGCCTCATTGGTTCTCTCCACAGCTATCTTAAGTCTTCTATATTTGGCCCATATATCACAGTAATCTGCAAATAGACTAATATCTATTCCCTCCTGTATACTCTCCGGGAGATCATTAATAATAATAATAATGTTAAACAGGGTTGGCCTGATAACACTCCCCTCTGAAATGCAATTAGTACATTTATAAATATTCGACAAACCTGCCCCCACCTGACTTGTATGGTTCTACCACTTAAGCAGTCTCTTATCCACCAAAACATTCTTCCTCTTTCTCCAACTGTGGCTACTTTATACATAAAGCTTCCTTCCGTAGCATGTCATATGTTTTTCAGTATCCAAAAAGACAGCTATCAAAATCTGTTTTGTATTTGTTTCTAATCTTACAATATGATCAACTATGCATCTTCCATTCCTGAAACCACTTTGTACACAGTTTATAATTTCATTTTTTCCAAGTATGCTACTAATCTCCCATTTATCAGTCTTTTCATAATGTTTCCCACACCGGATGTGAGAGAGCTATATGCATCACGTCTTTGTATAGTTTGCCACAAAAGCTTATGCCCAAATAAATCTGTTAGTCTTTCAGGTGCCACCGGACTCCTCATTGTTTTTGTGGATACAGACTAACACGGCTACCCCCTCTGATATTTTTTTTAACTTGTTTATGTCTCCGAAACTTTTGAATCTTTGTTCATTTTCTCACAATACTCTCGCCAACTCTCTTCACATTCTTAATCATTCTTTCCGCCATTGCTTTACATCTTTTATAGTTCATTAAGTCCTTGCTATTCATTGTATTGTTTGCTTGTTTATATATTTGTTTACTTGTTTGTATATACTTCTTTAATTGCTGCTAGACAATCTTCATTCTACTAGGGAACTGGATTTCTGAGTTTGTGGCAGTTTGATGTTTTACATATAGCTAGGTGGGCTGCTGTTACAACTCCCTTTATTGTATTATCATGAAATTCCTCTAGATTATCACTGATACAATTGGATATTAGATATTCAGCATACTTACTGTTAGAGTCCCCAGTTTGCCTTTCTAAGGCTCTAGGTAGGAATTTCTTAAGTGTTTTCAACATTACCTTGGCCTCGCTATAGATTTCCCAGCTGCATTTACATTCTATATTGCATTTTGCTATTCTCAGATCTAAACATAAAAAGGTTCTATTCACAGAATTAAACCTAGTAGGTGCTCTGGTATTGCTCAATACTGGGTTGTGCAGTTCAAAGAACTGTTCCAGGCATTTGTCGCTATAATCAGTTTTCCTGCTTCCGCACAATTCATTATGGCTATTAAAATCTCCACAAATAATATCCAGGCCTTTGATACCCTTAACTAACTCCTTCCAATTCTAGATTGTCTAGTTGTTGTTTTTTTTTTAGATGGGTTATAAACCTTATTGATTTGTGTAAGGGAGTGTTATCCTGTAGAGGAATCTCAACAGCATTGTACTCAAAACTTATGTTCTGTACATCTGTCAGTGGTTCCCAAACTGGGGTTCGCAACCCCCTGGGGGTTTGCAGAACGTTACAGGGGGTTTGCCAGAAAAATTTCTCTAATGGCGGCCAGAGAACCCCAGGCATTGGAGGCAGCAGGTGGGACCCGGTTGCAGGGCAGATAGCCCGAGCCCCAGGGAGAGCGGGGTTGGGCAGTTTGGGCTGGCAGCCCGAGCCCTGCCCCCGTCAGCGGAGGAGCCGGCAGCCCGAACCCCAGCGCTCCGCGCGAGGCTGGCAGCCTGAGCCCAGGGAGAGCGGGGCTGGGCAGTTTTGGGCTGGCAGCCCAAGCCCTGCCCCCATCAGTGGGGGAGCCGGCAGCCCGAAAAAGCTACTGGGGGGAAGCTGTTCTAGACTTGATTTTAACAAATAGGGAGGAACTCGTTGAGAATTTGAAAGTAGAAGGCAGCCTGGGTGAAAGTGATCATGAAATCATAGAGTTTGCAATTCTAAGGAAGGGTAGAAGGGAGTACAGCAAAATAGAGACAATGGATTTCAGAAGGCAGATTTTGGTAAGCTCAGAGAGCTGATAGGTAAGGTCCCATGGGAATCAAGACTGAGGAGAGTTGGCAGTTTTTCAAAGGGACACTATTAAGGGCCCAAAAGCAAGCTATTCCGCTGGGTAGGAAAGATAGAAAATGTGGCAAAAGACCACCTTAGCTTAATCACGAGATCTTGCATGATCTAAAAGATAAAGAGTCCTATAAAAAATGGAAACTAGGACAGATTACAAAGGATGAATATAGGCAAATAACACAGGAATGCAGGGGCAAGATTAGAAAGGCAAAGGCACAAAATGAGCTTAAACTAGCTATGGGACTAAAGGGAAACAAGAAGACTTTTTATCAATACATTAGAAGTAAAAGGAAGACCAAGGACAGGGTAGGCCCACTGCTCAGTGAGGAGGGAGTAACAGGAAACTTGGAAATGGCAGAGATGCTTAATGACTTCTTTGTTTCGGTCTTCACCGAGAAGTCTGAAGGAATGCCTAACATAATGAATGCTAATGGGAAGGGGGTAGGTTTAGAAGATAAAATAAAAAAAGAACAAGTTAAAAATCACTTAGAAAAGTTAGATGCCTGCAAGTCACCAGGGCCTGATGAAATACATCCTAGAATACTCAAGGAGCTAATAGAGGAGGTATCTGAGCCTCTAGCTATTATCTTTGGAAAATCATGGGAGAGATGCCAGAAGACTGGAAAGGGCAAATATAGTGCCCATCTATAAAAAGGGAAATAAAAACAACCCAGGAAACTACAGACCAGTTAGTTTAACTTCTGTGCCAGGGAAGATAATGGAGCAAGTAATTAAGGAAATCATCTGCAAACACTTGGAAGGTGGTAAGGTGATAGGGAACAGCCAGCATGGATTTGTAAAGAACAAATCATGTCAAACCAATCTGATAGTTTTCTTTGATAGGATAACAAGCCTTGTGGATAAGGGAGAAGCTGTGGATGTGGTATACCTAGACCTTAGTAAGGCATTTGATACGGTCTCGCATGATATTCTTATCAATAAACTAGGCAAATACAATTTAGATGGGGCTACTATAAGGTGGGTGCATAACTGGCTGGATAAACGTACTCAGAGTTGTTGTTAATGGTTCCCAATCCTGCTGGAAAGGCATAACAAGTGGGGTTCCGCAGGGGTCTGTTTTGGGACCGGCTCTGTTCAATATCTTCATTAACTACTTAGATATTGACATAGAAAGTATACGCTTATTAAGTTTGCAGATGATGCCAAACTGGGCGGGATTGCAACTGCTTTGGAGGACAGGGTCATAATTCAAAATGATCTGGACAAATTGGAGAAATGGTCTGAGGTAAACAGGATGAAGTTTAACAAAGACAAATGCAAAGTGCTCCACTTAGGAAGGAAAAATCAGTTTCACACATACAGAATGGGAGGAGACTGTCGAGGAAGGAGTACAGCAGAAAGGAATCTAGGGGTTATAGTGGACCACAAGCTAAATATGAGTTGTCAGTGTGATGCTGTTGCAAAAAAAGCAAACATGATTCTGGGATGCATTAACAGGTGTGTTGTGAGCAAGACACAAGAAGTCATTCTTCCGCTCTACTCTGCACTGGTTAGATCACAGCTGGAGTATTGTGTCCAGTTCTGGGCACCACATTTCAAGAAAGATGTGGAGAAATTGGAGAGGGTCCAGAGAAGAGCAAGAAGAATGATTAAAGGTCTTGAGAACATGACCTATGAAGGAAGGCTGAAAGAATTGGGTTTGTTTAGTTGGAAAAGAGAAGACTGAGAGGGGACATGATAGCAGTTTTCAGGTATTTAAAAGGATGTCATAAGGAGGAGGGAGGAAACTTGTTCACCTTAGCCTCTAAGGATAGAACAAGAAGCAATGGGCTTAAACTGCAGCAAGGGAGGTCTAGGTTGGACATTAGGAAAAAGTTCCTAACTGTCAGGATGGTTAAACACTGGAATAAATTGCCTAGGGAGGTTGTGGAATCTCCACCTCTGGAGATATTTAAGAGTAGGTTAGATAAATGTCTATCAGGGATGGTCTAGACAGTATTTGGTCCTGCCATGAGGGCAGGGTCCCTTCAAGTCCTAGAATCTATGAATCCTAGCGCGCCGGCGGGGCTGGCAGCCCGAGCCCCAGGGAGAGCAGGGCTGGGCAGTTGGGGCTGGCAGCCCGAGTCCTGGCAGTTAGCGGGGGAGCCGGCAGCCCGAACCCCAGTGCTCTGCACGGGGCCGGCAGCCCGGGGCCGCAGCCCAGACCCTGGCACGGGGCCAGTAGCCTGAGCCCTGTAGTGGGCAGGGTGGCAGCTGAGACCCCAGGCATGCATGTGGCCGCTCAGATCCCTGTCCTTGTCAGATGGGAAGTTGTTATGGAGGGCAGAGGGAGCAGGGGCCACGCTGTACGTGGTAGGTGGTCCAAGCTAATTTGTCCCTTGCAGGACACCCTCCTAGGGACAGACCTCGTGGCGGAAGAAAAGCTGTTTGCAATCAAAACCAGCCGGAAGCACGTTGTAGCCCGTCTAGCAGTGTTAAGGTGCCTCAGTAATTGTCATTCTCTCTGGAGTGCTGTTTTGCTTCAGTGAGACTTGAGTGAATCTTCTCATTTTCTAGTTTGTTGGTTGTTAGCAGTCTCTCTGTGTTGTTTTTATTAGCACTTTTGTACACAAGTTCAATGGATAAGTGGCTGAAAAAGGAAAGTGTAAAGACGCAAGAATCAGCTAGTGTTTCCTCAAGTCCACGCGGTGGAAAATCTAAGTTTAATGATTATGATGGTCCTGGAAAGTCACTTACAAAGAAAAGAAAATATGACTATGATTATATAAAATATGGCTTTACATGCATTGGTGATCAAGAACGTCCACAACCACTGTGTGTGATTTGTGATGATGTTCTAGCAAACAGCAGCCTCAAACCGTCTCTACTTCGACGCCATTTAGAAACTAGGCATCCTGCACACATCAACAAGCCGGTTGATTTTTTTCAAGCGAAAATTAGCTGAGGAAAAGTGACATTACCAGTTTTATATCCAAAGCAAGTACTGATAAATGAAAATGCACTTGAAGCATCATACCATGTGAGCTACCGAGTAGCAAAAGCATCAGAAGCCCATACCATAGTAGAGAGCTTGATTGGTCCATGTATAAAAGAAGTAGTTCATTGCATGCTTGGAGAAAAGGCTGCAAAAAGGATTAACGTGGTACCTTTGTCCAATAATACATTGTCACGAAGAATTAATGACATGTCAAATAATGTAGAGATCACAATTGTACAAAGAGTGAAATATAGTCCATATTATGCTATACAGTTGGATGAAGCAACTGATGTAGCTAATCTAGCTATTTTGCTACTGTTTGTATGTTATGTGAATGAAGGTCTGGTTGAAGAAGACTTGTTGTTTTGCCAACCATTGGAAGAACGTACAACTGGAGGAAGATATCTTCAATCTGACTAATGCATATTTGCAAGAAAAGGAAATAGATTGATGTCGTTGCCTAGGCATTTGCACTGATGGGGCCACTTCAATGACGGGGAAGTATACTGGATTTGTAGCTTGAACAAAAAAGGTTGCATCAAAAGTCTCTTGGACTCATTGCAGCATCCATAGACAAGCCCTTGCAATAAAACACATGCCTGAGGGACTGAAGGAAGTGCTGAACAATGCAGTGAAAAAAGACGGTTACTCACCGTTGTAACTGTTGTTCTTCGAGATGTGTTGCTCATATCCATTCCATTAGGTGTGTGCGCGCCGCGTGCACGATCGTCGGAAGATTTTCTACCCTAGCAACACCGGCGGGTCGGCTGTGGAGCCCCCTAGAGTGGCGCCTTCATGGCGCTGAATATATACCCCAGCCGACCCGGCGCCCCCTCAGTTCCTTCTTGCCGGCTACTCCGACAGTGGGGACGGGGGGCGGGTTTGGAATGGATATGAGCAACACATCTCGAAGAACAACAGTTACAACGGTGAGTAACCGTCTTTTCTTCTTCGAGTGCTTGCTCATATCCATTCCATTAGGTGACTCCCAAGCCCAACTTAGGTGGTGGGGTCGGAGTGAGACATTGCTGTGTGCAAAACCGCTGATCCGAAGGCAGCATCGTCCCTGGACTGCTGCACTAGTGCATAGTGTTCTGTAAACGTGTGGACTGACGACCAAACCGCAGCTCTACAAATGTCCTGGATCGGAACTTGCGCCAGGAAAGCCGTCGAGGAAGCTTGGGCCCTCGTGGAGTGAGCGGTGAGGTGTGGTGCTGAGACACCTGCCAGGTCGTAGCAAGTCCGGATGCAAGACGTAATCCAGGAGGATAGGCGTTGTGATGAGACCGGTGAGCCTTTCATTCGGTCGGCCACTGCAACGAAGAGTTGCGTCGTCTTTCTAAAGTGCCTTGTGCGGTCAATATAGAAGGCCAGGGCCCTGCGTACGTCCAGAGAATGCAAACGTTGATCCTGGCGAGTAGCATGTGGTTTAGGGTGAAAGACCGGGAGAAATATATCCTGGTTGATATGAAATGGAGAAACCACCTTAGGGAGAAAGGCAGGATGTGGGCGGAGCTGCACTTTATCCTTATGAAAAACTGTGTAAGGGGGCTCGGATGTAAGCGCCCTGAGTTCAGAAACGCGCCTTGCTGAGGTGATGGCTACGAGGAAGGCTGTCTTCCAGGATAGGTACAGAAGTGAACAGGTGGCCAGTGGCTCGAATGGATGACCTGTGAGCTTGGAAAGAACCAGGTTGAGGTCCCACGTCGGAACGGGCTGACGTTGCTGTGGGTACATCCGGTCTAAGCCCTTGAGGAATCTAACGACCATCGGGTTAGAGAATACCGAAGACGCGAGTTCCCCTGGGTGAAAGGCCGATATAGCGGCCAGGTGAACTCTAATTGAAGATATCGCCAACCCTTGCTGTTTTAGGGAGAGGAGATATTCCAAAATGAGAGGGATAGGTGCCCGTAACGGGAACGTGGCTCGTTGTTCGCACCAACAGGAGAACCGCTTCCACTTGGCCAAGTATGTGGTCCGTGTTGAGGGCTTCCTACTGCTCAGCAGAATCTGTTGGACAGAGTGCGAGCACTGCTGCTCTGCCTGGGTGAACCATGGAGCAGCCACGCCGTGAGGTGGAGTGATTGCAGGTCGGGGTGACGCAGGCGACCGTGGTCCTGAGAGATGAGATCCGGGCATAATGGAAGCGGGATCGGTGTCTGAACCGAGAGTTCCAACAGCGTGGTGTACCAATGTTGTCTCGGCCACGCTGGGGCGATCAGAATCACCTGTGCCTGGTCTCTGCGCAATTTGAGCAGTACCTTGTGGACCAGAGGAAACGGAGGGAAGGCATAAAACAGGTGGTCTTTCCAGGGAAGGAGAAACGCATCCGAGAGGGAGCCCGGAGCTCGACCTTGCAGGGAGCAGAACACGTGGCACTTCCTGTTGTCTCGAGATGCAAACAGGTCTATCTGGGGAAACCCCCACTTCTGGAAAACGGAATGTATGATGTCCGGACGGATAGACCACTCGTGTGTTTGAAAGGACCTGCTGAGTCGGTCCGCTAAAGTGTTCTGGACTCCAGGGAGGAACGATGCCGTGAGATGGATTGAGTGGGCGATGCAGAAGTCCCACAGGCGAATGGCCTCTTGGCATAGAATTGACGAACGCGCTCCTCCTTGCTTGTTGATGTAAAACATGGCCGTGGTGTTGTCGATGAGAACTAACACACAGCGGCCACGTAGGAGATTGAGAAATGCCTGGCACGCCAGGCGCACCGCCATCAGTTCCCGAACATTGATGTGCAGGGCTAGCTGGGGTGCAGTCCACAGGCCCTGGGTATGGTGCTCGTTGAGATGGGCGCCCCAACCCAGAGATGAAGCGTCTGTGACCAGGTGCAGAGAGGGTTGTGGGGCGTGAAACGGCATCCCCTCGCAAACCACACTGTGATCTAGCCACCAGGTGAGGGAGGTCAGGACCGAGTTCGGGACCGTGACCACCATGTTCAGGCTGTCCCGATGTGGGCGGTATATTGATGACACCCAGGTCTGGAGTGGGCGAAGCCGAAGTCTGGCATGCCTGGTTACATACGTGCAGGAAGCCATGTGACCCAGCAGGGTAAGGCACGACCTCACCGTGGTAGTTGGGAAGGCCTTGAGTCCTTGAATGAGGCTCGTGATGGTGCAAAAGCGATTGTCTGGCAGGATGGCTTGTGCGCGTCTGGAGTCTAGAACCGCGCCGATGAATTCTATTCTCTGGGTAGGTTCTAGAGTGGATTTGTCCTTGTTGAGTAGGATACCCAACTTGTTGAATGTGTGCACTATTATGTGGACGTGATCTCGAACTTGTTCTTTGGTGCGACCGCGTACCAGCCAGTCGTCTAGGTACGGGAACACCTGTATCCCTTGCCGACGAAGGTACGCTGCCACGACAGCCATACATTTCGTGAACACCCGTGGGGCCGAGGATAGGCCGAAGGGAAGGACTGCAAATTGGTAGTGCACCCTGTTTACCACGAATCGCAGGAAGCGTCTGTGAGGCGGGTAAATAGCAATGTGAAAGTATGCGTCTTTCATGTCGAGGGCGGCGAACCAGTCTCCGGGATCGAGGGAAGGGATAATGGCCCCCAGAGAGACCATGCGGAACTTCAACTTTACTACGAATTTGTTGAGTCCGCGCAAGTCCAAGATGGGTCGCAGACCTCCTTTGGACTTGGGAATGAGGAAGTAACGGGAATAGAATCCCCTGCCCCTTAATTCCACTGGAACCTCCTCTATGGCCCCCATAGCGAGGAGCGTAGAAACTTCCTGTATAAGAAGTTGCTCGTGAGAAGGGTCCCTGAAGAGGGACGGGGAAGGGGGGTGGGAGGGGGGGATTGAAGAAAACTGGATAGCGTATCCCCTCTCCACCGTGCGAAGGACGCAACGGTCCGAAGTTATAAGGCACCAAACACGGTGGAAGTGGGAGAGGCGATCCCGAAAGGAGGGGGCTGGATCCTGGGGGATGACTGGGGCGCCGTCCTCGACCGCACCTTCAAAAGTTCTGCCTAGGGCCTGAAGGTGGTCTAGATGGCCCCTGGTTCTGACCAGGTTGAGGGCCGGTCCACCTTCTTCTACCACCTCGCCCTCGCCTCCGGGCCGAGTCCTGTCTCTGACGAGGCGGGGGGGGGGGGGGGTAGAAGCGCTGAGGCTGCGGTCTAAATGGCCTGCGCTGAGGGCCCACAACATGCATCCCCAAGGAACGCATGATCGTCCTGGAGTCCTTGAGGCTCTGCAGGCGAGAGTCCGTCTTTTCAGAAAACAACCCTTGACCTTCGAAGGGTAGATCCTGCAGGGTTTGCTGCAGTTCCTGAGGCAGACCCGAAACCTGGAGCCAGGAGATCCTCCGCATAGCGATACCTGAGGCCAGGGTTCTCGCAGCAGAGTCCGCTATGTCTAAGGAGGCCTGTAAGGAGGTCCGAGCCACCTTCTTACCCTCCTCTACCAGGGCTCCAAACTCCTCCCTGGACTCTTGGGGAACCAACTCCTTGAACTTCCCCATAGAGTTCCAGGAGTTAAAACTATAGCGGCTCAAGAGCGCCTGTTGATTAGCCGCTCTAAGTTGCAGCCCCCCGGCTGAGTAAACTTTACGGCCGAATAAATCAAGGCACTTAGCCTCCTTTGATTTGGGCGCTGCGGCCTGCTGGCCGTGGCGCTCCCTTGCGTTCACTGATGCCACCACCAGAGAACACGGCTGGGGGTGGGTATACAAGTACCCGTAGTCTTTAGACGGGACAAAGTATTTCCTTTCCACCCCTCTCGCTGTGGGCGGGATAGAGGCAGGAGTCTGCCATATCGTAGAAGCATTGGCCTGAATCGTGCGGATCAGGGGTAACGCCACCCTCGATGGGGCATCCGCTCCGAGGATATTCACGATCGGGTCGTGCACCTCCACTATCTCCTCCGCGTGCAGGTCCATGTTACGGGCCATCCTTCGCAGAAGATCCTGGTGAGCCCGAAGATCTATTGGAGGTGGGCCTGTGCACGATGTGCCCGCCACTGCCTCATCCGGAGAAGAAGAGGAAGATGCCTCCGGTGGAACAGGATCCAAGGGCTGGTCCTGTTCTCCCTGTTCCTGGGCTGGAACATCACCTGCGCCTGGGTCCAGGGCGTCAGGTGGTGCGGACACAGAAGCCTCCATGCCCCCTGGCGGAGGCCGAGAAATGGTGGACTCCGGGGCCCTTCTGACGGAGTGACCGGAGCGAGAGGTCGAAGCAATTGGAGCCCCTTGCGCCTGATGGTACGCCCACGGGGTCCAAAACGACCAGTGAGATGGGCCATGAGAATGGTCCCCTGTGTCCTGCCAATGTCCTAAGTCCTGTTCCTCGGCTTGCCCCTGAGGGGGGTATGCCGATCTCGAGAGGTCCTCCGAGGAGCGGGACACCGATCTCGATGGCCACGGCGGTGCCGAGAGCGTCGAGACGATTCCTGTGGGCTGCGGTGCCACACGGTGCCGGTCCGGAGATGATCTATCTCTACGCGGTGCCGGCGATCGGTGCCGGGACCGCGACCGGTGCCGATGACCTCGTCGGTGCCGGGAGTCGGATCTGGACCTCGACGAGGACCTGGAGTATGCCCGGTGCCGGGAGCGGCCTCTCGACGTCGAGCGTCGACCGTAGCGGTGCCGAGAACTACGTCTCGACGTTGATCGGTGCCGACAATCATAGCGGTGCCGAGACGTAGAGCGGTGCCGCGAAGAAGATCTTGGCCGCGAGTACGACCGGTGCCGAGACGATATCCGGTGCCGGGACTGCGAGCGGCGTGGGGACCTGCTTCGGGACCTGGATCGGTGCCGAGGTTCCAGCCCTTGCGATGGAGGGCGCATCAAGGCAGGCTTCCCCCTCGACTGGACCAGGCGAGTCAACGGTGCCGTCGGTGCCGGTGGTTGGGGCGGTGCCGGCTCCGTGAGAGCTATTAAGTCTCTCGCCGCCGCGAAGGTCTCTGGAGTCGACGGGAGGCACTGTATCACCGCCGGTCTCGGTGGAGACGCTATCTGCACCGGACTCAACGGCCTCGGTGCCGGAGTCGACGGTGCTGGAGGCACCTGTTTCCGGTGCTCCACCGGTGGACGCGGCTCTACCCCCGGCACTGGGGGAGCTGGCGTCTTCGGCACAGAGGTCCCCGTCTTATGGGCTTTTTTATGCCCCGGGGATAATGACCGGCGCCGAGGCACTTGCTGTACTTGCGGTGCCGACGAGGTTCGGTGCCGGGGAGGCTTGTCCGACGCCACTCGCGTGGTCGTCATAGCCGGTGCCGCCGGGGCACTGCGCACCGAGGCGCTAGGTGCCGGGGCCTGACTTGTAGATGGAGCGTCCGGACTAAGTGCCGCCTCCATCAGGAGTTGCCGGAGCCGAAAGTCCCGCTCCTTCTTGGTCCTTGGTCTGAAGGCCTTACAGATCTTGCACTTATCTGTTTGATGGGACTCTCCCAGGCACTTCAGACAGGAGTCGTGCGGGTCGCTCGTGGGCATAGGCTTAGCGCAGGAGGCGCACTGCTTGAAGCCGGGAGCGTTGGGCATGAGCCCGGCCCCGCGGTCGGGGGAGAAAGGGGGGGAGACGACCCCCCTAATCCCCTAAACTACAATAACAACTAAACAACTTTAAACTATTTAACTATTTAACTATAAACACTAGAACTACAACTATAACTATAACTGCGAATGACTAACTAAGCTAGGGAGAGTGGAGAACAGCTAAGCAGCGCTCCACAGTTCCAACGACCGTCAGGGGCGGTAAGAAGGAACTGAGGGGGCGCCGGGTCGGCTGGGGTATATATTCAGCGCCATGAAGGCGCCACTCTAGGGGGCTCCACAGCCGACCCGCCGGTGTTGCTAGGGTAGAAAATCTTCCGACGATCGTGCACGCGGCGCGCACACACCTAATGGAATGGATATGAGCAAGCACTCGAAGAAGAATGGTGAATTTCATAAAATCATAGCCAACAAATTCCAGAATATTTCACGTACTTTGTGAAGAAATGGGTAGTATACACAATTGTCTGTTGACCCATACTGAAGTTAGATGGCTCTCACAGGGCAAAATCCTTGTGCGCTTTTTTGAGCTTACAACGGAAATCCTAGGTTTTTTTCAACAGCCACCCTTTCCACCTTGCCAGCTGTATGGAAAATAATGTCTGGCTCCAGAGCCTTGCTTATTTAGCAGATATTTTCTCAAGAATTAATTACCTAAATTTATCTCTTCAAGGTCTCAATATAACAGTTTTCAATGTGCAGGAGCAAGTTGAATCCATGATAAAGAAGTTGCAGTTCTGGGAAAGTTGTTTGGAAAACAATCAAACTGAGTGTTTCAGTAATCTTCACGACTTCCTGGCAGAACAAACTTCAGTTGGATCAGTGCACTAAAACCAATATAATTGCACACCTAAAAGGACTTTGCACAGCTTTCAGGGAATACTTTCCAGCTGTGTCAGGCGATAATGACTGGATTTGCAACCCTTTTGATGATACCACTTTCTCAACAAAGATATTGAACGCTGGGGAAAAAGAGAAATTGATTGAGATCTCCCGTGATTACGAACTGAAAAGGAGTTTCAGAAATCTGTCATTGATCAACTTTTGGCTGAGCTTAAGAAACAAGTACCCCATTCTGGCAGAAAGAGCTGCTGCAGTTTTGTTACCATTTTCATACATACCAACAACATACTTATGCAAGAAAGCGTTTTCCTCGTATGCACATCTGAAAACCAAATACAGAAACAGATTTGATGCCGAACCAGATCTGAGACTTTATCTTTCTCCAGTGATTCTGGACTTCCAAGAGCTATGCAGAGCAAAGCAAGCGCATCCATCACACTGAGGAAATTTAAACTTAAATCCCTGGAAATATTCATTGTTAGGGGGTTCATGAGATTTCATAATTTAGTGAAAGGGGTTCACGGGCTGTTAAAGTTTGGGAACCACTGATCTATGTCAATGTAACTAAGACATTCCTTTAGAGCAGGAAGTGTCTTTATATTTGTAGTTATTTCTCTGTCATGTCGGATTACATCATATCCTGGAAGTCTAAATTATAAGTTCTCACTAACCATGTTTCTTGTACATGTATCACATCAAGAGTTTTCTCCCCCCCCCCCCCCTTATTACCTGACCATGTGTTGTTAAACTATGTTCCAGACAAAAAAACCATTAGAAACATTGCTTAAACTGCTACCTTCATTTAAAATTGCATCAGTGTGGTCTATTGAGAGATGGCCCATATGTAAATACTTTTCTACTGCTTTTGTTGTTCTTTCAATCTTCTTCCCTGTCTGTAAAGTGTGATTATTCACTTCTGTCATAAATGCTATAAATTTCTCATTGACTACAAGTAGTACATCTTCATCTGTCCCCCTTATATTATCTTTCTGCCCTGGTGTAACGTGGTGGTGTACAAATAGCTCTCTTCCCTCACTGGCATTTTCCTCCTTCTCCACATTCGACGCTGAATGTGTTTTAGTAGCTTCTACATAGAATATTTTATTTTTCTGCTCCAGACTTCCTGCATTTATAATCACCACCCAGTTCCTTCCCCAGCTGGGCTTCATCTTTAATTAAGCCTAACCTACCTTTCAGGTACAACCAGGTGGGTTGAGGGGCCTCTCAGGCTCACATTAACCCTTTCAGAGACAGGATGGGATATATATTCCATCACAGGCCAGTAGCCATGTGTAAGTTTCCCCAGACTCCTACTTAGCATGCCTCAATGCTGTGCTAAAAGAGACCATGTGTCAGGACAAGAGAGTAGTTCATCTCCATGCCCCATCTCGGAGACTTCCAGTTCCATTGATGATGAGGTGAAGACCTAACCACTAAAAACTGAGCTTTGAACACCCATCATATAGGTAACAACTGTTGGCTACTGCCAACAGAGATTCTAAATACAATATAAAGGTAAAAGACTACCTCATTAGGCACCAGTCCTCAGACGCTTTGGGGGAGGGGGAAAGAGAGAGAGAGAATGATGCAAAGGAACTGTAGTTCCCTGGTTTGGGGGAAAGCTAACAATAAGAAGCTTTAACTTACTTAATTCACACATGGTAAACCTGGCATTTGTTTTTAAAACCCACAATCTAAAACATTATACTTGTAGTTTGAACTGGGGCAATTACATTTTTGCAGTAATATGATAATGATGAAAACCAAGCCTCATTAATAGTAAACATAACAGCATGCAATCTTCACTGCCTAGATAAGAAGGTGATAGGTACCCTTATCAATACATAGATGAGAAATTCATGCTGATTAGCTGGAAAGTAGTTCTCTGAAGCAGTGAAGTCATAAAAGCAGATTGTGCCACCACAAATGCAGTTGTTTCTGTTAACAAAATCATGCTTATTTGTACTGTGTCTAACGCACTTGGTTAAGTTTGTGAACGGCTTTAGACCACAGTTTTATCTTTACCTTTTTCCTACATAATTTTACCATGTTAATCTGTTTGACAATGTATTTGGGAAGGAAAATAATCCTTTAGCAAGATTCTTTCATAGAAAAATGTGTAAAGGTTTATTATTAGCCACACCTATTGTGTATTATTACTGTGTAATTTAATAACCACTACATCTTTAGCCACTGCTATGACCTGTACTTTTTGTGAAATTAGATCAGCTAATAGTATGGTAGCAAACTACATGTTCCCTTGTGAAATAACCACAATAAAAATAACACATCCTATGCTGTTTTTAAATTCTCTACATCTATATCCTATCTACAGTAAGCAAGCCATGATGCTGAAGTGGCTTATACAAAATGGTAGGGTTGCCAATAGCATTTAGTATCCTTGGCACTTTAACCCACATCTCAATAGGAGTTACAGATGAGTGGCATCTATGAGTGGACAATTACAGGCAAAGAGTAGATATTCTTATGTACACAATGTAATCTTGGAGCACTGATATACTTTATTGCTTGTAGGAGAGTATGGAATATTCCTGGCCATTATTGGCTGCTTGTGCAATTTCAAAGGAGTTTAAGATGAATCTGTTAAACTGTTGTACGAACATAAGGAATATAAATTTTTAACTTTTAATCAGAAAAGGAGCCCTGGTGCATTTGAATGTCATTTAAAAACCCATAGGATAAAGGCAAAAATCTTAGTGACAATGTGAGTATAGGGCCAGATTGTCCTTTGCCCTTGTGGAAGAAAACAGTAGCAGCCCTGCTGCATGCACCTCACTTCCTCTGCAGCATGGGGCACAGGGTCACTTGCAAGTTTAAATTAGTATGAATTCTCTGTAACTTGAAACCTTTAAACCATAATTTGGAGGCTTCAGAAATTCAGCCAGAGGCCTATTACAGAAGGGGATGGGTGAGGTTCTGTGCCCTGCAATGTGCAGGAGGTCAATCACTAGATGATCACGATGGTCTCTTCTGATTTTAAAGTCTGAGTCTAACCCTGTAGAAGCCCTTTTGTGGAAGCTCTATGGAGCTCTGCAGATTTAGGAGGAGCTTTGCTAGACTCAGCCATACCCCACCACCACCTCGACTGTACTTCATGTCAGGATTTTTAATTAAGAAACAATTTTGTGGAGCAGTTAGGGCTAGATTGTGACTTAGGCATGTTGCCTATGCATGGGAGTAGAGAGGAATAACAACTCAGCCCTACATCACATGCCAAGGCTACATTTTGATCAGAGCTGCCAGCTTAGAGAGGCTTTCCCAACTTTCCAGCCCTTGGCCTTGGGGTGAAGAACCCTTCTACACTGGAGAGGCAGGTATTTATACCAGAATCACCACAACACTCAGCTCGTAGTGTAGACTTAGCCTAACGGTGTGATTCCCCTGCTCATGGCCCTCTCAGCTTGTATGAGTATAAACAGCAGTGTAGCCACAGAACCAGTGGAGGGCATCACTTAGCTAAACTGAGTACATTCCTATTGGTTTCAGGTGAGCTTGTAATCGAATCACACCCGTAGCTTGTGGTGTAGATGTAGACCAAAAGACCAATGAGATAGTGTGTTTTGTTCTGTCCATCAGTAATTTTTCCAATTTGTTGAGTTGGGGGTTTGATTTGTTTAGTTACTCATAAGTTAACTCTTCTTTGGGGGGGAAGTAAAAGAGATCATGGGTGTGAATTTCAGTCTCCCGGATGTGATTTCCAAATGACGTTGAAATAAATCTTGGCACAAGCTCAATGGCACTGGCTATTTTGCTTGCTTCTCCCCTGATATTCTTCTATAGTAAATACTTGCTGTCGGTGAAATTTCAAATCTTGGTTACACCAGGATAAATCAACAGTACTGCCACTGAAGTCTAATAGTCACACCAATGGAAATAAAATCAGACTTGGGCCCGCATGCTCAAGGTCAGGCTCTTCTGAAGAATTGGTCTACCCCATGCCCTGTGAGATATAAGGTAGGTAGGAAAGTGTGCTGTAAAAAAGACTGCTAAATTAAGCCCACTCTACCCACAGATATGTGGAAAACAGCAAATTGTGTAATCACAAGCATTGTCACAGAGACCCAGAAGAGTGGCTAACACACTAGGAAATGAGTAAATCCATAAAAGGGAAGGGAAATAGATGGCAGTGGACCTCACAAAGAAAGCAGGATCAAGGATATATGGATGAGCAAAGAGGCAGGCTCCATCAGCCTGGCACCAAGATTGTGATGTATTAGGGCTTGCTCAGGGTATGTCTACCTTGCCAGTGAAGGTGTGACTACAACTCAGATAGGTCTACTGTGTAAACTTTAATATAGATAGCCTGCATAACAATAGTAGTTAGATGTGGTGACACAGGCTAGCAAACTGAGTGTTCCCGGGCTCCCTTGTGGACTTGTACCCGGGAGCTTCGCTTGTGCTAAAGCCCAGCCTGCCATGTCTAGGCTACTTTTGTTAGCTGTGCTAGCTAAACTAAAGCTAGTGTGGGTACGTCCACCCCTGCTACAGTCACATCTTTGCGTGTAACACAGACATATCCTCACAGCAGGCAGAGTCCTGCCCCTCACAGTGTGCATAACAGTGTAGACATGCAAAGTAAGGGGGAGGAGAATCTCATTTTCCCTCCCCCTGCACTCAGTAGTCTCATCCACCAGCCTACCGGGGACATGCAAACACCCAGCACTTGTGTAAATTAGCTTGCTAGAGCTAGTGCTGGCCTTGAGTTACTTTTCACTAGTTTCACAGGGTAATATTCCTGCCCTTTGCCAATCAAAATTCTCCCTGTTTTCAGGGCTTCTGGGTTTCTAGCAGTCCCTGAGTAGTTACTTTTCTGCTGAGAACATTATAAATGGTCTAATGTATCAGGCTGCATGCTAGCTCGTGAGCGCTATACTTTTGTCCCTTTTTTGCTAGTGCTTTACTACAACTTAAACTATGTAATGCATGGTAGCATGTAGCTCATTAAAAATGTGTCGGTGCCAGACATGGCCATGTCCTGTTATGTCTGCTTAGCAACATAACACCCTGTCTGCTTCACAACACAGATCACCATGAACACATCACCCCGTGCAACCTCTCTGAATGTAGAGATCAATTAAAGGTCTCTGACCTGTTCAAAGCCATTCATGGGATTGGCCCTAGCTACCTAATCCTCCAGCCATGACCTACTACAACAGCTATGTTACACTGGAACCATTACATTGTTGACCACCAAGAGACACTGCTGGGTGCAGGAGACAGAGCTGAGGTGGAACTGGTAAGCTGGGTGTACAGTTACTTTGGAAACAATGAATCTGTGAATACTGCAGATGTCCACTGGACATGGGGCTGGACATTCCAGGGAGACGCTTGAAGGACTCAATGCTACCAATCGCTAACCTATAGACCAGGGGTGACCAACCTGTGGCTCCGGAGTCACATGCAGCTCTTCAGAAATTAATATGTGGCTCCTTGTATAGGCACCGACTCCAAGGCTGGAGCTGCAGGCGCCAACTTTCCAATGTGCCGGGGGGTGCTTGCTGCTCAACCCCTGGCTCTGCCACTGACCCTGCCCCCACTCCACCCCTTCCCGCCCCCTCCCCTGAGCCTGCAGAGCCCTCGTTCCTCCCCCTCCTCCCCCCAGAGCCCTCTGTGTGCCATGAAACAGCTGATGGGGAGGGAAGGGGAGGTGCTGATTAGTGGGGCTGCTGGTGGGTGGGAGGCACTGGGAGAAGCGGGGGAGCTGATGTGGGGGGCTGCTGATGTATTACTATATTGGTAAATTCTGGTTCCTTCTCAGGCTAAGGTTGGCCACCCCTGTTATAGAGAGATGGGACAGTCTGCGAGGCCTAGCGAACAGTGTCTGTCTTGCCTCTGGCTGGTGGAGTTGGGGAGTTGACCATCCCCATCCCGGCAGGCACAGACAAGGCTTCCTCCTGCTAAGGGCAGGTGGTTGAAAGGTGCCTCACAATCTTGGGTACCGCCAGGAAACATTGCACATATGGATGGAGGAGGTGGGATTGGATAGATGAGAGCAAACTAGCAATGCACCATTTCCTTCCTTCCTGATGTCCTGCCTTGTAGAAGATGTTAATAATAATAACCACAGCTCTACTGTTCCAAAAAAGCTGTGCAAGGGGTGTTCAGTACTAAACAACAAATCTGAAACCTCAAGTCCAAGTGCACAAAATGATCTACATTAACTAATCTTTACAACGCCTCTGTGAGGTAGCTCAATTTTATCATCACTGTTTTACAGATAGGGAAACAGATGCAGGGAAATTAAATAACTTGCCTGAGACCCCACAGGACATCAGCGGCAGATTCAGAATTAGAATTCTGAGTTCCTGGCTTCCATAGTCCTAAATTCAGTTAACTAGATTACGCTGCTTCTATTGAAAATGCTCAGACAAGTAGCTCTTGATGCATCAAAGGAAACAGTAACTCTTAAATTATCAACGAGTTGCACAGTGGTTTAGTTGCACAATTTCCATTATTTGTGTGTGCCTCATACTTTTTTAGTAATTACTGTATATTTATAATAAAACCCAATTATAGGCTGAGGCATATTACAGGCTTTTTAAAAAAAAATAGAAATAAAGAAGCCTAGTTATGATACAGGCTCTTGTCAGTTTGAGAGCAGCAAACATATTTCTTCAAAGCAGCTTTTGCTACAGTTGGGTTACAAAGACTACATTTAGTCCTAAACCACAGTAACTCTCATCTCTTTCTTTGTTCAAATTAGAAGTTGGAGAAAGGGACAGTTCCTCTAGACCCAATTTTCAAATGTAAATGCCTTAATGAGGTCACTGAATTCCACATTTGGCTACTCAAATTGGCATTTGAACACCTGGAATAGGCAATTATGCATTTAAATTCTGAATTAAGTACAAGGAGGAAGATTTGGATGCATCCATATTTTAAAATGAGGCTCCCAGTATCCAAGATTACACAGAACCATTGCCAATGATTAGTGACAGATTATCATCATTTTTGTGTATTCTAGACATCCAGCTGAGGCTAAAGAAGGCCAGTCATTCCTACTTAAATGGAGTATGGAAAACATGTCAGGCGAAACATGGGAAGACTGTATTTTTGCTTTAAAAATAGGCTGAGGGTTTTTTTAACAATATTCCCCCCCCCCCTTGTTTGTTACTTGATGCAGTAGCACAATGTAGTTTGTCCGAGAGCCAAAAATGGAGACATGCTGAATCTGTGAATACCAAGGAAGTGGTTTCCTTAGCAATAACTGGCTTGTGAAAGTCAAAACTTCCTTTTCTCCTCATGTGACCTTTTTCAAAGCAATTCAGATAAGGGACAATAGAATTGAATTCCAAGCACCCATAGCAGGAATTGCTAAACAATGATTCTCCCAAGTACCCAAATTACTTCAGCTTTTTCTTAAGGGGAAATTGCCTTTTATTTACAGATTTCCAGTTACTTTGTTTGCAAGTGTAATTTTCTTCTGAAATCAAAATAGCCTAAAGCATACAAATAAATGTGCAAGAAGCTACCAAGTAAGTCTCTTGCTGCTAAGCACCAAATACAAAACTTTTGTTAAACACAAAATTCAAAATCTTTCCTGTTGAGAAACAAAGATCATATAGAACCTCTACCAACCAGTATTAGTGGTGGAACCTCCATGAGCTTAATTTCTATTATCCATAGCATTTTATTCAGAAGTAAATAAGCTTTGTGCAGGGACCTAAATGGGAGATGGACTCCACCTCGCCCACTGTCAGGCTGCAGCTGCTGTTCCAACCTGGAATACTTGTTACAGACCATCCGCATCACTAAGCAAAGAGAGAGAGGATCTCAGCCCAGGGAATACTAATTATAGCTACAAGCATTTACATAGTGCCTCCTGTCCAAGGATCCCAAGGCACGAATAATGGATTAAGTCTGAACTCCCTATTGAGGTAGGGAAGTATTATTATCCTCATTTCATGGAAAGGGAAATGAAGTTGTTACTTGTCCAAAGGTCATAAAGGAAGTCCTGCTAGAACTGGAAATAGAACCCACATGTCCTGACTGTAGCAAAACTCATGGAAGAGAAAGAGAGAGAGATGCTTGGCTATCACAAATATAAAGAGGGTTCTTTAATTTGGCTGGTGGATGCAGAATGGACCCTATAATTCTCCCTGGCTCTCTAGTTCCCAGGCTAACTAAAGCCAGCCTATCCTGCCTAAGATCTCCCTATGAAATGGCCTGCAATTTGCTGTCATGGAGGGGATTGCTGAATACACTGAAATGACCTTCATCTTGCATTTTTGCCAAAGGGCTGACCCCCCACACACACCTTCCAGGCTTTAGAAACCCTGCCAAATGGGGGTGGAGTTTCTCAGGGACAAGCCTATAAAAGATGGGTCAGCAGAGGCAAACGTTTCAGTTTGAAGCCAGTCCCAATGTATAGGATGGAAGAGTGAGCTGGGGACAATCCACCTGAAGACTGTGGAACTGGGGGGGAGGAGGAGACAGAGATCCATGCTTTAGCCACACAATGCCCAGCTCAAGGACGGACAATGGGGAAGTAGGCAAGCCAACTGCTCCATAAGGATTTGATTCATAGTTGCATGGTGGTGTCTTTGTACCAGTTACACCACAGAGAAGCCAGAGGGTGGATATAAGGCTCTCCTGGTGAGAACTACTGCACAGGGGACCTTTCCACCAAGCACATAACCTGGTGGTCCAAGCCTGCCATATGAGCACTCAATGCAGAGGGCTTTCTGGGGTAGGCAAAGAGCATGAGGAGGCAGCAGAAGTTAGAATCATAGAAATCAGAAATGTAGGGCTGGAAGGGATCTTAGGCCTTGGCTACACTCACGAATTCACGGCAGCGCTGTGAAGCGCGAGTGTAGTCGTGCCGCCAGTGCTGCGAGAGCTCTCTCGCAGTGCTGCAAGTACTCCACCTCTCCGAGGGGAATAGCTTGCAGTGCTGCGAGAGAGCGTGCAGCGCTGCAGGCGCTGATTACACTGGCGCTTTACAGCGTTGCACTCGCTGCGCTCGGGGGGGGGGGGGGGGTCACACCCCTGAGCGCAGCAAGTGCAGCGCTGTGAATTGCCAGTGTAGCCAAGGCCTTAGAAAGTGATCCACTCCATCCCCTTGCAGTGAGGCAGGACCAAGGGCTGCCCTCAGAATTTCCCTAACCTGATTAGTGCCAAACTGGCCCCCAGAGGCACAAAATACAAAGGCACAAGACGCGTTCCCTGGGTCCTTGCATTATCCCTACTAGTGGTACAGGGAGTTACTAGGCTGAATATAGGGGTAACTGCGTGCAATGCTATGGACTGTGATATATAGGCGGTCAGACTAGATTCTCTAATGGTCCCTCTGGTCTTATGAAATTATGAATCTATGAATTCCCCACAAAGTGTTTAGAAAGTGGAAGCAGGCAAGCTAGTCACGCTCGTTAAAATGGGAGGGCAAGATGTGGTGGGCCACCTGAATTGCCGCCCATCACAGTTCAAATCTAAGGAAAGTGATTGGGAGGGGCTGTGTAAGATAATGAGGTGAGGCCTCTGTGGGGGCCTTTGTTGTAGGGATATCCTATTATTTCCTCTGCATGCCAATAAAGTTAATGGCAGGGTTGTGGGAAGAGGGGCGTTGGTGAGGAAAGGGGTTGGTGAACAAGTTTGCGAAGAAACTAGAACTTCAGTCCAACTTCAAGAGCCTTGTGTGAACCTGGATTGTGGCTTGCGATGGAAAATGGACACTGAATCCTGACTCAGTTCAAGTGGGCTCTGTGTTCCTGATGAAACTTTTTCACAGCCCTGCCCAGGTCACTTCTATTTCTAACTCCTATGAAAATGTCACTAGCACTTTTATATATTTCTTCCAAAGACTTCTGGATTAGCAGCACAGCACAATTCTTTTGCTTGTTATTGACTGCATCCAGAACAGCAGTTCTTCAGTGGGACATATTCTTCCTAGACAAGCTTAGTGGGCATGAGTTTTTTGTACATGAATTTCAGTGTGTTTTTTTCTAACATTTGAAATGCCACAACTGATCTGTGAATAAAAACACAAGTTAATTAAAGCATTTCACCAATAAACCTTTGAAAGAGATTTAAGAGGACTTCAGTGTAATGTTACATTTATTTATTATTGAGGAGCAGGTCACAGCTCTATAGTTAAAATCACACAGAGTTTTTAATGTGTATATGAAATATATATACCAGGGGGTCCTTTGAAGTGAGAGCAGTGCAGCATGTGATTGGATAGGCCAATGGGTAGAGGCGGATGAGTGAGAGGGGTTGAATCACCCATTCTAGCTGGGTGTGGGGTCAAGGCTTCAAAAAACATGTAGGCTTCCAATGCCTGGTGAGATGAAGGAAGCTGGGAGACTAACAACAAACCTGTCCCTGGCCAGAGCGGCAGGCAGGGGGACAACAAACTGGCCTGCCTGCCGGAGCAGCGAAGAAAATAAAAAATAAAAACAAGAAATACCTGCGGGGCGGCGGGAGCGTGGGGGACTCCTGGCCCTGCAGACCCCGGGCAGCGGAGTGCGCATCCTGGCTAGCGCGGGGGGGAGGGAGAGAGAAGGGGGGCGGCCAGGGCTTCCTTAAGCGGGGCGCTTGCCACGCGGCCCCTCCCGCTGCGCCGCCTGCTGGGAGGGCTCCGCGCCGCTCCGTTTGGCAGGCAGGGAAGGACGCGGGCTGCCCTACCGGGCTTGATGCAGGGCGCTCCCCTCCTCCACCCCCTACAAGGCGGCGGGAGCAGTAAACCAAAAAGAAAAAACCTGCAGGGGCGGCTAAAGCAGTGAAGCGCAAAACAAACCAAAACCAAAAAAAAAAAAAAAGGATTAGATGGAATGCTGCCCTTTGAAATCTGCCGCCCCAAGCACGAGCTTGCTCGGCTGGTGCCTGGAGCCGGCCCTGCTATTGATTACCTTTGGGGGACAAAAGAGGAGCACTTTCTGTGCTTGGAACTTGCCATTGAGTTTGGTAGGACTCTGGGCTGGTTGCTGCATTGGCTGTGTTTTGGAATCTAGGTTGGTTGGTGACTGTCTGGGCTAAGGTGTTCTGAAGTTAGGCATATTAGCACCTGCTTTCTAGCAGGGGGTCCTTGGAAGTGAGAGCAGTGCAGCTTGTGATTGGAGTGAGTAGAGGTGGCTGAGTGAGAGGGGTTGAGCCACCCATTCCAGCTGTGTGTGGATCCTAGTTTTCAAAAAGCACGCTGGCTGCCTATGACTGGTGAGACAACGGCAGCTGGGAGACTAAGGCAGTTAGCTAGCTGTGTTCACCAGCAGAAGAAGGCAGGGAGGTAGGATTGTTCATTGTTTTTTGTTTCCTTATCTTGTAGGTACTCCACAAGGAAAAACAGCATGTCACCAACACCGCTGCTAGCTTCTCCTCTCCCTGCACCTATAGTGGCCTCCATCAGACAGGCATCCCGACCCTTGAGCAGAGGCAACACGTAACTGTGGCTAGTGCATTGGCTCTGCCTCCACCTCCTGGCTCACCTCAGCGGGCAGTCTGCAAAGCAGGCAGCAGGAAGCGCTGGGTCTCCAGCAGCAAGGAAGGAGAAGCAACCCCATGTAGCGGAGGCAGAGGGGAGAGGGAGGAGGCTCAGCCAGCTGCTCCCAGGGAGAGCTGCTGCCTCCTTGCTCCTGGACATCCTGGCAAGAGGCACCCTGAGAAATCTGGAGAGTGGGGGAGAGCACATGACCCCATGTCTCCCCCATGCATCGCCTCTGCCCTGGAGGCTTCCATACAGGCCCTGGTCTTGCTGGGAATGCAGGCTGCATGTCACTGCCAATGAAAGCCATGCAGGGGAACCACCCCGTGTGAGAGATGTCTGTTGGAGGAGTCCCTTAGGAAGCAGGTAAGAGAGGTGCAGGAGGAGGTGGCTTGCCTGTGTAGCGTGAGGACTTCACTAACAGGACACACATGGAGACATCTGGGATGGAGGATGCTGGCTGATTATAGATGACTACAGCAGCACCAGAGGAGGAACTGGCTGCTGGCCACCTCAGGGAGCACTTTACCCCCACACTCAGGTCCCCCATTCATTGAGGTGAAGAACCATTCTTCTGTACTGGAAACAGAAGGTGATAAGCAGACCCCACTGGCTGAGGAGAAAGATCCACTCGCCCCCAAGGCTTGAAAGCTCATGGCCACCGCACCCAAGAGATGGAGATATAGTGAGCTGGTAGTGAGGACTCCCTTTTGAGGGAAACAGAGGAGCAACTAGGTGGAAATCAGTGGGGGAATCTGATCTACATCTTACATATCTATACACAAATGCAAGTAGGACAGGGAATAAATAGGAAGAACTGACAGTATTAGTACATAAGTTAAATTGTGACTTAATTGGCATCACAGAGACTTGATGGGATAAATATCATTACTGGAATATTGGTATGAGGGGTAGCTTGTTCAGAAAAAACAGGCAGAGTCAAAAAGGAGGAGGTATTTCATTACACATCAAAAATATATACACTTGTTCTGAGGTCCAGAAGCAGGTGGGAGACAGACCAGTTTAGACTCTGAGGTAAAAAATAAAAAGATAAAAGGGGTAACGTAATGGGAGGAGTCTACCATAGACCACCAAATCAGGAAGAAGTGGATGGGGCATTTTTTAGAACAAATAACAGAAACATCCAAAACACAAGGCCTGGTAGTAAAGAGAGATTTCAACTTTTGAGACATCTGTTGGAAAAGTAATATGGCAAAAAACACAATCTCCAGTAAGATCTTGCAAAGTATTGGGGACACCTTTTTGTTCCAGAAAGTGGAAGAAGTAACCATTGGACAGTCATTTTAGACGTAATTCTGACTAACAGGGAGAGGAATTGGTTGCAAATCTGAAGGTGGAAGGCAATTTGGGTGAAAGTGATCATGAAATGATAGATTTAATGATTCTAATGAAAGGAAGGAGTGAGAGCAGCAGAAGGAGGACAATGGACTTCGAAAAAGTCGACTTTAGCAAACTCAGAGAACTGGTAAGTAAGATCTTATGGGAAGAAAGTCTAAGGGTAAATGAAGTTCAGGAGAAATGGCAGTATCTCAAGGAGACAATATTAAAGGCACAACTGCAAACTATCCTGATGTGAAGAAAAAATAGGAAGAATAGAAAGAGGCCAATATGGCTCCGTTAGGAGCTCTTTAATGAGCTGAAAATCAAAAAGGAATCCTACAAAAAGTGTAAATGTGGAAGAATTAGTAGTAGAATTGAGCAGGTGTCCTTCGCTCTGTTATTTGATAGGCTAGATAATATGTTCAGGATATAAGGGCATTTCCATTGTTGTCCAGATGTGTTTTTGTGTGTTTGGGGTTTTTTTCTTTTCTCTTTGTTCTTACATAGTTCAGTTTTACAAATGCTCCCATAGGCATAGTCAGTGAGGCAAGATACAGAGAAAATGTATTCAGAATATTTTAAAAGATGACAAATGGTATCCTTTATAAGTAATTTGGCATACCATAAAAACTTTTGACATGTTCTTTATCTGGTTTAGTTGAAACATATTTCAGCAAGGCTGGTTTCTTCAGAATGTTTGTTGATATGATTTAATTAATAAACTAGATTTCAAGTTGTATGCCTGTTATAAAATGATCAGTAGTAAAGTCATTTTGACAGAGCTGCTTTTTGCATATTATCCTTCCATTGAAAGATCCACCAATGAATCCAGTATTTGTCTCAAATACTAAGGATATCAGTGACCTAATATAAACTGCATTGCCTGGCAGTCAGAGCCTGTCATTTTAAGTTACTTTCACAGCAACCCATTCACATCCTTACTAAATAAATATAGATATTGTACTATTAAGCTGGTTGCAGGGGCAATCAGAGGGGGAGGGGCCAGGAGGGCCATTTGGCCTGCATCTTAAGCTCAAAGGGCGCCTCAGATTTAGACACTTGTTAATCTTTTGGCATTTGATAAGTTTTGCAACTTGTTTTTATGCGCATCCCTATCAGACCAAAATGTGACACACTCTCTCAGCTTACAGCTGCAAATTTAAGCAAATAAGAGATGTGATTTGGTAAAAGACATAATTTTTGGTTAACTATATAGATTTTGTCATATTAAAGAGTTAAAATGTTCATAAATATTAACAAAAATATATCGGTTCTGATGGCACAAGATTAGACCGTGATGAAGGTGTCCTCTCAGATCAGCTGATTATTTAAACAAACCACTACTAGTGGCTGGTGCTGGATCATGTGCATGTTGAAAGGTAGAGAATTGTTACATTTTAGTGTCTTTATAGTTTTACGTCTAGTTGACTAAGGAATTATTTATGCGTGAGAATTTCTCATTATTATCTTCATATGGTAGCTAAGAAAGGTGACTGGTGGTTGGTTGAGCCCTAGGTTGGTAGCTTGGCCATCATCATAGGCTTTCGTAGTCTATAGGCTCAGATTCAAGGTGAAAATTTGTGAGGACAATCTTGTACAGTGAGTTTTGTGAGGACACACATTTGAAATTTTTGGACATTATCCTTCTATCTGTATCCGTGTCTGTGTTTACTATATATATGTCATCCCTTTGTCTTCAGCTCAGCCTGTTATATTATACCTTGCGGCTTGAGTTTTGATTCAGTGATAAGGATAATAACCTGTCTGACTGTTTCATGTTGTGTTCTTAATTAGTATTCCTTCGTTTTAAGGCTTTTCAACATTTGTGTACCATTCAGCATTTGTGTACATGTTTACAGCAGAATATTTCAAGTGTGGATAGGCTACATATTGACCAGATAGATCACTATGAGGAGGAGATTTTAAAGTGGTGCAAGCAAGAGATGGCAAAAACAGCTGATGGAAGCAGCAGCTAAGAGATCAAAGCCAATAACTTCATTTCTCAAACCAATGGAAAACACACTTTACTCAACAAACAATGCTACAGATAATGAAAACTCCGCAACTGCAACAGGTGATATTTCAATGCCAATACTGGAACATGAGGACAGTAGTCAAGAAGGAGATGTGCCAACAGTAACAGATGCATCAGAAGATCCTGTGTATGATCAAGAAACTCAAGAGCAACAGCAAGATGTAGATCTTACGCAGCAAGAGCAATCCATGAGTACTACAGGTTTGATTGTGACTGACATTGGAATTATTGACAAGAGCAATGCTGCCCAAATGCAATCTTTTCTTCAAATTAGTTGTTTTGAAATTCCAAGTAACGTTCCATGAGATGCTGATAATCATGCTTTCCCTACTCGTCCGCTGACAAAAAATCTTCCAAATAGTGAGACCTGCACAAGAGACTGATTATGCTAGAGCATGGAAAAACAATCTCTGTACTATGCACTCTGCTTCATTTTGAACAAAAGTGCTGCAAATGCATCAGTTCTCTCTGATCAATCAGGATGGATCATCAACAGAGGTTGGAGGAAGTTGAAAGACCAAATACCATCAAATGAGAGTTCAACATCACACAAAAAACACTATGTTGCATGGAAATCAGCCAGTAGGGCAGCATCAGCTGAAAGTTCAGTACTCTTGACTGAACTCTCTACAGAAACTAATAACTGGAAAAAACTTCTTGAGCGCATCCTGCATGTCATCCTTTTTCTTTCTGAGCAGGGATTGGCTTTCTTTGGTTCCAGTCAACGTATTGGTGATCGTGCAAATGGAAACTTTTAGGCATAGTTGAACTCCTCAGCAAATATGACCCACTTTTATCAGCGCATGTTAAACGTGTTTGAGAATCACAAGAGAGCCAAAAGCACGTGCAAGTCCATTATCTCTCCACACGCATAGAACAAAACGAGTTTATTGAGCTATGTGGGTCATTCGTACATACAACAATTCTTGATGAGATTCTAAATGCAAAATATTTTTCAATCATTGTTGATGCCACTCCAGATTGTTCTCATAAGGAACAGACAACTATGGTTATTTGTTATGTTAAGATTGTAGACAGCTAAAAAATTTCAATTGAAGAAAGGTTTATTTTGTTTGATAATTTCACAAGAAAAACTGGAAAAGAAATTGCTGCTAGAGTACTAGCAATTCTAGAAGATTTTAAGTTAGATTTTCAAGTCTGCATTGGTCAAGCCTCTGACAATGGATCTAATATGGCCAGGGCCATAATGTGGTCAACAAACATGTGGACAAGGGGGATCCAGTGGACATAATGTACTTAGATTTCCAGAAAGCCTTTGACAAGGTCCCTCTTCAAAGGCTCTTATGTAAATTAAGCTGCCATGGGATAAAAGGGAAGGTCCTTTCATGGATTGAGAACTGGTTAAAAGACAGGGAACAAAGGGTAGGAATAAATGGTAAATTCTCAGAATGGAGAGGGGTAACTAGTGGTGTTCCCCAAGGGTCAGTCCTCAGACCGACCCTATTCAACTTATTCATAAATGATCTGGAGAAAGGGGTAAACAGTGAGGTGGCAAAGTTTGCAGATGATACTAAACTGCTAAAGATAGTTAAGTCCAAAGCAGACTGTGAAGAACTTCAAAAAGATCTTACAAAACTAAGTGATTGGGCAACAAAATGGCAAATGAAATTTAATGTGGATAAATGTAAAGTAATGCACATTGGAAAAAATAACCCCAACTATACATACAATATGATGGGGGCTAATTTAGCTACAACAAGTCAGGAAAAAGATCTTGGAGTCATCGTGGATAGTTCTCTGAAAATGTCCATGCAATGTGCAGAGGCGGTCAAAAAAGCAAACAGGATGTTAGGAATCATTAAAAAGGGGATAGAGAATAAGACTGAGAATATATTATTGCCCTTATATAAATCAATGGTACGCCCTCATCTCGAATACTGCGTACAGATGTGGTCTCCTCATCTCAAAAAAGATATACTGGCACTAGAAAAGGTTCAGAAAAGGGCAACTAAAATGATTAAGGGTTTGGAACGGGTCCCATATGAGGAGAGATTAAAGAGGCTAGGCCTCTTCAGCTTGGAAAAGAGGAGACTAAGGGGGGGATATGATAGAGGTATATAAAATCATGAGTGATGTGGAGGAAGTGGATAAGGAAAAGTTATTTACTTATTCCCATAATACAAGAACTAGGGGTCATCAAATGAAATTAATAGGCAGCAGGTTTAAAACAAATAAAAGGAAGTTCTTCTTCACGCAGCGCACAGTCAACTTGTGGAACTCCTTACCTGAGAAGGTTGTGAAGGCTAGGACTATAACAGAGTTTAAAAGAGAACTGGATAAATTCATGGTGGTTAAGTCCATTAATGGCTATTAGCCAGGACGGGTAAGGAATGGTGTCCCTAGCCTCTGTCTGTCAGAGGATGGAGATGGATGGCAGGAGAGAGATCACTTATGTTGTTCTTAGGGACGGCTCTAGGTTTTTTGCCACCCCAAGCAAAAAAAATTTTGGCTGCCCCCCGTCCCAGCCCTGGGCTCCTCGCCGCACCCCCCTGCTGCCCCAACCCTGGGCTCTCCCCAACCACCCGCACCCCCTGCCCTGGGCTCTCCCCCCCCAGACCCGCACCCCCCCTGTCGCCCCAGCCCTGGGCTCTCGCCCTGGGCTCCCCCTACCCCCCCGCACCATTGCCCCCCACACACACCTCCTGCCGCCCCAGCCCTGGGCTCTCTCCCCCTGCCCTGCACCCTCCTTCCGCCGCAGCCCTTGGTCACTGCTAACTCGCTCCCAGAGCGGGTCATTCAGCAGGAATTTTGGGTGTGCACAGAACACAGACAGGATTGGTTCCCATATGGTTACAGAACTGCAGTAAAGTGGAACAATTTTCAGCTTGTGTGATTGGAGGATATCTGGATGCATATTATAAGACTGTCCTACATAAATGAGGAAAAGTTGAGGTGCCTTTATTATTCTTTTGTTCCGCTCTTTCTTTCTATGGGGAATTTGCCAATGCAATATCACTGTCTTCCTTTTAAACAAACAAACAAACAAACAAAAGGCAATGGCTGTTGAAAATAGCAATTCCAGTCCTAATAACCACTGGGAAGCATTTCTTGCTCAATTTTATCCTACTTTTTCTACAGCAAATTACAGTGGATCAGTATATTTGATTTGGGAGAAATGAAGTAACAGCTGCCCAAACTGAGCTTGAGCACTCCTGAATTTTGAGGTGTTCAAATCTGGAAGGCAGGTGCTGGGGGGGGGGGGGCTGTGGCTCCGCAGGGGAGCACGGCAGCATGTATGCAGCAGCGTGTCTGGCGCTGTGTGAAGCCAGACACGCTGGTCTGAGTGGCACGGTAAGGAGGCTGGGGGGTTGGAGAAGGGGTAGGGGATTCCGGGGGGGGGGCAGTCAAGGGACAGGGAGAAGGGGGGGTTAGATGGGTCAGGGGTTGGGGGGGCAGTCAGGGGACAGGCAGCAGTTGGATAGGTATGGGAGTCCCAGGGGTTTGTCAGGGGACAGGTAGGGGGTGAGGTCCTAGGGGGAAGTTGGGGGGGGGGGTCTCAGGAGGGGGCAGTTGGGGACAAGGAGAAGGGAGGCTTAGATAGGGGGTGGAGTCCCGGGAGGGGGCAGTCAGGGGACAAGGACCAGTGGGGCTTAGATAGGGGGTGGAGTCCCGGGAGGGGGCAATCAGGGGACAAGGAGCAGTGGGGCTTAGATAGGGGGTGGAGTCCTGGGGGGCAGTTGGGGCAGGGGTCCCGGGAGGGGGTGATCAGGGGACAGGGTGCAGGGGGGTTGGATGGGTTGGGGTTTCTGTGGGGGGCAGTCGGAGGGAATGGATGGGGCTACCCTCCCTCCCCGTGGAGTGTCCTATTTTTTGAATGTTAAAACATGGAATCCCTACTCACAGTGCAGCTCTCCATTCAAAGCAGGCTGCAGCATGAGGTCTCGGCTTCCTCACTCCCTCTCTCTCCTTCCTGTTGGTAGTTGCCAAGGGAATGCTGGGAAATGTAGTTCTTTCCCTGCTCCAGGGCTGGCTCTATAGGCAGGGAGCTAACCAAGGAAATACAGCTCCCAGGGCCCCCTGTTGGTTCTCAGCTCCCATGCTGGATCCCTGCTGCCCCTGCAAATGGGCTGCCCCAAGCACGTGCTTGCTTTGCTGGTGCCTAGAGCCGCCCCTGAATATGGCTGGGAAGTACAAAGGTGTTCAAGCAGTTCTGCTTGAGCATAATTCAAACTGTATTTTCTGTGGAAACCACACACTAAACCTTGTAGGTGTTGACTGTGCTGAATCATGCAAGGAGGCAATTACTTACTTTGGAACTGTTCAGCAAATGTACAATCTCTTCAGTAGCAGTCCACAAAGGTGGGAAATTCTGAAGCAATATCTTCCTGTTTCACTGCATGGGATGTCCAAAACTAGATGGTCTGCAGGGATTGATCATGTTCAACCAGTTGCGCAGCATCTGAATTCAGTGAGAAAGGCTTTAAATGAGCTTGACTCACTCAATCTTACTGTACAGGCTCAAACTGAACTCCAGTCTATTAAGAAGCACATGTCCAAATTCAAATGCATTCTGATGTCATCTTTGTGGATGATGCTACTTACAATGATCCACCAAACTAATCTGGTAATTGAAGAACACAACGCTACACTTGATGTTGAGAGGGATAACATTGAAAGTCTTATCAATGACATTCAACAGATTCATGAACAATGGGATGTGATCCTGACTGAGTTCAAATTAGTAGCACAGAATATTGGCATTTCATCCGAGATCTCCACCAATCGCAACTTATGTACTGAATCCGATGCCGAGCAGCATTATAGGGTCAATGTCTTCCTTGTCATCATTGACTCTATTCAGTCAGGTCTTACACGTCGATTTGAGTCATTGCAACTAATTTGTACCCTTTTTGGGTTTCTTTGGCAGTTCAACAGACTGAGTAATGAAGATCTACTTTCTGCAGCTGAACAATTTCAGCAACAGTAACACAAAGAAATCTCAAAAGATCTCAGTGACAAGGTTATCTTCCTCAAATGAATATATTTCACAAACTTTAAATTGGATTGCAAGCCAAAGGAATTGCTTCAAAAAATACTCAAACTTGGACTCTTTGGAGTGTTTCCTAATATCACAATTGCATTGCGTATTTTTGTCAGTTTGCCTGCATCAGTGGCTTCAGGTGAATGCACCTTCAACGTGTTGAAGCAGGTAAAGAACTATCACCGTTGAACTATGGGACAAGAGTGTTTCAATGGGCTCGCTATGCTTAATATCAACTGTGACATTGCACGAAAGCTAGATTTTTCCTCAATAATTAGTGCATTTGTACAGAAAAAGGCTAGAAAAGCATTTGTTAAAAAAATATTCAAATTACCAGTATATCTCACTCTTTTTTTGGTGCCTTATTTTGTTTTCATGTGTCATCATTTTTATTTTTATTATAGCTAAGGGCCTCAAAAGCTGGAAGTGGCCCAGGCCTCTCTGGACCTCTGAGAGGGCCTGGCTGGTTGAAGAACCTTCATTTTCATGCAGTAGCAAAAGCTGCCATTTGAGAATGGGGTGTGGGGGGGTTAGCATTATTTGGTGTAGGATTGTTCAGCTGAGGACTACAAATGGTTTCAGCTCAGTGCATTTTTTGAAACCCTCCAAAATTATGATGAAAATATTGACTAATCAAACAGATTGTTCTGGAACTGGAAATGCTGAGTAGGAGTCCAATTCCTGCTCCAGCTCATGTCCATGACAAAACTGCCAATGACTGCAATAAGAGTGAGATAAGGGCTTGACTGGAATCTCCTTTGAGAGGACTGAATTCTTACATGGAAGAGTAGTCAGCTGCCGTTACTGTCCGTCCCCTAAGCCTCAGCACCCACACAGTATAGAAAAAATATGCTTGTGTATCTCCACATCCTCCAATATTTGGTAAATGGGTACACTTCAAGTTGATTAAGTAACCAAAGCATCTCCTAGGCAGGCCAGGAGGAATATGCTCTGGAACATTTGTAATTATTAACATCAAAATATGCAATGCCCTGTGATCTATCTAAAGCATGTTTTTAAATGTGGACAGCTGGAGAACACTAAAAAGTCAGTCCCTCTGCTACTGTACCAAGTATCAGTCCTGAAATACCAGTTCTACAGATACAGCTGGAGGATATGTAGCTCAAATATCTCACTTCAGAACTCCTCACCTTGTTTGGGTTTTTTACTATTGTTTCTTCTTACTTTGCGTAGACTCCAGTGTAACGCTGTTGGGTCAGGTGCCAGCTTATGCCAAGGTCCCTGTGTCTCAACTGAACACTGATAAATACATAGGGGAGCCAGATTGATTCCAGTTGTGTGTTAGTATTGTTAAAATAGGTATTAGCATTATAAGACTGTGTTTAGTGCTTATACTTTATTAATTACTTGTGAGTTGTTGCATGCATTAATCTCACTTATAGCATCTGTATCCCATGTTATAAGGTAATATTTAAGCATTTATATTATAAGCCTCTGTGACATTGTAAATCACCAGACAGGAGAGAGACATTAACTAGTGTGCAGTGCTGGTCTCCAGAAGACAGTGTTACGTCCTGCCCAACAGGGAAGGCCTATCAACAACAGATGCACTATTGTGGAACATTTAAAGAGGACAAAAGACTTTGCTGCTCTCCTGTTCCGCCCCACCCACGAAGATGAGTCATGCAAATAGATTCTTCCCATTAGCTAAGTTTGCAGCTCAGAACATATGGGGGGAAGAGAATAAAAACCCCTAAGAAAAAGGAATTGGATCTCTATGCTGCTTGGACTCTGGGGCACAAGGGTTTTTAGGCATAAGCAAGAGAACCCTTGTGCTTAGTCTGGGTTAGCCCTTTCAAAAGCTTCTATTACTATTTGAAATTTAAGATTGTAACTCATCTGTGTACCTGTTTATCAGTATTAACCTTGTAAATAACTCTTATTTCCTTTTCCTAGTTAATAAATCTGTATGTAGTATATTATAGGAGTGGCTTACAAAAGTTGTCTTTGGTGTGAGATATAAGGTGCAATTGACCTGGGTAAGCGACTAGTCCATTGGGATTGGGAGTGACCTGTATATTGCTATGATTCTTGGTGTAAGGGACCAATTATCACAAAGGTTGGCTCACCGGGTGGTGAGACAGATCAGAGTATCCAAGGGGTCTATGTGTGACTCCCAGGTTAGACTGTTATACTGTCTGTGGAGTTTACGCTTAAATTAGATTTCATCAACCAAGTATTTAGAACTCACAACCAATTTGGTATTAGTGCCCTGTTTCTAACAGTCAGTCCTGTGGCTGATAGTCATGCTCTTAAGTTGCTGCAGGACAGCTTGACACCCAGGCAACTTTTGTCTGTCAAATAAATAATAATAATAATTAATAATGATACCTAACTCTCGTATAGCACGTTTCATCAGTAGATCTCAAAGCACTTTACAAAGGAAGTCAGTATTCTATAGATGGGGAAACTGAGGCAAAGAGTGGTGAAGTGACTTGCCCAAGGTCTCCCAGCAGGCCTGTAGCAGAACCAGGAATAGAGCCATGGTTTTCTGAGTTCCAGTCCAGTGCCATATTCACTAGGCAACACTTCTCCTTCATTTCCATTCCTGATACACTTTTCCTTTCCCTCTTTCCAAGCCCCTGCCTCACCTCCTCTATCCTGGATAACTTCTGCTGTCTCCCTTTGTTGTGCAGCTCCTTCTAACTCGCAGAGATTTGTCCCTGAACAGATGTGTGCTGCTCATGAGTTTCAATAATGATTTATATTTTTTGTAACAATTTAGATCATGCCTTTGACTGTAAGTATAATGCCTATATTCCACGTGTATTATTAGAGCAGTGGTGGGCAAATCTTTTGGCCCAAGGGCCACATCGGGGAATAGAAATTGTATGGCGGACCATGAATGCTCGTGAAATTGGGGGTGCGGTGCGGGCTCTGGGGTGGGGCTGGGGATGAGAGGTTTGGAGTGCAGGAGGGTGCTCTGGGCAGGGATCAAAGGGTTTGGAGAGAGAGTGGGGGAACAGAAGTGGGGCAGGGGGTTGGGGCATGGGGAGAGGCTCAGGGGGTGCAGGCTCTGAGTGGTGCTTACCTCAAGCAGCTCCGGAAGCAGTGGCATGTCCCTTCTCCGGCTCCTATGTGGCAGCGCGGCCAGGCGGTGTGGCCAGGTGGCTCTGCACGCTGCCCCATCCGCAGGCACGACCCCTGCAGCTCCCATTGGAGCGCATAGGAGCCAGAGTGGGGCCATGCTGCGGCTTCTGGAAGCTGCGTGGTGTGGACCCAACCCTGCACCCCGGCCAGAGCGCCAGAGCGGGACCAAGCCGCGTGGTGTGGCCCCAACCCAACACCCCGGCCGTGGCAGGGCCGAGCCACCTGGTCTGGCCCCTGACCCAGTACCCCAGCCAGAGCGGCGGAGCGGGGCCAAGCTGCATGGTGCGGCCCCGACCCAGCACCCCGGCCAGGGTACCAGAGCGGGGCCGAGCCGCGTGCTGTGGCCCTGACCAAGCACTCTGGCCAGAGCGCCGGAGCAGGGCCGAGCCACCTGGTGGGCTCCCTGAACCTGCGCCCCGGCTGGAGCAGGGCCAAACCGCGCGGTGTGGCTCGCAGGCTGGCTTAAAACTGCTCGTGGGCCAGATCAGATCCACGGGCCGCAGTTTGCCCACCCCTGTATTAGAGGCAGGGCTGGTCATACCACCTATTATTAAGGTTGCCCAAAACTTCCTACTATAAACCTTGTTTTCTGTTGTTTATAACTTTTTGCTAAACTTTATCTGTTTTGGGTTGAAATTTTTCATGCTGGGTGTTAGTCTCAGCCTAAATTGTTGTAAAATTTCACCCATCCTCTGAATCAAGGGCTTGAAATGGGGTAGAGGTGGTACTCTTTTTGTCAGGGGTGTGCCTTTTGACATCCTGTGAAAATCTGCCTGAATTTGGCCAACGTTATATTTGGAAAAATCTCAGTTTGCACATGCTCAGTAGACTTTAAGATTTCAGCAGCTAAAATCTCTTATTCCATTCTTATTGAGCATGCTTAAGCCCCTCACAGCTCCTAGTGCTGACTATAAAGCACATGTTACATCCCCCTGGAGCATGAGTATGCTTCCTCTACTCACAGATCCTAATGCTGACCAGACTGTGCATGTGCTTCCCCACAGAGAGATTGGGCACACTCCTTCTCTTCACAGCTGCTCTGGGCCAGCGTAGGGCCAGGCACTGGAACTGAGAGCAGGGAGCCTGTCTCTGCTGTGTTCTCACTGACTCCCCAAACCCAGCTCACACCCAGGCAGAATGGAGGAAGAAGCCATCTGTTTTGAATGTTGAAGGAACAAAAGCCAGACCAGGAAGAGGGAATGGAGTAAATTGAGACAAGGAATCTGGTGAAACAGGGACTTTGAGGGTGTGGAAAGAAGCTGCAACTGGGAATTGGGGTTGAGGGAATTGGGGGACTGGGACTCTTTGGGAAAGGAGACGGATTGGGAAGTGGGGTGGGAACTCGGGGCAGGGGGAAGGGGAACCTGGGAGTGGTAGGGCAAGGAAGCTGGAACAGGCAGCCCAGAGAGACAGGGACTGGGAGATAGTGAGAGTAATGGGGTGGGTTGGGGGAGACTGGGAACCAATTGAGTAGGGGAGGAATGACTGAGATTGGACGAGGAGCTGCAGGAGACTAGGCCTAACTGGACAAAGAGATTGGGACTAGGAACCAGAGTGGGGGTGAATAAAGGAAGGGAGACAAAGCTGACATCGAACTGGAGGATGGAGGGAGACCTGGGACTGGCTGGACAAAGTGCTAGGGCAAGGACCAAAGATGGAGGGAGACTGGGACAAGGAGTTGGGGAGGAGATTGGGGCAAGATTGAGATTGGATGAGAAGCCTGAGACCTGGAACCAGGAGATAATGGGGAGAGACTGGGACCAAGGATTCAGGAAGGCGTGGACTATGACTAGCTGGGAAAGGAGACTGGGGATAAGAAGTGAATGGAGACTGAGACTCAGACAACAACCCCAAAGTGGGAGAGTAGGAGCAAAGAGAATGAGATTGGAAGTGGAGAAGTGGAGACTGAGAAGTGGAAACAGAGACTGGATAGTCACAAAATCAGGGTGTAGAAGAGACAAGACTGGGATAGCAACAGGTTGGGTGGGATGGGGCAGGAGGAGTCACACTTGGGAAGGACAGGCAGAAGAGTCTATGCCTACTATAGCGCACTCCCAGAATGGAACCCAAGATTCCTCAGTCTCGCTATTCCTCTGCTGTCTGTCAGCAAATATTCGTGAAACCCAACGGCAAAATGAGTGTCTCATTCCCCTTTTGGTACTGGTCTACAATCCACATGGAGGATGACAACTGACTACTGCTAACAATTACTCCATCAGCTCAAGTGGCAGAGGTCTGTGCAGTGGATCTAAAGTTTCCAACTCTAGTGATGAACCAGGTGGGTGTCAATATGATGCCACATGATGGAATTCCTGGGGGGGGGGGCGTTTCCTTTTTTAAAAACCTAGGAAATTGCACACAAAGTACCTTAAAAGAGCATTATTAAGGTAGCAGTCACACACTCAAATATTAGGAAATGCCGGAATTAAGGTTGCATTCAGTCTCCTCATACATATGCATTATGAGAGCCAGTCAGGAATTTTATGCCAAATTTTTCCCCCTCAGAAAATGCTGATTTGTTAAAACAGAAATGTTTCGCAAAAATGTCAGCTTTAATGCACTTCCACCAGAACACCACAGGTTTCTGAAGGAACCCTGTCTGACTGGTGTCCTGCCAGCTTCCCTGGCAGGCTGCTGGGGACCCAGAGCTTCCAGGGGCCATAGTTTTGGGGTTGCTCCACCACGTAGATTGCCTCAGAGTTGCCTCTAGATTGCCTCAGACTTCCCTGCCAAGAAGCAAAACAAGAATGATGTAAAATATTGCCATCACTGTTTTTGTTAGCTCTTCATAAGAGCATCTAAGTGAACAGTTGGAATATATGAAAGCCTGGGGCAAAAAAAGCTTTTAAGGCAAGTAGAATTAAGTCCCAGAAAAACAAGGAATACAGACAGACTAATTTCAGAGTGGTAGCCAATTCCTTAGGCAATAAACTATAAGATATAAGGCCATGAAACTTAAACAGCATGTGAATAGAACAATTCATGTTAAAACAAAAGGAATTAGTAACTATTATGGATACATGAATTATAAGGCCCTGATCCCGCAAAATTTTATGCACACACCTCTGGGAAACTTTAGCTATCTGAGTAGTTCCACTGAAATGAGTGGGACTATTCATGGATATGATCCTGAAGTCAATAACCAATCTTTCATTGACTTTAATGACACAAGCCCTGAATACTTCAAGTTAAGCATATGCGTAAGTGTTCACAAGATTGGGGCCTAAATGTGTAAAATGTGACCCCTGACAGTGTAGTGATCTGACTCTTTCATTTTCCCCCTTTCTCTTTTCCCCCAAATTTTAATTATGTTTACATGGTAATAGATTATACTTTCTTTTCTTCAACATTTTCACACAGATATAGGTTTCCTACCACTTTATAACAACACAAATATCTTGTTTTATCTTCTTTTGAAGCATATATATATCTTGTCATGAGAACAATTGTTTGTGCCTTAACAAAGACACTAGAATTCTTCCTGGTAATTGCCTTATGTTAAATTTCAGTGCTTGATTCTGCCATCTTTCCTCATGTTGAGTAGTCTCTTACTCCCTAAACTGTCCCATGATTTTCAGCGGGATAACTTAGGGAATAAGGTACTGTTCAACTGACCTGCTTTTGATCTCTTTCACACCAGTGTAACACCACTGCTTAATGGAATGACTATTTATTCCACAGTCAGTAAGCTTAGAATCAGCACCAGTATGAGTAAGGGAGGCAGAAGTGGGCCCACAGTTTTATAAACAATGATAAAAAAGTAACACTGTCCTTACGCTGGTTTTCAATACTGAAGACTTCCATCGTGCACAGCTTCACTTTGACTCCATGGCTACAGGAGCATAGTACGAGACAACTACTGTTCACCCTGTTCAAAAGTAGCCAAGTTCTGAAAAAGAAAAAAAAATCAGGCATACAAAAATGTCATATTTATTGTGTAACAAAACTGAGCAAAGCTAGCACAGATTTGTGTTTTATATATTATAAAATTTCAGGTTCTCGGTGTGCTTTCTATTCACTTTGTTTCTGCTGCTGCTTGGACTGCAAGCACTTGGATGAAGTGACCTGAAGGGATATCTAGTATATCAATGTAGTTTCTGTGGCCTCTGAGGATTAACTATTTCGTAATTTATTACCACAACATTTCTCATTAATCACAAGCAATATCTGAACATGATTAGTATACTATATGAATGTTTCTTCTTCAGAAGAACATTGCCTTTAATAAAAATAAAATAAAATAAAATAAAATTGTGTAAAATAAAAGCACATGGAGACCAATAAAATAAGGGTCACAGATCTGACAGACTACATAGGGCGACATCCTGCCTCCAGGGAAGTTCAGAGACAAACTTCCATTCAATGGGATCAGAAGACAGGAGGGAACATTCTCTTTATGTATGTACCTTAAAAGGTACTAAGGACTTCTAAAAGGATCTGTTTAACTTAAATAAAAAACACAGATGATCCTAGAAATTAAGAGAAAAAAATTACATTTACATCTATATTTTTCTTGAGGGTGGGATAAGTTGATGAGAGGAAATCTCAGTTGCTGGAGCTACTAGCATAATTCTCACTATGATTCAGGTTAATTTAAACACCAATGCTATCTCTGAGTGCTTGGCTATAATGTTCCCTACTCAAATGTGCAAAGAATGTGATCACCTGGCCCATGGCATGTCCACTAGTGCATGCATCTGTCATTACCCCTTGCATTGACACTTAGGAAAGAACATCTTTTAGTAGTTAGGTGGCTAGTGTGTTGGGTCTGTTGCTTATTCCACTGTTCATAACAGCATCGATGTTTCCTTGTTCTCCCTACCCCCCTTCTTGTCACATCTGAAATTTAGACTGTAAACTCTTGGGCAAGGACCAGCTTTTTATTATATTTGTACATTGTCTAGCAGAAAAGGGTCCTGGCAATACCACAATACAAATAATAAGTTAGAAACAGGCTGATGGGGGCAAGGCCCTGATCGGGCACCATATTAATCAATGGGAGTTTTGAAGAATCAGGTACCGGCTGTGCTATGGTTATTGGCCTTCCAACTAGCCCTGCAGATGGTGCGGGGGCAGAATCTACTTACCCACCCTGTAAAGTTAATGTGGCCTGAGGCTATATCAGTCTTTTAAGTGAAATTCCCTTCAGATTGGGGGCTTTTAGGCAAGGGGGATGGGGTGGAGGAACCCTGAGAGAAATTAACTAGGGGAAAGAGGGCCCCGAAACCAGTGAGGAGTAGATGGCAGTTTTCTTCAGGCAACTCTTCTGAGATCCATGGATTCTGGAAGCCAAGCCCCGGCTGAAACAAACTTTGCCTCATGCTCCCTCTGAAAGAGGGGGCTGTAACAGTATCCAGTGGAATCAGTACTCCTGCCACGTGACGTGTATAACCTATTGCAGTGATTCTCAGACTGTGGGTTGGGACCCCAAAGTGGGTCATGACCCCATTTTAGTGGGGTTGCCAGGGCTGGCTTAGACTTGCTGGGGCCTGGGGCCAAAGCCTGAGCCCCACTTCCTGGGGCCAAAGTCCAACAGCTTCAGCCCTGGGCAGCGGGGCCTCAGGTTACAGGCCCCCGCCTGGGGTTGAAGCCCTTGGTTTTTTGCCTCCCCCCCCCCACATGCCTGTGGCAGTGGGGCTTGGACTTTGCCCCCCACACACACCTTAGTCAGCAGGCCTCAGGCGAGTTCAGTCCCTTCCCTCCTGGGGTCATGTAGTAATTTTTGTTGTCAGCAGGGGGTCGTGGCACAATGATGTTTGAGAAACCCTGACTTATTGCAATGCTGACACATGTCATGTGACTGGGGCTAGGAAATAAGATCAGCCTCTAAAATGCCAGAGCAATCCTGATCCAAAAATAAGGTATTTTCATACCATATGTGCTGACCAGACTCTAGAAGTATTTTGCCTTCCTGTGGAACACTGAGCAGCCATAAAAATGAGGTGAGGATGTGAACATAATGAATTTCCTGTGCAGCATCAAGGAGGGTCAGGTAGTGAGGGATTGCCATCCTACCTACCATCTATAGTTCTATGCTTCCACTGAGGCAGGATCATCCTTTAACAATTGGCAATGATTTTTTGAGCATCTCTGTCTTAAGATTTCCTACATCAACAGGTACGGTAGCTGTGAATGCATAAGTGCAGTGTGTCTGTATTAACATCAGTGTGTTGACAAGCTGATTTCCTTGTACCATATGGTTAAAATATACTCTAGGGAGAAATCACATATAATGTGTTGAATTTCCTAGAGTTTTTGGTTAAGGAACAGAATACTTGCGAAAAATTAAAAAGAACAAATAAATAGATAAATTGTTAGAGTGAGGTTATTTGATTGAATATGGAAGCTGGTATAGGTATTGGAGAGAGCTAGTTTTCTAATCAGTTTCATAAAGTTGTCACCCTGTTTCACCAAGACTAGCAGTGATAAAATGCACGCACCACCTTGTGTTCAATGCACTGTATCCATTCATGCCTTTAAGAAATCTTTGTTTTTTCATTTAGCATATACTCCTTTTAAAGCACCATGTGGAGTTAGAATTATAGTAATAACGAGCACAGAGGCAAAAATTGACAGTGGCTATGGAGATACTGAGATAAGCATGGAGTTACTGCAGTGATATGGTATTTCTAATATAATCTCATCAACTAAACAAGAATAGTGCCTCAGTTCCCCATCTGTAAAATGTGGATAATACTTCCCTACCTCACCGGTGCGTTGTAAGGGTAAATACATTCAATATTGTGAAGCACTTTGAGATCTATTGATGAAAATAGCTATATAAGAGTTAGATATTGCTATACCTGAACTCTGTGGCTTAATCACTAATGTAATATTTTACAACATTTTTAATTTTTATTTACTTCATACCCTATTGATTTATGGTCTCTAGGCAGAAAAATGCAGGATATTTTTCCAGCTGTCCTAATCTTCTGATTTTGAAGGGTTTACAAGGCAGAGAAACAGTTAATTGCTATAATTATATTAATGTAAACTACTCCTCAGTTTTAACTCTGAGTGTATGCTAGAAGTACCAATCTACATAGGGCAAAATGTACATTGTGTGGTGCCTCAATTATCAGTCATGCAGTGTTGAAGGACGGATATTCTATTGGAACGTCAACACTTCCAAAGGAATACACCTCTATATTCTACTGCAGAAGACTGTAGTGAAGAGTTTAAGTTCCTAGCCCTTTCCCCATGCTCTAATGTTGGTGGGTGTGGAATGGATATAAATAGTGATTCTTTTGCAGATGAGAAATTTCATTTTTAATTTGTTGGGAAAATACATATTAGGAGCTCTATGTTTTAATTAAAATTAGAGGGAAGAGAGTGCCGTCTGAATGAAGCTCTTCTAAAAGTCCTGGCCCTGCAGAAAACAAAATAAAAGAAAAATCACTTTGTACAACTGCAAGTATTGCTTGGAGCAGTGCCCCACATGAGGTCGCACCACCCTTTAACTTTATTCCAAATAAATATATTGGAAGAATGGAAAAACGTATACATTAAGGCTTAGATTGTGGATATGGTTCAATATGGGTCTTCATTGCAATTTTCTGCTTCATCATTATTTTCATTACACTAAACTATAATTTTTAAAACAAAAAAAGGAATCTTAAATCCAGCTATGTGTTACAAGTGTCTCTCTTAGAATATATAATTGTTATGATGGCAGTTGGGGGAAAAATCATTCAAGCTGGTGGGCATGACAGCAGCCCTTCAGGCTGGAAAAATATAAGAGGTAGTTAAGCTCCTTTTTGGAGTAAGAATGGTGCAACAATAGGACCCACCCCCATGGGACATTGTGGGTGCGCCCCATTTTAATTTCCCCCAATTGGAGCCACAATGGGTTCGCTTTAATAGCCTAGGGCAAGGAGAAGCCAACACATACTAAAAATGGCATGTCCCCCTCTTAATAGGGTTTCAGGGCAGAAGAAAGTATACTATACCGTTCACAAGGTCCTCAGGGCCCAAACTTAAATTCACAAAGTTAGGCCAGTCTCCTTGAGCTTGAAAGGGAACAATCACCACCTGCACACATCCTGTTCACTGGCTGCAGCTTTGGTTTCCCCTGAATGGTAATTACAGGGTACACAATGAGAACATACCTGCATTGTACACTGGGCTCCCCAGAGGCCTTTCCAAGCTGACCACTGCCGATTCTCTCTCTTTCACACAAACAAAATGTGCACTCCATCAGGGTAATCATCCTAACTGACTTCACAAGGCTGCTGGCCTAGCTATCACCCCTTGACCACCAGCCAGGGGGGCACTTCCTGCTTAGCAGCCCCAAGGAAATGTTCAAGACCCTTGGCCATATTTTTATTCTCATCAGTGATGTACTTTTAGATCTGGAGTTGCATTCCCCAACATTCTTTGTTGCTCACCTGACGCACAAACTCCCCCATAATCTTTGACATGTCATAATTCAAAACAAGCTCTACACCTTGTAAGGCAAGTCCTCCAGCTGTATCAGAGGTAATCACACGCACCAGGCTTACCCCATTGCTTAAGTGATGTAAGACTGCCTCTTCAAGAGCACCCTCAAAGGATACACATAAAGGAACACCTTTGCAGTTAAAGTAGTCTTTCATCCAGCCTAACTCCCTGTTAGGGTTTCTAATTATTACTGACCACATCTTTCTCTGTACAGTCTCCAGACTTATAATTGCCCATTTCCAATCCTCTTGCACCCAAGCTACTTTGTGTGTGATAGTATCAACTGGAGGATCACCTTTATTTTTCTCCTCTTGTGGGGATGGACAGTTTCAGCCCTACTCTGGTTAAGGCACTGTGGTGCTGTCTCCAGACCTCCAGCTAGGGACTGAGCCCTTGTTTCTCTCTCTTATCTACTTTGGTTTTCTCCTGGACAGGTGTTTCTGCATCACTAACATGGTGGCTTATCCTTTCAGAGGGCTTACACACTGACACACAGACCATCTTTTCCTTGACATCCCCCAAAGCTTATACCTTTCTAGAGATGGTGGTCACCCTGAAGAAGTGCTACCTTCATCCTTAGCCTTGATGATCTGCCAGAGGATTTCCTCATGAAGCCCTTCCAGATCTCTTTCCAACACCAAGTACTGTTGCTCACCATTTTCTTCTTTTGCCCTCAAGCAGGCCAACTCTTGCTCCCATTTTATGGCTTGAGCCAAGACATGGTCCTTGGAGGAGCATCTCTCTTCCAGCTCCTGCAATGCTTCCGCTTCTTGGGCCTGTAGGGTGTTCCTCTCTGCAAAGACTTCCACTCAGCTGCAGTAACCTCCTCTTCTAATTCTTTCCAGCTTATTAATTGATGAGTTTGCTGAGCAGCTGTAGAGGGTATCGCCATTTCTGTAGCTTCCATTGTAGACACCTGTTGATACCCGGTTCCCTTGAATGATTTTCTAGAATATCGGAGTCACCATTCCACTCTCCTGAATGGACAGCAGTCTCCTTTCCTCCATATCGCACATACTAGTGGTCCTATGGTAAACCTCTGTCCTCTCCAAAGTAGTCATCTTTAGGCCTTCCAAAGCCATAACTTGTTCCAGGAGCTCAGTCTTTTATTGCTCAAGTTTCATATTTTTTTGGTTACTTTCCTCTAATTGGAGATGCAGGTTTGGAAATTTTGGTACACACTCTTCTAGTCTTTTAGCTGCCCTGCTCATGTCCTGCAGTTCATTCTGGGGTTGTTCCTTCTTTATTTACAGGGCTTGTTCAAGCCCTTCCAGTTCCAACTTCTGGATAGGTTTTTCCCTTGTATAATTCCTTTTCCACCTTGGACTCCTGGTGGCAGACCGCCTGGAATTTCTTGGACTCAGTGTCCCTTAGCTTTTCCACTGGGGCTATCCTTGTTTCCAAGGCCTTGAAGGAAGACTGGTACTTGGACATCATTGTTCTTTCAAAGCTCATATTTACTTGGCTGACCTGCAGATTTATTTTCTTGTTGTTCACTGTCTCATTGTTGTTCTACTCCGCTGGCAGCTGAGTCCAGCACTGTTTCTTCTCTAGGGCCAGTGCTTCTTGACCCTGGGAATTGGCAGTCCCACCATCAAATCATCCTTCTTTTGCATTGCCTGGCACTTGTCATGTTTATCAGCTGTAAATGTCTCCCTCATTTAGACCATCTCACAGCTGCAGGGGCTCTTGGGGTATGTCTACACAGCCCATCTCAGCAAGCCTCCAAGCCCAGTTTGAGAAACTTGAGCTCATGGTACTCAAGATATGCCACTGAAAATAGCTGTGTAGACAGTGCTTTGAAGACGCAGCTTGGGCTGGAGCTCAGGCTCTGAAGCCCATCCCCTCCCTAGGCTTCAAAGCCCAAGCCACAGTGTCTACACAGATATTTTTGGTGCGATAGCATGAGCCCCAGAAGCCCAAGTCTGTTGACCTGGGCTGGGAGGTTCACTGCCATGGGCTGTGTAGATGTACCCTTGGAGGCTAACCTGGATCTTTCTCTGAAAAACACCATGCTCACTTTCCAGTGTCTTGATTCGTTTCCTCAGCATAGCCACAACCAAATGGCTTCTCTGCTTGTCTGCAACCAGCACTTCCTGTCTTTCTGATAATTGCTGGATTTATTCCTCTTGTTCAACCAATTTCCATAACAGAACTTACATCTGGGACTGCAAATGACCTAACTCTTCAATAACACCAGCAGCGCCACTGTGCCACCCGTTTCCCAGGACCTTTGGCCTCCTCTCAAAAGCTTGCCTCCTGGTGCCTGTTTCTGGAGCTATCCCAGGTTTGCCCAGACATACAATCTTTTACTTCCTCATAGTGACAGCCCCTCAGTCCCAAGTTCTTGATGGCAGCATCTTCCAACTTGCCCCACTATCCCACACCTTAAAACAAGTTATCAGTGTATCACTCTTCCTGGCCCAAAATTGCATTCCTCAGGTCTCTGTTGAGTTGTCTGGGTCCCTGCACTCTGAATCCCATTATCCTTAATAGTCCTGACCTCCCTAGTTATCTCAGTGCCCTCAGTCCATAAACCTGATTGGCAGGAATGCATGTGTTCTTCCCTTTTGGTGTTTGTGATGGTCTGGCCTGTCCATGCGCTGTTGGGTGCCCTCCAAGCCTGGGACCAGAACTTTTGGGGTAGTTGCTGTTGCTCTATTCACCAGTCTGGGAGTTCAGACATCTCACATCCAAGGATAGTGTAGGCACATATCTGCATTCTCATCCCTCCTTAATGGGAGGGTGTTCATAAGTCCCTATTCAGGCACCATATGTAAAGGCATTTACAGTTCTTTTGCACCCCCTTGTGGCCCTGTGTGTGTGTTCCCCACCTTAATTTCACCCAGTTGGGGCAACAATTAGTTCATTTTAACAGCCTGGGGGCTGGGGCAAGGAGAAGTCAACATTCACTAACAAATGGAACATTCCCTTTTAATACAGTTTAAGGACAGGAGAAAGCACAATACACAGTTCATAAAGTCCTCACATCAGGGCCCTAGTTCAACACCCAAACTTAATGTTCACTAACAAGGTTTCTAGAGCCTGAGAGGAAACAACCCATGTATTCTGCATAGCTTCCATTCCCTTCTCCCTTGGTCAGCTTCCTCTTCCTGTTTATACAGCCCAGCCCTAAGGCAGGGCACGGCAGGGCCTCCTTGATTACATTCTCGGCTCCAGTATGTCCCTTAAATGGATAGTACACTCCTTCACACTCCCACATAGCAACCCTTATATAGGGTAGCTCTTATTTCCCAAAAATCTTGTTTAAACTCCTTCTTCCATTTAGTTCTGATGTCTTTTACAGCACAGTAACCCAAGCTTGGCAGCATGAGTTTTATCCACCAATCTGTGAGCAAAGATTAGATCTACTACCTTGTTTGGATTTTTAATGAGCTCTGTGGAGAATTATCACTTTCATCTTACAAGAAAAGTGAGTAAAAACACAGTTGTATCTTTGGGCTGTGGATTTGATGATAAAGTTCTCTTGTTAATTAATAAAACCCCAAAGACTCTGAATGACTTCCCTGTGTGGATCACCATATGGATATTGTTGATTTCACTCATGACATATACCTATAATATAGAAAAATCCCTGTCTTCTAACACAAAGAGCAGTTCAGCAGACTGATTCTGTGAGCTCTCAGCTTCTGTTAACTATGCTGACATATTACCATAAGAGACAGCGATTACAAACTTTAGTAAATATAACCTTATACCTTTTAAATTTATACACATATAAAGTTGGCCTTTTTTTAAAACCAAAAGCATTTCATATATATATATTTATTTTGAAAACAAATATATTCCATTGTTAAACACTTTGGTTGTTCCGGCTGATAAAGGGTTAATTGGGTTCTGGTGACACACTGAAGCAGTGGCTTAATCTCACCCAGATATAAAGGAGGTGAGCGTGGCTGACTAGAGAGAGGCTTTAGAGTATAGTTTGAGCAACACTGATGCAGGAACCCTAGAAGCAACCAAGCCTTGGGAGAAAGTTTGAGCTGAACTTTCAGCTCAGGCCCAAGGCCTGGCTGGTTCTAGAGTTCCTACATCACTATTCAATGTCTGATAATTTGCTTTCTTTACTGTTCCCTCATCCTTCCTCCTCCCGCTGCCTCCCCCCATCAATCTATTGTATCTACATCTAATTAAGATTGTGACTTCTGGGATGGGGGAAGACTATCTTTTGTTGGGTGTCTGCAAACCAACTGGGACAGTGGGCTCTGCTGACAGATTGGTGCAGTCATGGCTGCAATACCAATAATAAATGAAATAATAATGTTTGTTACAGTTAAACTGTGCTAATAAACCAAACCACAGAAAGAGGTGAATTTGGAGTCTGCTTAAGGGGCCAGAGATGTTCAGACTAAAGTACACTTAACTCCACGCACAAGCTGAGGTTCTGGCCCAGCATGAGGACTGCTTTAGAGCTGGTTGGTAATGACATTTACTCACGTAATTCTCTATCAATCTGTTTATGGAAAAACATGTTAATGTAAGCCTCAGAACTAGAAGGCTTAGAGGGATAGGAAAACTCTGCTCTGGCCAGTCTCATTTACATAAATTATAATGTTGGTTGCCTACAGTTCCACATACTGTGTTTTGTTGCTTTAGTGGGAATTAATCTTTGTTCTGATTGTATAAATTATAACATATTGTTACAGTAACTGTACTCATAAAAGGTATTGTGTAAGACATGCTTGGAGTATGTGGGTCACCATGACCGTACAGGTCATGGACTCCAGTTTGGGAACAGGATTCAAGCTCACACCATTGACAGCATTAAAGGTTAATAAATCATGAGCCAGACCCTCAAAAATCATGAGATTAAAATAAAATCTTATGTTTTTTTGGCCAAAGATTATATTGTGTTTTAGGATCTGTCTTTTGAATTCCCTGTGTCCATCCCCTGTGAGTGTGCGAGTGTGCCCACTCTTCCAAACACATTAAATAAGATGATTTGGGCCCCTGTTGCAGGAGTTCTCACTCCCATATCTTCCTGCCCAGCAACTAATTCTGCCCCCAACCTCCAAATCAATCTTGGCCCCCGTTAGTTCTGCCTGCCTAGCCCTCCATCAGTTCTATCTGTCCCCCATCCCCCACATTTGCCCAGCTTCCCATCAGTTCTGCCCTCTAGCCTCACCTCTGTTCCTCCTGGGGTTTTTCACTCCCTGCTCCCAGGCCTGGGGGCCAGCTGCAGTGGGGTCCCCTCTATCCCTTTCAGGCTGGGGGAACACTTCCAGGAGCTCTTCAACCCCCTCTGCCCCTTCTCAGGGGGGATGTTGCAGCAAGGGAGGGGGGAGAAAGAGGAGCTGTCTTGTTGTTCACAAGAGGGGGGTGAAGGAGGAGGGAGGGGAGCCGCCTTGAGCTTACCAAGTTCTTTCTGCTCCCTCCTTCCCTCTCTCCTCACTGAGAGAAGAGGATAGAGAGAGCACTGCAGCAGCCCAGATTGGCTACTCTTCCTCAGGAGATGCCCAAAGGGGAAAAGCAGCCAATCAGAGGCAAGGTTTCTCCCAGGCCAGGCTGAAATTTGCTAGAGGTCTGGAGCGTGTCCTGTCATCAGCAGATGGGCTCCAGCCCATCCAAAATTCCATCACTTGCCAAAAAAGGAAGCTGGCAAGACTGAGCTCAGCAAGAAGAGGGCTCTGTTCCAGGGACCAAGCGCTCCTCTCCAAAGGCCCTGTTTTGTGCAGTCTCCCAGCTAGAGATTGGCAGGAGGAGTGGTTCAGAGCTGACTTCACAGTGGTGGCAGTGCAGAGCTGACGTCACAGCAGGGCCTGACTGGACTGGAAGCAGCACAGAGCTGACTTCACATTGAGGCCAGACCAACAGCAGCAGAGCCAATGTCTGGAACTCGACCAGGTAGCTGCAAATCAGAACAAACTATGCTGGGGTGGACTTCACTGAAGTGGAGTAGAGAAACAGAAAAGAGCCAATCCTGATGCCCCTGACTACCAGTGAGTCTAACTAGAACTGTGAGTGAGATTTTTGGATAATGAGTAAGGCTACAATTTAGTCATGGAGGTCACTGGAAGTTATGGATTCCATGACTTCCAGTGACCTCCGTGACTTCAATGGTGGGGAGCTGCAGGTCTCCCACCGCCCATGGGGGCCAGGAGTTGCAGGTACCTCACCACCTCTGGTGGCCCTTGGAGCTCCCCTGCCACTTGTGGCAGAGTTCCCTGAAGCTTCTGGCCGCTGCAGGGGGTGACGGGTGGATCCTGAGCTTCACAGCTGTGGAGGAATCCCCGAGCTCCCAGCCGTCGTGGTCCCTAAGCTGAGGGTGGTGGGGGTACCCTGCAGCTCCTGGCTGACATGGGAGCCAGGGGCACCCAACAGCTTCCTGCCCCCATGGGCAGCGGGGGACCCCTGGAGCTGCAGGGGTATCTGCAGACCCCAGCTGCTGCAGGTGGCTCCTAGCCCCTGTGCAGCTGCCCCGCTTCAGGTGATGTGAGGATCTGCAGATCCCCATTTTGTCCCAGGTATTTTTAGTAGAAGTCAGGGACAGGTCACAGGCAAAAACAGAAAAAATTATGGAAGCCGTGACCTGTCCCTGACTTCTACTAAAAATATCCGGGATAAAACCTTAGCCTTAACCATGAGGTCTAACTGGACCCACGAGGTAGGTGGAGATTGTTTTGTGACTGGACCTCAACAATTCAAATTTGAACTGTGGGATGACCATACTCCTGACCGGTTTTTGTTCATTTGTGTGGGGGACAGGGACACGACAGGGTGTTTCTTTTGTTTCATGTATCCCTTTTCCCCCAAATAAACAGTATTTGTGATTCCATATTCCCAAACACTCCTTAGGGCCTGTAGGTGGGGATGAACCACCTTCAAAAGTGACCAGGGAAATTAATTTTTAGTTTCCCTGGCCTGGAAGAATTACAACTCGGGGTAAGGGAGGTTCAAGACGTTATTTGATTTACTTTAGAAAAGGACCCCTAGACGGACTGAACCCAGCCCTTGTTGCTGCTCTTGGCATCTGGCAAAAGGGGTACATCAGGGATTCTCAAACTGGGGGTCATGATCCCTCAGGAGGTCACAAGCTTATTACATGGGGGTTCACGAGCTGTCAGCCTCCACCCCAAACACCGCTTCACCTCCAGCATTTATAATAGTGTTAAATATATTTTAAAAAGTGTTTTTAATGTATAAGTGGAGATCACACTCAGAGGCTTGCTGTGTGAAAGGGGTCACCAGTACAAAAGTTTGAGAACCACTGTTATATTAAGTTACCACTGACTTTAAATTAAGCACACAAATAAGTTCAGAGCTGGTAACACATGGAGCAGTAGAGATGAGAGGTGCAAAAGCTGGCATAACTTTGTATTCCTGTAGGATGCTGCCACTGCCCTTAGAGGATAAAGTTAGGAACTTAGTTTGATCCTTATTGTAATTGGAGTTCTACCTTGGCTACTTGCATCTTCTATTTTTGCCAATTCTAGGTTTTTTTGTGTTACTTATTTGAAACATGAGTATTTATGGGAACCCTCATCAAGGGCTACAGCCTATACAATCTAGTGCATGGAGGACTCACAGAGCTAGTCTCCAAATTTATGGTATAATGAGCATTTAGAAGGGACTACTGTCACAGCATATCCTGCAATAAGGTTGCCAATTATTTTCTGCAATTTGGCTGTATAACTTTCTTTGTGAAGGCTCGATCACAGTTTCCATTATTTATCAGTAACTGCGGCAAACTTGTTAGATGAAAAAAAATTGAGATGAACTATTTCAAAAAATAAAAATAGTAGATTTTTAAACAGAATTGGAAAACTTGATTTTGAATTTTAACAAAACACAATGCTAAAGACTTCAGGGCTTTTTAATTATAAAATGTTTCTTCATTTTCTGCAAATTTCTGTTACTTGTTTTTGTAAGTGAACAACATACAATCAAATCAGAATCTCTTAATAAAGAAAGTATACAAAATGCATTTTAGGACAACTCCTTACCTAAAAAGCAACGTCAGATGCACAAAAGCTTATGCTCCAATACGTCTGTTAGTCTTAAAGGTGCCACAGGACTTTCTGTTGCTTTTTACAGATCCAGACTAACAGGACTACCCCTCTGACACTCCTTACCTAAGTAGCTATTACATTCCAGAAAAGTTGCTTTACAACCCCACCACCATTACCCCTCTACGCAGAAAGGTTTGCAAACCGACAGCTTACTGCGAATATCTTAGCCGACTTCCTCCCAGCTGTTCTGCACATCTGGTCACAGCTGTTTTATTTCAGAATGGAGCTGTGTGGGGGCGGAGCTGCAGCCTCTTCTCTCCCTTCTATTGGTTCATCCTTATGGCATTCTCCGGGCTTGCTGGCATTTCATTGGCCTGGCTTGCCCCCTTCCCCCTGAGCTAATTGGAGGAGCCGGGATGGAGGGGACGGAATCCCCTTTAGTTTATTGGGAGGGGGAGCTGAGTCATACCCGGTCACCTGCAGCTCGGGCAGCTGTTGTGTCTCTGGCGCCTTACCCCCGCCTCTCGCTGCTACTGGGGGCTCTGCTGGGGGGAGCTGGAGCTGCCGGGCCCGCCGCTGTCAGGGGAAATGGCCAAAGAAAAGCGACATACACAAAGAACATGGCGAGGGAAGGAGGAGTCTGAGCCGACGGCAGCTGCACTCCCCCGCCCGAAGGACGCTCCGGGGAGGGAGGACAATGCCCAGCCCACTCTGGCCCAGCTGCCGCCCGGCTCCCGGGGGAGGGGGCTGTTTTCCCAGGGCTGGGCGCCCCTGGTGTCTCCGGTAAGTGGCTCCCACTCCTCTCCTTCCTTCCCCCCCCCCCCCGGGGGGGGGGGGGACTCGCCGCAGTGCGCCCCAAAGCCGAGCAGCCCCCCTGCCTGCGGGAACTTTGCCGGAGCCGGGAACTTTGCCGGGGGCTTGGGCTGCAGCCCGCTGGGAGCTGGCCCAGGTAGGGAGAGGGGGCGCTGCTCGCTCCTCTAGACCTGTCCCGGACGTGCCGCTGCTCTGGGAGGGCGGGTAGGCGCGCCCCGGACCTGCCCTGGCCGGGAGCAGGCACCAGTCCCGCCAGCCCGCGCTGGGACTCGCCCTGAGAGGCGTTTCCTGGGGGCGGCGGCGGCCTCTTCCCCCGCCCTTGGCTGGTGCTCTCCCACCTGAGGCGGGCGGCTCTGGCCGTGAGAGCTCCGCTTGGGTGACCAGCCTCTCTCGGGGAGGGGGCAGCGGAGTCGCCGCTCGCGAAGCTGCAGCCGGGAACGCGGCGGCGGCGGCGCTTGGGAACTTTTCTACAGGGTGTTCGCAACTTGTCTGAAATGCGGCTGAGCTCGGGGGCGGCTGGGCTCCTCGGATCCCCCTCTCGGGTCTGGACTGCCGGTGGCCCGGGCTGCTTCCCTGCCGGGCCGCTTCTCTGCAGCCCTGCCGGGCAGAGCAGTGGGGGTGAATCCCAGAGGTAGGAGCAACCTGTCTGCTGGGTCTCACCTGTTGTGTTTTGGTTCCAGCCTGCCCCACGCTGTAACAAACTACTCGCAAGTGCTACTGAACAGGACGAGCTGGAGTGAGATCTGCAGCGACTGGTACTTGAACCCACCCTCGCCTGCTTTTTGCCCCCAGCCCTGGTTTACTCTGCACTGCATACAGGAATTTTCAGTTTTCTGGCAGGAACAAAAACGGCAGCAGGTAGAAAGAAATTACAGGTAGCAACTATATTTTGAACTCCAATGTCCTTTGATGCCTGACACATCGACATTACTATATCGTTATAATTAGCTGAACCTGAGCTTAAGGAAGGTTTGAAAACAATTTGAAGAGGTGCTTAAAATGATTGCATAATTTCAGTCTTAAGGATATCTGACATCTGCATACTTGTGTTTTTTGTAACTTTAATTATGGCTAGTATTTATGTGCGTTAAACATAGCTTTACTCAAATTTGACCAAACTTTAAATTATCTGTGGCTTTGATCCTCTGGCATACCATAGTAACATAGTCTTAGATGTTAGTTTGTGTGGATAACTATCCAGAAGAAAAATATTCTAACCATGCCTCATTTAAAACAATTAAAAGTTAGATTTAAAAAAAAAAAATTGAGTGGGCATGCGCAGTCAACATCAGTGTGCAAAAAAAATCTCAAGATAAACAACATCCGATCTCTAACTCTGGAAAGTCTTTTCTTACATTTTCAAAGTAATTCTACTTGTATATATTTACTTCAAAATTTAATACTTCTATCATGTGATTGTTGACCATGTAAAGTAATCTTGACTGTTCTCAAGCCTTCTGGAATGTTTTCTTTTTTGTCAGATTAATGTGTGCAGCAACATCCTTTCTTCAAATCCATTATTCATATTTGGAGTTAAAACATGCCTGTGGAGGAATGTGTAATGCATCACTATCAAGTACCATTACAGAAAACTGTATCCCTTTTTAATTACAGAAAAAGTGAATCTGCATTGTCTCCCTCTGTCCTCCCCTCACTCACAAAAATCTTTAATATATTTTAACTTTATTTTGAAGGTCTTGCTGATGAAAACTGGTATTGATATGATTGTTTGTTTTTTGTGACAGTAGTTTCCTGAGATTAATCAGGGTTTGTGTCCCATTATGCTAATATAAATATATAAAGACCTACAATTTCAAAAATTACCAGTGATTTTGGGTATCCAATTTGAGCTGCCATTAGAGGCCTGATTTTCAGAAAGTGTTGAACCGGTATCCACTGAAAATCCCACTTTAAGATGTTCCCAGAATCTCTAGCCATTAAAAACTTACCTATGAAGATAAGTGACAGTGAAGAGGCAAAATAAAATACATATGTTATCTTTTAAAATCATTATTATTATTATTATTTATAATTGTGGTCACAGTCTCTTTTGACAAAGTTATATTCAAGAGTTACAGCCATGTAATGTACTCAGTTGTGTTATCAGAAAACCTCTTCATTCTAATGTTGTAATGTACTAGGCTTTCATCCTGTGAAACAAACTGTTTTTCCCTTGTTGGTTAGAATGAAATGAAAAAAGGGTGTCTCAGTGTACTTGATTAAACCCAACTAATAAAAGACAGCTTAGACGTATTAAAGCCAACAATATAAATACTAATTAATTTATAGAAAATAAGTTATCTATCTTGTATGTGCATACATAAATTTAGGTTGTGTACAATTTAAATGTAAAGATGACATTACTGATTTAGAGGGTGCCATTACACATTGACTAAACTTAAGAAGAATATCTCTTTAAAATGTGTTGACATTTAATTGACCTTTTAAAGTTCATTCTGTTAATCATACTCAAAGCGCTAAAGCTATGGTTGACTGCTCTGGTGTTCTTGCATTCAGTCGTGCTCAGCATATAAATTCTACAGCATAATTGCTACTTATTGAGTAAGAGTTTCTTTTCTTTGAAAATGAGAAAGTTTTACTTTGCCTCAGGCTGGGTACTTGTTGTAGAGTTTTGATTCAAAATTCTTTCATGTCATTAATTGTTGTGTGGGGTGTGGCCTCTAGTTAGAGAGTAATGGAATTTCTTGTCTCCTTAAACTGCATTTTTTCCTCTTTCCTGAAGCATTTTCAAATAGGGAAAGGTAACCTTGAAAGGTTTGAAGGTTATATTTGTCTAGCACAAATCAAAATGTGGCGCTTCAATATTTTCTCTCTGAACCTTTACCTTAGTATCTTTTTTAAAGTAAAATCTAGTTGTCTTAATACTAATATTCTGAATATAAAAGATTGTTTGTTTGTTTTTGGAAAAAAAATTAGATCTAAATGCTAATAGTTGTATATGGGAGAAAACACTTACTACTGCATTATGGCTCTTAGTCACAGGACTCTTTTGAGTATCTATACAATTTTTGGTTAAAAAAAATAGCAATATTATTGAGAGGCCGCTAGTAAGGGATCTAATTGAGGATTAATTTCTGTTACATCTATGTTCTAAAGGCCAGATTTGTAACAGAGGTAATATCTTCTGCTGTATATCTTAGCGTTTCTGGTATTTTTGTTTGTAGATTAGAATTAAATTTTGTTTTCTTGTGTATCAGTTTTACAAGTAACCTTTCTTTATGGAAAGTAAGGAAAGCATTTAAATGCAGACCATGAAATCTAATACCTGTAGGTCCTAATATCAATAGCCCTTCATCTCTTGGACACTACCATTGAAAATTAATTGATTCGTTAATTAAATGTATGACTACTTAAAAAGAAAACTATTTTCTTGACGCTGAAAAAAGCAAAACCTAGAACACTCAATCCTGAATAGAATGCGTGCAAAATCAGAAATTGTTTTTCAAGCTCGTTCTTAAGTCTTGGTCTTGCTACTGCATGGATGCAGTCAGACTCCTGCCTACTTCACTTTGTGCGGGGACTCTCCTTGGAAAAGAGGATCAAACACATGAGATGTATTTAAAAAAAAAAAAAAATACCTTACAGATCAGAAAGTTCTGATAGGTAATTAATTTACCACATCGCTAGTGATCTAGGTCAAACACTACAATAAAACTATACTGTGTCTATATATTGGTGAAGTTGATGAAATAAATTGACAAAATCCCCAAGTAACTTAGTTTAATTGTGTTGGTGTCTATGGAAAGATGAGCTAAAATTCTCTGTGTATTCCATAGCTGATATACTTTCATTTTGTAGTACTCCTGGATTATACAAATGCAGCTAAGGAGGATGATCCTGCAGTCCTCACTGTGAGGCTGATGTGAGCTTTGGCAGAATAAGGACTGTAGTATCAGGCCAAAACTAATATTAATTTCACTGAAGTATGTAAGGTTGTGTAATTGGAGTAAAGTCATATTTCTCAGGAGGGCCTCCTGTTGAATAAACGGTTTAAAAATAATTCCTAACACTTCATGCTCTGCCTGGGTTAAAAAGTTTCTAGTACAAGATGGAAAATGGCAATATGTACCTCATTTTCCTATGCCTGAGGATAGTATTCTTTCCATGCAGGCGGCAGGAGATTTGCAAGATATGCAAGTGATAAAATCTTGACTGACTGACAGGAATTTCCTCAAAATAGAAGTGAATATGTCTTAGTGCCCTGTTCTGTGTTTGGTGTTTTGGTTAAAAAAAACAAAAAACAATCAGACCTATGTTGATTATGTGTCTAACAAAAATCTTTTTAATCATTTACTATCAAAGCCTCTGATTACTATTGTTGGGAGATAATATTATGGGGTGATTTTATGAGCTACCTTTTGGAAATTAGGCGAAACTAACAAACTCCTCTCTCTAGAATTCACACCCTGATAATCCTGACTGCAGGGCTGTGCAGACAAGCGCTTAATGAGGAAAACCCTCTATAAATTACTTACCAGTATATATTAACAGTTACATTAGAAAAGGGTTTCATTGGCTTTTTAAATGGTACTAATTTTTTTGCATTTAGAACACCCTTTCAACCAAGGATCTGGAAGCACTCTTATCAAGTGAGCATTATTGGCTTGGACTTAAGAAACTTGGGTTCAGTTCTTGATTCAGGCACAGATTCTTTCTGTGTCCTAGGAGAAGTCTCACTTAACACAGTGGTTCTCAACCTTTCCAGACTACTGGACCCCTTTCAGGAGTCTGATTTGGCTTGTGTACCCCAAGTTTCACCTCATTTAAAAACTACTTGCTTACAAAATCAGACCTAAAACTATAAGTGTCACTGCACACTATTACTGGAAAATTACTTACTTTATCATTTTGCCTGTATGAAATGTTTGAGTTGATGTACGCCATGGAAGACCTCTGTGTACCCTGGTGGAGAACCACTGACTTAACCTACCCTGTACTTCAGTTTCATGTCTGTAAAATGGAGATGATACTTTACTACACCATTGCGGTGTTTGGAGGACAAATCCATTAATAACATCAGGTACTCAGATACTATTGTGATGAGGGCCATATATAGATTGTAAGCACTTTGGGGAAGGGAACAGGGTCAAGGTTTTCAAAGCCAACTGGTACACTCCACCACACAACACACAATTTCAAAGTGAGGCCAAATCCCTTAGTTGGCTTTGGAAATCTCCACACTTCTTATGCATTTGTATGGCATTTAGAGCTCAAAGGGCCCCTTTTGTATTGTTATAATATTAACTCATTGGCAAAGTCAGGAAAAGAACATGGGTCTCTTGACCCTGCCTTTCCCAGCTCTAATTGAGCCATTGTTCTGCTATTCAACAACAAAACACTGTTCTTATGTCATCCTTCATAATTCTTTATCACGTTACTATAATAGATCTAAAATAGCATGTTCTAACTAGGGGGGAAAGGTTGGAGTAATAAGAGAAGAAATAAACAAGATAATTCTGACCTCCAGTGACTGGCTAAGAACATGACATAAAAAAAATGGAGGCTCACTTGATCTTTTCACTCACCCCTTCCTGGTTTAAAACTCCAATGTGTCGGTATTGGGGGAAATGTGAGAGATGCATACTAGCTAGTGCCCAACTATGGCTTATTTAAGTGGCCTATTTAAATAGCTAACCCCCTTTACCTAAGTTACTTGGTCTAATAGGGATTTTTTAACTGGTGCTTTTTTTCTTAACTGATAACTTTGACTCAGTTACAGCTTTTCTAGAGGTAGAGGAAAATGTAAGAAGTAACTCTTTAATCAGTAATTGCACTGGAGGTAATAGGAACTTAAAAGTATAACATTAACAGGATTTCAGGTCCATGACCCTGGCAATAAATGTTAACACTTTATCCCCAGGGTCACGGTATTTAATTACCAACCATGGGAACATACAGTTGTTAACTGGCTTATAGGTGTTCTCCTCTTCACTCTGCTCGCCTCAATGCAATATTGATACCCAGGAACAGGGAATCTTTCATAAATCAACTGCAGGCTAGAATTCAAGCAGGTTTGGCCTGCAGTGAATACACCACTCTATATATTTGATAATTAGAGTTCATTTACTATGCTTTGTGCTTCTTTAAGGACAAGAATGTTTCCTTATTTTAGCTATACACTTCCCTATGAACAAGCCTCTTATAAAAACCATTTTAATATGTGGTGTTGATGATTATAGTTTGTGCAGAACACTCAGGAAATCTTAGGCACTGCACTGACAAAGCAATTCAGCTATTTTCTATTGTGTGGCACAGACTGGTACATAAATACCATGGATGTGAAATTAGCAACCAGCTAATACATTGCACTACTTTTTTAGTGAGAACTTTGACTAAAGGCATTAGTTCAAAATCCTGCTCTTACAAAAGTGCTATGGGATCTGTGAAATCTCCACAGATCTCTGCTTGTTAAGATCTTGACTAAAAAAACTCTGTACAGTAAAAGAGTGGAAGTCAGCTTATCAACACCTAGTTATTTGAGACTATGTAGACCCTGCCATGATTTGAGCTAATTGTTCCTAAGTGTCTACGCATTCCTGTTCTCTGTTTCTGCACAGGAAGAGTGGCAAGGGAGAGGAAAAGGTGCTTTACACCACTTTGTGTTCTCTCTCTCTTCATGGGGCAGCCAGGGACCTGCCTGATGCAAATTTAGAGCTGTCTCCAGGCAGTGGGAAGCCAAAACTAGTTTAAGCATGGGTCACTCTGTAGTTGCCCGCTCCCTACCCTGGAATGCTACTAAGCAGGGGCTAATGTCATTGTGGCAGCTTTACGCCATCTAGAGAGTTCATTGAGTACACCTAGGAGCTACCTTTTGCCTCATTAAAGGCTCTTATCTTATGGCCCCCATTACTGGAGTATCTGAACACTTCACAATCTTAAATATATTTAGCCTCCCAACAACCCTGTGAGGTCGGGCTGTACCATCCCCAGTTTGAAGATAGGCTTCTGTGCTTCGCTTAATTCCCCAAATGACTTGCCCGCCATCACACAGTCTGGTGGAATGATGACTTGCACCAGTATCTCTCCAATCATAAATTAGTGCTCTAGCCACTAGATCTTTTTCTCTGGCAGAGTGGCGTAAAGGAGTCTTAGGCCTCGGTTTTCTTCTACACTAGGTATGTCAATATTTAACCATACCTAGGGCTTGAAATAGTCACTTGACACTTACCTGCCAGAGTGAAAAATATCTGCACCCCACCCCCATCCCTGAAATTTAAAAGAATAAAACAATTTTGTACTGTTCATGTGTTCTGTAATGAACTGTAGACATTGCCAATCAAATTTACTATTTAATTTGAACTTACTGATAGGGCTGATCAAATAGCAGAAAAAATATTTTATTGAATATGTTCAGTGAATTTCATCTATATTCATCTAATGCAGGGGTTTGCGGCTTGTTCAGGGCAAGCCCTTGGCGGGCCGCGAGACACTTTGTTTACCTGAGCGTCCACAGGTACGGCCGCTTGCAATTCCCAGTGGCCGCGATTCGCTGTTCACGGCCAATGGGAGCTGTGGGAAGCGGTGCAGACCAGTAAACAAAGTGTCTCGCGGCCCGTCAGGGGCTTACCCTGAATAAGCCGTGAACCAAGTTTGGGAACCCCTGATCTAATGTATTTTCTGTATAGCATTTGCTCACCTAGAGCTGCCTGTGTGTTACAAAAAGTGTTTGTTATATAAAGTATTCACTGAATATTGATGAAATTTGTAAAATATATTTCAGTGCTATTTAACGGTCATACTTCCTGCATTTCTCTTGCTTTTGTTGTATGGTTCACAGTGGATAATCCTGAGCGGTGTTGTTTCTCCCTTTTCTTCTTTCTTTCTATCACCTTTTTTATTCTTTGTCCCTATACTGTGTTTTCTCTGCTGTCACCTTTTCCTAAAAACTCTCTCCTCCTCCTTCCCTTGCTCTCATACTTTTCTGTTCTAATTTCCTCCCTCATATGTCTATCCAGGCTCCTGTAGGACCTGGAAATTTTTACCTGACCCTAATAACCAGAGAAAAAACTTACTGGCCACTCCCTAGGGACAAATATCTATATAGGAGGGAGTTGAGATTCTTCTGACCAGAGATCTTGAACTCCCCTTGGGTGGCTCCATCTTTTGTATGAAACTCTTGCTAGTAGGTGTCTGAAACTCCAGGTAGCTCTCTCTGCCTCTTCTCTGGCTTTTAGAAGAAATAAGCAATATTCCAGCTGACCCCACCCCCAGTTTCCGTGCTCCCATCTCCGAGCCTCTCAGCGGTTTCAACAGTTGTTGGGGCTTCTCTGCTACTCTACCCCTTCCCCAGGTTCCTGGTTAGAGCTGGTCAGGAATTTTTGGATGAAACTTTTTCACTATAGAAAAATGCCAGTTCATTGAAGCAAAACCTTTTCATGGGAAGATTTGGTTTTGACAAAAAAAAAAAAAACTTACTTTTTTTTGATACTTGAAATGTAAATTTTTTTTTGTTAGGAATTACTTTTTTTTTTTTTAATGTTTTTACACTGTCGAGTAACTTAAATTTTGAAACAAAAAAGTTTAAAATCAAAACATGTTTTGAAATTCATAATGTTTCAGTTGACCCGAACCAGTTCTTTTCCATGTGTGAAAATTTGAAATTTTAGCTCTTCATCTGATGAAGACGTTTTGAAATTGTGAAAACTGTTTCCTGCCCCACTGTACTCATATTTGCCGCAATAGAGGCATGTATCTTTGCTACTCTTGCCTTCCTCAAGTGTCTGGTTTTTGGATCTGCCTCCTCTTGTTGCTGCTCCAGGCTGTCTCAAACAGCAATAGAATGAAATTGACTTGGTTCTTGTCACTTTAAATGCTGCTCTTAGGAATCTGGAAAAAACAACTCTGAAACTATAGTGGTCAGTTTTCACTCACTGCAGCCAGGGACAGCTCTGAGCAGCAGGAGAAGCCCTGGAACTACGTGTCTGCAAGCTTAGTAACAAAGCATTTCATTAATTTATCCCAGGTTTGCATTTGGAAGGCTTTATTTTCAATCATAAGGGCTAGAAACTTAATTCTTCAAAAATCAAAGCTTAATTTCTGCAGAAAATGACATTGGGAAAGCTTTCTATTTGCTGTGGGCCAGTGGGGTTTTTTCCAACCCTGGCTATGCTTCTCAACTGTCTGAAGCCCAAATGTGGGATGCTATGGGCTGAAGACACAGAAGGAGGGATGTAAGAAAAGTAGAAAGAAAAGCTTAAAATAAAATGAGCTCAATTCTCAAAGATATTTTCCATAACTTCAGTATCATGGTTAGTGCTTCTGATGTAAATAATTTACATTAATGAAATTAGTTTAATGTGGAAAAAGAAATAAACTTAACGTATATAATCCTGCAGTGCCTGTACTTTTTTTTTTCCTCACTGCTTCTCTGTTCAGTTTTAGGCTCTGTCTATGCTGCAAACAAAGGGGGTGTGATTCCCCTGCTTGTGTACGCATATTCACAGTAGCGCTCATTGAACTAGTGCAAGTGTAAAGAGCAATGTAGCAGTTGTACTGCTGTTGGCTGATGTCAAGGTACGGCTGAGCCTAAAACTGGTAGGTATGTACTTGGCACGGCTTAGCCACCACTGCTGCCAACAGTGCTACCACGGCTACACTGCTGTTTATACTCCCGCTGGCTCGATGAGAGCTAATGTGAGTATGTGTACACAGATGGGGAGTCGCACCTCTAGCTTACAGTGTAGACAGATTTCAAAGCAAAAGACTACAAGTTACTGGGGCAGATGGCAAATCTGGGAAACCCGTATCTATCTTTAGTTGATTTACAAAAAAAGCTATGCAAGGTACTCAGTACTGGCATTTCAGTAATTATGTTCTTTCTCTTTGTAACAGTTCCACCAGAAGTACTGAAGATAGGATCCAGCTGCTGAGTGTGCAACTTCAGGAATAACCTTTTCCCCACTCCAAACTACTAGCCACAGCAACTTGCTATTTCACATTACCACATGAAAATTGCATCCACTTCATTGTTGATACTTCTGTCACAGATCATAGATGCAGAGTGAGTTACCTGGAAACCTCTTGAGTGTCTAGGAAACTTTATGTATAAATTTCCTAAAAATATGAATTGATAGGTTTTCTTAGCAGGTATTGGCACTAGGTCTGTGTGGTATTATCACTTACTTTAGTCCTGTGCCCCATAGGGTCTTGTAAGCTTTCTGAAATGGTCCCAAAAACTGTTTCTACACAAGCAGTTAAACTTTTTTCAACACCTGCTGAAGGAGGCCAGGGGAGGCAGTTTCGGACAGCCATTATCAGCCAATAAGTCATATTCCTAGTGTAGTTTTCTAAAATGTAGAACAGTAAAGTGACACTTGCTCTCAATCCAACTATTTGAATAGAAACTGTTTTTAATTTACTTCTAGAAAACAGTGTTAATGATGGGAGCCAAATGATATGTTAACTGAGCTTCTTTAATTACAATAATCCATTCAACTAATTTTTGTAAATGTATAATACAGTTCATGTCTTGAATTTCCAGGAATCTTCTCTTAATGGCCAGGCAGTGTGGTGGTCCCTGGTTGAGTGTGCAGCTTACATAAATTATAATGGAAGTTGAAATAGGAAGAATTGGGCCCAACAAGTAAGTTCCTGGGTTCCCCCCCCCCAAATATTTCCACATGAAGACTGTTTTTAATACTTGTATATAACGCAATATATTATTCATCCTCCTAAATAAACCACATTAAAAAATGAAACTTACATCAGACAGTATGGGGAGGCATCTGACATAAAGCACTAAGTGTTGTTCAAACTGATAAATCTTTCCTATTAAGATGTCCGAACTGTCACTTTACCAAAGTGAGATGGAAAATACTGTGCTAAATTTCACCTGTCTGTCTGCAACTGCACTCATGTTTGCTCAATGCATTGGAATCTGCATATCAACTCACAGCTCTAAAATATTGAGTCAAAGGCTTTGCAGAACAGGCACAAACAGCTTTTATTCCCAACTCCTGAGATATCAACAAATAGTGCAGCTCTTAGTCCACTATATTATAGAAAAAGTGAACGCCAAATTAAGTTGTAATTTCTCACTTATCCCTGCCTGCACTCTGTGATAGAAATGGAAAGATGAATAATTTTGGATTAATGTTAAATATGAGAACCCAGTCTCTGCCCAGATAAGTTGTAATAAGTAAACAATGTACAGTTGGGGAATGGGTTGCAACATGCAAAGGAGTGACTTTTTTTTATCATGGGTCTTGTAAATTCCCCATGTTTTGGTTTGTATTATTTATTTTGTTAGCATTTTGACATTAGATTAATTTAACTGAAGGACTAGAATTTACCTTTACGCATTTGCCTGTGTCATTCTATCGATGTTTCAGGTGGTGGAAAAGTGGAGCCATTTTAGTTGCCCAGCTAACTTTCAATTGTAGCATGAGTTTAATTTGAGTGACAGTTTTGTCGCCCTTTTTAAATACCGATTCTCTCTTGCCCTTCTATAGTGCCTTCACCAGATAATTCGTATAACTTTTATTTGACATTCTGTGAAAAACTCAATGGGCTTATGACCAAAATTTGCTTAGTTACACTACCACTGATAACATGGAAAGTTATCATGCTAAGATGTGAACATAAAGGCAAAAACAACAAGGAGTCTGGTGGCACCTTAAAGACTAACAGATTTATTTGGGCATAAGCTTTCGTGAGTAAAAACCTCACTTCTTCGGATGCAGCATCCGAAGAAGTGAGGTTTTTACTCACGAAAGCTTATGCCCAAATAAATCTGTTAGTCTTTAAGGTGCCACCAGACTCCTTGTTGTTGTTGTAGATACAGACTAACACGGCTACCCCCTGATACTTAACATAAAGGCACAAGTTTATGAAAACCATCCCAAAAGTGTATTAGCCTGTTGGAACACTCTTTAATTTCTCAAGTCCTAGTCGTTCAAAATCTCTGCATCTACACCACTAATACATACAAAGCTTTAATTACCTGATATTTCTGTCTTTAACACATTTTATTTAACGTTTTAAATGTTACATTATCCTGCTAAATGAATTACTTTACAGTATACAAATTGTGCACAATACAAATTGGAAAATCATCATATAGTGGAAACACCTAATCTTAAATTGTCTTGTGTAAATGGCCCTTACCTTACTGGTAAAACTGTCTAGCATTTTAGATGTGACCTTGCTTTGACTTTCATATAGAACTAATCTGTTTATCTTGCAATAGCTGAAAGGGAACCATACATGAGGAAAATGATATAGTGTATTGTTGTGACAGTGTCCTTCATCTAATAAATTCAAACAAAAGATCTTGTTAGTCTCTCTCTTCCCTTCCCCCACACTTTTTCTATTAATGAATTGTAGATATTAGATTAGCCTTTCATCTGTCAATTTATTAATCTTCAGTTTGTGACAAGGTATAATTAAACTGAAATCTTTGCCCTCTGCTATCACTGAATTATATCTAGTTCTGCACTCAGTGTGCATTGTGTTGTACGGTGTGTTCACTTGTTTTCTGCTTGGATTACGTTTTACAAGAGTTTTAAGAGTCAATAATCAAGGAAATATTTTCTTAACCTTTGTTTTGCTGTATAGACTCTACAAAGGGATTTATTAAATAATTCTATCTGTAACTCGCTGAAGTGGGCATCTTAGTGAGAATTTCACAAAGTTAGTCTCAGTCATTCTGCTATGTTGAGGGAAGATCAATCTCTCTGGTCTGGAGTGTACGGCTGCCAAGTGCTAAGAATTCCTGGAATGTAGAATTGCCACAGCGCTAATAAAGTTTGCTTTGTTCCCTTAGTGACTTGACCCATTGAGGAAAATGTGGTTCCCTAGCAAGTTTTAATAGCTCAAAGTTGGTAGTGAATAAAGGGAAAGACCTCAACATAATTGTGCTTGTTTTCACCTGCTGCCTGGAAGATTAACTTTCTTAACCTTAGTGTAGAAAATATAACCCCTGTGTCTTTGAAATAATGATTTATGAGGATTCTTCACATTTTTTTATAAATACCATAGATTTCTGCATTCCAAGCAGCTATATTCTTCCCATAAACTAGTTAGTTTGCTATATGGTAACTTCATTTTAAGGCAAGTTCCAAGGAAAATCATTTTCTACTTATGCCACTTTAATCACTTAACTGATTCTCTATGGTTTTGAATTAATTTGGAAAAATAGTTGAATTCTTAATCTTCAATTTTCCCCTTCATTATCTTCATAAGAAAACAGGAGTTAGGATGAAGAAACAACTGCACCACTGAGACGCATTATGTCAGATATTGTTGTGTTTTTTGTTCTGTGGTAAATACTGTAATTCTAAGAACTCTGTGTGATGTAGTGGCAACTGGTTATCCAAAACAGAAAATTAGTAAAGTTTTATTACTCATTTAAACTTTACATAAGCTTTCACAGAGCATGCTAACGCCCTCCCCCACGCCCACTTATCTTCTGCAGTCATTCTGGAGCAAAGGTTGGATAAGTTAATTTTAAGATCACATAACTTCCCCCATTCCTCTTTGCAGAAAGGAAGAAAGCCAATCCAATCACTATATTAAAACAGTCTTAAAATTAAATCTTCTGTTTCAGTGGATAATAAAAGATCTGTCACGATATTTACTGATAAGTTTGTTACTGATAAGTGAATTTAGTAGATTGCATAGTAATGCAATAATAAACACCACCATGACTGTTCTATTAGTGTCTTGGAGGCACAAATAAGTTGCAACAGAGCATGCAAGTCACTTCCATAAATCTTTACTGTAATTCTACACCATAAGTAACACAGACATATTTCAATTATATAACATTTGAGTATTAACTATACCTATGTTTCAAACTATTCCACTAGAAGTCATAAGTTCTTATTAATAAAAATGTGTGAAAACAGGCTACGTTATACATTTGCATTAGCAAGATGGCAACATGGAGAGAGTTTGTACCAGTCTTCTTAAGCAACTTGCTTGGATCCTCCTGTTGGTTAATAATGTGACGTAAACAGCTAAAGAATGTGTATTGCTGTTGACAGTGAGCGACTGTAAACATCCTCGACTGGAAGCTGTGAAGCAGCAGATGGGGCTTTCAGTCGGATGTTTGCAGCTGCCAACTGCCACAGACTTCAAGAAATGTTTGACACCTAAGCATAGTAGTCTTTTAAAACTTCTAGTGTGCTAGGTTTCTGTCTGTTTCAGAGACATGGAATTAAAACAGTAAGAGTGGAAATGTTTGACTTCTAATGTATCTTGAAATGTCTCTATATTAAATATCTAGTAATAGTTCATAGGGTTTTTTTGAGGGAATGATGTGAAATGTAAACAAGTAAAATCTTAGAGGGATGAAACAGGAATTCCTGGAACATTGAACTATTATAGTGAAGGTGAGATCTTTGACTTAGAAAGGTGCTTGCTCAACTTTGTGTTAAGCTAAAAGTAGGCTTCATACAGCTAAGTGTTTATACTGTATGGCTCATATATCAGGTCCCACTAAGTTTTATAAGAGGAGTCTGTGTATTTAGCTTATCTTTGATAGTTCATATAGTATTTCAAATGACGCCTTTTAGGAAACTAAGTGAAGCCTGCAAGATTTCAAAAGGGAGAAATATACCAGCTGTAACAGTAAAGTAAGAATTCAAAACTCAGCATTCTTGAAGAACAACATTTTTAACAAAATAGGGGGGAAATGGCAGCATTTCACTGGACTGGTTTTTGTGGCTCATATACCATGTTGTGTCTCATATATCGATATTTAAAAAAAAATAATCTAATGATATTTCTTCCCCTTCCCCCAAAACAAACAAGTCAACTAATTGGACTCTCCAAAACAAACTGGCTTTTAAGACAATTGTAGCCCTTGATTTTGCAGACTTCTCTGTGCTTGTGGATCCCTGTGTTTGCATAAAGCTCCAGAGGTTCATCTGCACAAAACGGTTTGCAGAATTGGGGTTATAGTCAGCGAAGTCATAACTTCATCATAGACAAGAAAGGAAAAATTAAACTGGGTCAGAAGCTCATTCTTAATTGAAATTGATAGGAAAAGCACTTAAATTTTAAGATGAGAGATTCAGAATATATCTGTGCATAAAATTAGCTTAGATAAACATAGTTCGGTTTTAACGCATCTTCCTTTTGTCAGTTTCCTTTCTCAGAAGAAAATATGTATGTTTTAGTATACTTCACTATATATTTATATAAAAATAAATGACCAAGAAGACATTTGAACCCTACTATAGCTCTGTGTTATAAAGGAGTTAATATTTCTGGACGCGATACTCATATTGACATACTTATTCAAACCAGAAGCAGTGCTAGCCTTTTGGGGGCCCTAAGCAGGAATACACATGACACACATTAAAAAAACAAATAGGGGGCCCCCACGCAATTGCTTTTCCGCTTATGCCTAGCACCAGCACTGATTCAAAGCCATATCTCTGAGGTCAAGGAAGTGTGATCTATATTTGACACAACGTCACTAATCCATGCTTTAGCACACAGCTTTAATGTAGATTTGCAGGCTTGCTGTTCATTCAGTTTGTTTTATTTTGTATTTCAGTAGTGCTTGGAGGCTCCAATCAGGATCAGTGCTGTACAGGGAGCTCTTCAGGACTGAGATTCCAATCTAATTTTAAGACAAACTGCAACAAAGATAATTGGAGGGGGAGAGAGAAAGAGGTTAACCATAAGAACACATTGCATGAATTAGCTGTCTGCATTACATTAGATGGCTTTGAGTTGTCCGTCTTTTTGTTCTCTTATTATTAATTATCCCTGCTAGCCATCTACCTAGCCATTGAGTTAAGTTTCCCATTAAATATTATGCTAGAAGTAGGCCTTGAGGATAGAGTTGAATGAGGGCAGGGTAGAGGCTTTGGTTCCATGGATATGGGATGGCATGGAAGCATATGCTTGTGAAAACTGGAAGAGAAACTGACCGATGGCTGATTTGTAGCTGACTTCATTAGTAGAGCAGAGGAGGCATGTGGCAATGTGTGTGGATAAGCAGAGAGGCACTGTTGTAAAGGGCCTTAAATATGAGTATAAGAACCTTGACATTTTTGCAATGGGTTCAAAGAGGTAGGTGGGGCCACCACAACAGAGCAATCAACCAAGGAGATAATCTTAGCAGCACAACTTTGAATAGATTGAAGGGGGCAAGATGGATATCAGAAATGGCAGAGAAGAGGAAATTGTGGGACTCGAGGGAAAACGAGGGCCTGGATTACAAGTTTAAGTGATATGTCCAGATAAAAGGTTAGATCTTGAATATGTTAGGGAGGAAGAAGCAGCAAGACTTGGGTTGCAGCCTGGATGCCCAGGGAAAAGGCAGAGTTAAAGATAACTGCTATGCTATGATTCTGAGTGACTTGGAGGATGATGGTATTGTCAATAGAATTGGCAAGTGGTGAGACTTGTAGAGGAATGATGAGTTCAGTTTTAGTTAATATAATTGTTGAATTGACAATGAGCCACATCAGAGATCCAAACTGTAATGCAAGATTGGATGTAGGAGACTCTCTGGAAGAGGAGGGAGAGATCTGTGAGTAATCCATGTGGAAAAATTAAGATCTACTGAAGTGGGGGTGGAGGTGGGGGGGGGGGAGGGAGGCGAGAGAGAAAGTGGGGCCCAAAGGGCTAGGTCACAAGAGACTCCACAGATAGTGGAAGTTGGGGGTGGAGGGGAAGAAGAGTCCACTGAAAGAAATGCTGAGGAAATAACTAGAGACATAAGAGAACCAGATGTAGACGGTCATAGAAGCTGGAAGTACGGTGCAGGAGAAGGAGAGGGGTACAACAGGATTTCAAGAAGTCTCTGATCATTGGTATTTAAAGCAGCCAAGAGATTAAGGACAATGACAATAGAGTAGAAGCCTTGAGACTTGCAAGAAGAGATTTAGAGACCTTGGTGGGAGCAGTGTTAAGTGGAGAAGTGAATCTGGGTTGGAGAGCAAGAGAAGAATGAAGGAAAGTGTAAGTCCTCTACTTAGTGGGGAAGGAGAGCTAATAATGGACAACACCCGAAGGCTAAGGTGTGTAATGCCTATTTTGCTTCAGTCCTCCTTCAAAGATTAACTCTGATCAGATGCTTCACGCAATTAATATTAACAATAATGGGAAAGGAACACAAGCCAGAACAGGGAAAAACAGGTTAGGCGGTAATATTGCTGACAAGAATCTGTGGGTTAATAGTGGATCACAAACTGAATATGAGCCAACAACGTGATGCAGTTGGGACATATTATTATTAACAGGGGTGGCATATTAAGACATGGGAGGTAATTGTCCCATTCTGCTGAGTGCTGGTAAGACCTCCACTTGAGTTCCATGTCCAGTTTTGGGCACAACACTTTAAGAAAGATGAGGACAAATCGGAGAGTCCAGAGAAGAGAAAAAAATTATTAAAGGTTTAGAAAACCTGACTTATGAGGAAAGGTTTTTAAAAGGAAAAAAGAGCATGTTTAGTGTTGGGAAAAGAAGAGTCAAGGGGAGCCAGATAAGTCTTCAAATATGTTAAGAGTTATTATAAAGAATACTGTGATCAATTGTTCTCCATGTCCACCAAAGGTAGGACAAGAAGTAATGGGCTTAATCTGTAACGGGAGACTTAGCTTAGATATTAGGAAAAACTTTCTAACCATCAGGATAGTTAAGAGCTGGAATTGGTTTCCAAGGCAGGTTGTAGAATCCTTATCATTAGAGGTTTTTAAGAGGAGGTTAGACAAACACCTGTCAGGGATGATCTAGGTTTACTTGATGCTGTCTCAGCATGGGATGCTGAACTGTATGACCTCCCAAAGTCCCTTCCAGCCCTACATTTCTGTGGGCATTTGTTGAATTTAGAGGTGAAGAAGGGGAAAAGAGAGATGAGGTAGTAATTGGAGAGGTAGGTGAGGCCACGTTGGGATCTTTTTATGGAAGGGGGAGACAAAAGCATGCTTGTACTGGGGAAAGCAGGGAAGGATTGAGGAGAGTAAGGAAAAGGGGAATAAGACGTAGTTATGACCTCTGGCTTTGAGGTAGGGGAAAGTTGGGGTTACTGGGGTAGGCAGAGGAATTAAAGGAGAAATGTCGACAAAATCAGCATTAGTGACAGCAGATATGAGAGGGTGATAAGGGAGGTTATGGGATGGGCTTTCAAAAGAGAAGTCTGGCTTTCATCAGTCAGGAAGACCATGTGTGTCCTAGGAGAGCAACAAATGTGGTGAACAGGTATTTGGGATTATGGGCATAGGAGTCGGTCAGAGTAGAGAAGTAGTGCGGCTTGACCTGGAACAGAGATGGCAGTACTGAAGGAGGAGAGGACAAACTTGTAGTGGAAGGAGTCTGTAGGTCATGAGACTTCCTAAAAAATCATTTGGCAACATGGGGCCAGAGGCAGCAGATGTGGGAGATGAACCTATGCTGAGGATTAGTGAAGTAGGTAGGATAGTGAAGTAGTAGAAAGTGGAGGGGAGAATGGAATGGGTGTGTCAGTGGATGAGAGGGTAAGGGGCCTGAGAGTGGTAGTGAACTAAAGAATTGTGGAATTAGAGATCCTGGAAGAAGCACTAGGAGACAGATTTCGGGGAGGGGACAGGTAAATGATGCTGAAGGAAATGTGGAGACTGGTGGCAGGATTCCAAGGGCAGGGCCAGTAAGGGTTACGGTTTGCTTTTCAAACCAATGAGGGAGTACTACCTCTACTTCTGGCCCTAACACCTTAAAGAGCTAGAACGATTGCTGTGTTCCACCCACTGTGGCTGATGGTGAGAGGCTTAAGTTCTGATGCCAAATTAGAGTAGGACAAGGGAGGCTTTTAGCAAAATCACACTATGGGTATGGCTACGCTTGCAACTGTACAGCGCTGAGAGTTAAACCTGTCTTCGTACAGCTGAGTAGGGAAAGCGCTGCAGTCTGTCCACACTGACAGCTGCCAGCGCACTGTCGTGGCCACATGTGCGGCACTTGCAGCAACATTGGGAGCTGTGCATAACGGACAGCTATCCCACAGAGCACCCCTTCCCATTCTGGCACTGTGGGTTGTGGGAAGGGGGCGGGGCATTCTGGGTCCTGTCCCAAAGCCCTGTGATGCATCGCTTTGTATCCCAGCAATCCCTGTGTTTCCATCCACATTTGGCACCAGCTTTCAATGCCATCTTTCAACAGTTTCTGTGCAGCGCGATCTGTGTTCTGTTTCAGTCTGTGGGAAATGGAGCCCGAACTGTTGAGGAGTATGCTGATGAGTCTCGCCAGCATGTCATGTTTGGCAGTCGAGCTATTCCTTAAGATCCAAAGTGACAGTGAGGAGTCTGACGATGATAGTGAGTCGCATAACGGGTACGACACGAAATTGCTTGTGGCATTCACGGACATGCTCAGCACCGTGGAATGCCGCTTTTAGGCTCGGGGAAACAAGCACTGAGTGGTGGAATCACATCGTCATGCAAGTCTGGGATGACGAGCAGTGGCTGCAGAACTTTTGGATGAGAAAAGCCACTTTCATGGGACTGTGAGAGGAGCTCACCCCCACCCTGCGGGGAAAGGAGACCTGAGGAACTCGGTTTGTTTACCTTAACCAAAAGAAGGCTGAGGGGGGGTATGATTGCTCTCTTTAAATATATCAGAGGGATAAATACCAGGGAGGGAGAGGAATTATTTCAGCTCAGTACTAATGTGGACACGAGAACAAATGGATATAAACTGGCCGTCGAGAAGTTTAAGCTTGAAATTAGACGAAGGTTTCTAACCATCAGAGGGGTGAAGTTTTGGAACAGCCTTCCAAGGGAAACAGTGGGGGTGAAAGACCTCTCTGGCTTTAAGATTAAGCTTGATAAGTTTATGGAGGGGATAGTTTGATGGGATAAAGTGATTTTAGTCAAAAGGTCAATAACATGCCATCGCTGGTAATTAGTAACAATGGTCAATGATGGGATATTAAAAGTTACTACACAGAACTTTTCCAGAGGGTCTGGCTAGAGAATCTTGCCCACGTGCTCGGGGTTCAGCTGATCGCCATATTTGGGGTCGGGAAGGAATTTTCCTCCAGGGTAGATTGGCAGAAGCCTTGGAGGTTTTTCGCCTTCCTCCGCAGCATGGGGCAGGGGTCGCTTGCTGGAGGATTCTCAGCAATTTGAAGTCTTTAAATCATGATTTGGGGACTTCTCTCCCTTGACTCAGCTGTTGAATTCTTCCAGGAGTGGGTGGGTCAGCTTTTGTGGCCCGCATCATGCGGGAGGTCAGACTAGATGATCATAATGGTCCCTTCTGACCTTAAAGTCTATGAGTCTGAGTCTATGACACGAGATTGAGAGCTGCCCTGCTGGTGGAGAAGCGGGTGGCTATTGCAATCTGGAAGCTGGCAATTCCAGACAGCTACCGATCGGTCGAGAACCAGTTTGGAGTGGGAAAGTCGACCGTTGGAATTGTGTTGATGCAAGTTTGTAGGGTCATTAATCGCATCCTGCTCAGAAGAACCGTGACTCCGGGTAACGTGCAGGACATTGTGGATGGCTTTGCACAAATGGGGTTCCCTAACTGTGGGGGCGATAGATGGGATGCACATTCCCATTCTGGCATCTGAGTACATTAATCGGAAGGGGTATTTCTCCATGGTTCTCCAGGTGCTTGTGGATCACCGTTTCATTGACATTAACACAAGCTGGCCCGGAAAGGTGCATGATGCATGCATCTTTCAGAACACTGGCCTGTTCAGGAAGCTGCAGGCCGGGACTTTTTTCCCAGAGCGGAAGATCACCGGAGGGGAAGTTGAAATGCCCATTGTGATCCTTGGAGACCCTGATTACCCGTTAATGCCGTGGCTCATGAAACCCTACACAGGGAGCCTTGACAGCAGCAAGGAATGGTTCAACTACAGGCTGAGCCGGTGCCGAATGACTGTGGAGTGTGCTTTTGGCTGTTTAAAGTGCCGCTGGCAATCTCTGTATGGGAAGCTGGACTTGGCCAAAAACAGCATCCCCGCAGTTATATCCACGTGCTGTACCCTCCATAATATTTTTGAAGGGAAGGGTGAAAGATTCAGTCAGGCATGGACCTCCGATGTTCAACACGTGGAGGCTGAATTTGCAGGGCTATTAGAGGGGCCCAGCACAGGGCTGCAAGGATTAGGGATGCCTTGAGGGAGCAAATTGAGGCTGAAAACCAGCAGTAATGTCTGATGCCCTGCACAGGACTGAAGTGCAGTGGTTCCAATGTTAGTAGGAATCTGTGTTTGCTAAGCTGATTTGCAGTGCCTTTTACTTTATGCAATAATAAAGAATATTTTCAAAGCCAAAAAATCCATTTATTGACAAGAAAAATTTTTTACTGAAAAGAAACACAACTGTTTGGGAATCAGAAAGGGCAAGGGGTTGGGGTGGGGAACGGTACAATCACAGATTTGCGTATGTTCTGTCTGGAGTGCTGTGCAATGAGTGCTGCACTTCAGGATGGCTATACTGCATGGTGATAGGGGTTGAGTGCAGAGGGTAAGGGTCGTAGGTCTCAGGGCTGCTTGGTGAAGATACAAGTGTTAGAGGCAGCTGGTCCTTTGGTAAGAACCCAGATGGGGAAAGTGGGTTGGAGGTGACATGAGGGCACAAGGGAAAGAGTTTTGGGACAAGGGCTGCAGGGGGTGGGGGGTCGGGCGCAGTAGTGCTCCGCCTGCATGGCTACGAGCGCCTGGATAGAGTTCGCTTGGCGCTCCATGATGCTTATCAGCCGATCCATGCTTTGCTTCCGGTGCGCTGCATTTTCCTTGCAGATCCTGCTTTCGCTCTCCCTCCACTCCTGCGCTTTTTGATTCTCTGTAAGAGATTGATGCATCACTTCGTGCAGCATGTCGTCTTTTCTTTTTCGTGGTCTCTTCTGGAGTTTTTGCAGTCTCTCAGCCGGTGATAACACAGATGGCTGAGATCTCAAGGTTGCATCTGTAACGTCAAAATGCAACACTTAACAGAGGCAGCATTGTTTATACCAGACAGAGTAAGATTCCCCCGCACTTAAGGAGGGCGCACACAGTCTACACAATAGCATACTTTTCCCGTCCCAAAGAGAGTGCACATAACCCATGGGAGCCCCAAAATGGTAAGTAAGGGGGACTGATTGTTTCAGGGCTGTAGTGTCCTCTGGGTTTCTGTGCCTTGGGGAGAGCCAACAGCTGCAGGGGGCACCTACACTGAACACTGTCCCAACATTTTCCACAGGAGTTCATCCTGGAAGATATCTCGCTGCTGAGGGTGACCTGGGAAGCAAGGGAGGGTCTTCTACTGCAATGCGGCTTCCGCCCTGGCCCATATGCAGCTTGCCTGTGTGCAGCAATGGTCTCCCCGCCCCTCGCAGCACAGTGGCACAGACATGTTAGCCTGACTGGGACAAGGACCACGGTGGCTCTCCCAATAAACTTGCACAAGCGCATTGCCCACGTTCTGGATGAGACTTTCGAAGAGATTACCGAGACCGATTACCGCGATGTGATAGACCACATCAATGCGCTATTCCACATCTAGGCATGCATGCAGCACTAACCCTCCTCTCCCAAAGAGCCCGCACCGAAAAAATTCCTTCCCGAAAAAAAAAAAAACGCTTACCGGGAACCTGCTCTTCTGTTTGTCCTCCACCAAGTTCTGGCCGCTGCAACTGGCTACCTTCCTCCTGGCTCGAGAAGAGCTCCTGGCTGCATGCCTCCAGGGATTCCGGGGTGTCTCCCCCCGCCCCAGCACCCTCACTCCTGCTTTCATCCTCCTCCTCCTCCCCCCGCCCTGAAGTGTCCATGGTGATGCTTGGAGTGGAGGTGGGGTCACCCCCAAGTATCGCGTCCAGCTCTTTGTAGAATCGTCAGGTCACGGGGGAAGCACCCGAGCGGCCGTTTGCCTCGCAGGCTTTGCGGTAGGCACTCCGCAGCTCCTTCACTTTAACCCTGCACTGCAGTGCGTCCTGGTCATGGCCCCTTTCCATCATGGCCCTTGATATGTGCCCAAAAGTATCGTAATTCCTATGGCTGTAGTGCAGCTGGAACTGGACAGCTTCCTCCCCCCAAACACTGAGGTCCAGCAACTCACCATTGCTCCATACTGGGGCTTGCTTGGCACGTGGAGGCATGGTCACCTGGTAAGATTCGCTGATAGCACTCCACGCCTGGCTGAGCAAACAGGAAGGGGATTTTTAAAATTCCCGGGGAATATAAAGGGCGGGTCTGACGGTCACCTTAGGCCAGGGCATTAGAGTTCGAACTGATGACCAAAGTGGCTAGAACAGGCATTGTGGGATACTGCCGAATACTTCTAGAGGCCAGTCAGAGTGCATTGGGCGGCCACACTGGCACCGCAGTGCAGCAGCGGCAGCACAATACTCTTTATTCCTCTTGGGGAGGTGGAGTACCAGCAGCGCTGTAGCTGTGGAGATACAACGCTGTACGTGTCTTGCCAGTGTGGACGGGGAGTGAGATACAGCGCTCTGGGAGGCTTTATTGCGCTGTAACTCACAAGTGTAGCCAAGACCTATGTATGTGTCCTTTGACCAGTTGAAAAAAGTGAGTCTGAAGATTTCTGCCATCACTCTTATATGAGAGAGGGAGGGTTGTCTCTAACTCTGCCATTACTCTTCAGCAAGCAAGCAGCAGTCACTCTTACAGTGACTGTATTCCTGCAGCTGGTCTGAGTGCCATGAACAGCACAGACAAGAGGAAACGTGCGAGCAAATTTAACTCCATGTTAATTGAAGCCCACCAGTGTGTTGGCTTGGAGGTAGAGCTCAAAATGCATGGCCCTGTCAGATTCTTAGGCTGGTGGTATCGCACTCTTGCTATGTTTCAGGACATGTAATAGAATGCATATGTGACTTTACAATTAGGTTATGAAGATTTAACATGCTTAATCAACACTTTTTTTAAAATAAGAATTAGCATAACGCAACCTGCTTATCTGGAAGTTTTACTATATTTGAAGACTGGGCAACTGGGGAAAAAACCTATAAAGTCAAAGTATTTGATATCATGATTATTAAGTACTGCCTGTGAAGGTTTACATATTGATAATTCTTGTGCTTTGGCATGAAATTCTTTCAATACTCATTCCATAACTCCTCTTCCGGAATTTCATAGTGTCTCAAAATTAAAAGCGCCCTTCCTCTGGGAAAATTACGTAATATGTGGGGATTGAATTTCTCAATCTCAAATCTTACCATGTTCAAATGTGTTTAGTAGAAAATCTTTTTTTAGCTCAGTAGAGGCTCCCTAATACCTGACATCCTTTCAGTCTCCTAAAAACCTATTGCTGCATCTACCAGCAGGCAAGTGTTATCAAGCTAGACACATAGGCAATGATTTTCAAGGCTGGTTGCCTAAAGTTAGGCTCTGAAAGCCTTATTTAGGCACCTGAAGAAATGGCCTGATTTTCAAAAAAGCTGAGTACCCAATAACTCCTCCTAAAATTATGGGTATTGTATCTAAGGGCTACTAGATTTGAGCCTGCAGAGTCTTGCATACTGTTACTAAATGAACCAGCACCACTTAACCATGACTATTCTTTGTGGAAATTATTTGTAAAATGACCGGGCAACTGCCAGAAATAGCATTATAGTCCTGCCTACATATGCGTTTGCTATGAAGATAATACAGTTGATGATGTGAAAGGCAAGCTTTCAGTACTGGACTTTTGTCCTAACTCAAGCCTCACTAAAATAAAATGCATTTAACTTTTTTTTTTTTTTTAAAGAAAGCCATGTTATTGTTATGCACAGCTAAACTCCATACTTTTTAAATCTATTAGTGATGTGAGGACTAGATCTTCTAGAATTAAAATATGTACTTTGCATATTAACACAAAACATGCAACATATCCTTTAGAAGTATAACAAAACCCACCAGAAGTATGTTCTATCTAGGAATTGTGCAGTTATGGAAATTTTCTCACGGTGTGCCTTTCTCATAAAGATTGTGGACTGGAGTAGACTTTTTTCCCTCCGTAAACAATATTTTTGTAGATTAAGATGAGTGAAATCTTAGGGCTAGGAGCCTTCCTTTTACCAATACATAATATCAAAACTATAGGCACATATTTCTGACTTCCTATTGCTTTAAACAGTTAAATTATTTAAACTGACAAAGGGTATGGGGAGAAAACCATATACCTTGCAATTAGTGGCTTTCCAGATAATGGCCGTAAGCATTTCTTTAGCTTCAGGTATTAAAGTAACTTCCTTAATTGAAATCTCTCAAATTAAATAGCAGGCATAACAGTCACTCTTGCATAAATTCAACCTTGTTGTATAGCTGCTAATTCCTATTATCCATAGTATATTACACTGAATTTTATTTTCTCTTTAAAAAAATTAAAAATAATGTTGTGATCCACCTCTTCCTTGCACTTGTTTTTGAAAACGTTTGATAGCATCTTACTCAACATGCACTTCAATGATATTGCCAGTAAAGAAGATACTGACTGAGCAGCCCAATGCTCACATTTGGTAGAGCATGAGTGTGTGTGGTAGGGAAGGAATTTGCAAGGAAACTATTCAATTTCAAGGAGTGGCTCTAAAGAGGAGTTTGTGTGTCTGGGCATTCTCCTTTATTCTGCTTTCTTGGAGTTTAAATTACAAAAGCAAAAGTTATCTTTATTATGTAAAACTCTTGAAGAAAATTACTCTGATCTCTAAGAATTTTGGCTGGCATTTAGAGATTTCTCCCCCAGCCTCCTTTGCATAGCCCGCTTAAGGGCCGGGCACATGTGCCGTCTTCGGCTGCCATTGCCCTCCATATAACTGGAATTAGTAACTTCTTACCAGAATTTCAATTATACTGTGACATGATGGTTAGATTTTTTTTCAATGTATGCTGCCATTGTTAGCAAAATTGTCTACCTCTCCTGTTTTTATGAGAGGTGGTGAAAACACTAATTACAAAAAATGGCAGCATAGCTATAACAGTATTTTATAAACTCCTAACACAATTCTTTGGTCCCTTAATTTTTTTTATAATGCTACTCCATTTCATCTTGTGTTAAAATTGTTTATTCCAAACTCAGGGTGTAGAGTTATGAATGAGATATTAGTTACAGTAACAATTAAAAAAAAGTCATTTGTTAATGATGCAATGCATGCCTAACAACAACAACTTCAGGTGTATTTGGAAAATTTGTATTTAACTGGTATATTTAGTTTGTCTACATGAAGAACAGTATAACACTTTCTGTTTCTCTGGAACAAGACAACTTACCAGTGTGCCAACAACATAATACAGAGGCTGGAGTGTATTACAGATCAAAAATTCTGGCATATAAGGGATTTTATAGAATGAGCTATCTTGATTAGTGGATATTATGTAATTGTAAAGCTTCCTTGCATATCTGATGTGATTAAGATTTATAGGCGTGAATAAGATTACAGAAATATTAGGTGCTGAACATTAAAATGTAAAAAGTGTCTCACTTTCTAAAGATTTTCAGATCTCACCCTAACCATAATGTAGACTTACAACCATGTCATATAATTCTCATATATAGCCATCAAACATACAAAAAAGAAATTATACTTTGACAAATTTACTGATTACTTAATTCTCCTTCCTAACTATAGTGAGTTGAGCAGTTAATGCTATAATGTAAGTAGTAGCCCTTAAAAGATTCCCTTGAATGGGTATGGCTCCACAGAATTACAAAGGAAATAGTGGAAGGCGGGTAAGTGATGAACAGATTACTCTACTTTGGAGCTTGACAAATGCATTTACCTTGTCTTTCCTTGACAAGTGGGTGGGCTTGCTCATCAGTTTCTGCACATTTAACAAACAAACAAACAAACCCCTTCCATTAATGTAAATGAATGCAATACTGTCTGCCTGAATCTGAGAAATACTAGAGATGTGAACTCTCCATTCCTCTCAGTGGAATGTGCGCTGTCCATTTTGACTCCTGAACACTTCTGAGGGGCTTCCACTGTTTCCCTTCCCGTAAAACCCAGCATGTATTTAAAGCACTGGCAACAAAGAGGATAAAACTTCATGGCCTAGTGGGCCACTTGTCAAGGATTATATAGGTGTCCCTTTTCTAGCAAGAAAGTAATGCACCGATTTTTCTAAGATTTTCTTCCTAAATTCATTTCCTTCCCCCACTTCTTACTTGTGGCAGGTCAGTTTTCCCAGTCCTCCACTCTTCTTCAGTGTGATATAAATGGGTTGAAAAATAGTTGAAGAGGTGAGATTGAGGGTCCAATTGGGAGGAGGGATGGAACGTTTACATGTATAACAAGAATTTCCAGGGTAAAAGTAGAAGTTTTAGTTCAGGGTTTAAGCAAATCTCTAACTATATTAGGAATTAGGCGGAAACTCCCACTTCTACCTACAGTGGCTATTTTTTTTCTCCCATCTTCCTCAAAAACATTTGGTACTGGCTACTGTCATGGACAGGATACAGGACTAGGTGGGCCAGAGCTTTGATCCAATATGGTAACGCCTATGATTAAAGATCAAGGGGGTGGGGGGGAAGGAAGAGAGGATTGTTGAAGACCATGGAGATAGAAGAAGTTGGATTGGAGGGAGAAGGATTGACTTATTGTACAACACTACAAGTTGTCCTCTCCACTTATTGCAGTATCAGTAAGGCTGTTTAAACATTTTGACTCTAACCTACTATTTCTGAGTTGCTCATTACTTTCATCTATCATGCTGAAAATTTTGTGGTTTGACCTCTGCCTGAAAATTAGGTTTGTTTCTAAAGTTTTTGAGCAAAAGCAGTTTGAGTTTTTGAGTATGATGGTGAAAATTGAGACTTGAATAGCCTAGGACTGAAAAACACAGGCCAAGATCTTAAAAAGTAACCAGTGATTTTGGGTGTCCAACTAGAGACCTCTTAAAGGCTTCTAATTTTTCAAAGGTTGGGTGCTCAATGCTTTCTGAAAATCAGGCCTATTTAAGGTATTTCCAGTTGAGCGCCCAAAATCATGTCAGTCTTGAAAATCTTAACCATATTCTGGGGTTTCCAGAAGCCATTCTTGAGGTTGTCTCATGAGCCTATCCTGGGAAAACCAGTCCTTTTACGATGTCATAACTGTTGTCTGCTTCTAACAATTAGATACAGTTCTGGTAAAATGACCCTTACTTGACTTGAGCTTGATCGTAATTCCGAAGAAAGCTGTATTTATTCATATAAAATCAATACTTTTTTTAAAAAAAGTCTCATTTAGAGATTACGGACTAGTCTAGTTTGAACTCTCAAGTTCTGACATAGGTTAACTTATTTGTATAACCTCCAATGCGTCCAGATATTGGCAATGGAACAGTGAGGTCAGAGTAGGTAGATCAAATTTCTAAATCAATCTGTTTCTGATTCATCTTTGAAGCACAGTTCCAGATCTTCAGAGTAAGCCAAGTTCTCTGCAGCAACAAATGTTTCTACTTCCATGGGTGTATTGAAAAAGTAGGTATGTCCAGTGAAATCCAAATGCAGTTTGGCAAGCTAGAATATGGAGATGATGCTGCCTGCCAAAATTTAACCTTCGTGAAAGCTCTTCTCTGTTTTCAGTAGACCTGGAATATATGCATACAGGGTCTCAGTCACCTACACATGGAAACATAGCAGATGTCTTAAAATATTCATATTAAGTGACTTATGTGTAATAAACAGCTGTAGAGACACTTTTTTAAACCCTGGGTAGTTTCCTTGCTTGCAATTTCTGTTCAGGCTCTAAGAATTGTATTATAGATGTGAGAGTAATTCAAACAATTGTTAAATGAGCAGCAAAGAACACCAAATCTCTGGTTAGATCTGTGTGTGTGTGTGTGTGTGAGAGTGTGTGCAGTCTTTTTGTAAAACTGTTATATAGCACCAAAAGTGTGCTAGCTGCTTTGTTGTTCTGGCCTTGGAGAATAACTGGTGGGCCTACAGACTGAATCCAGCAAGCAAACATACTGTGTCTGACAGACAGAAGACCTGTGGGCAGCCAGAACTTAAACACTTCTCTGGGAGTCCAGCCTCAGAACGTAGGCAGTGGGAGAATCCAGAGAGAGGTGCAAAGAACATATAGGATGTCTCTTCCTGTAAAATTTTCTGTGGTTGGAACTGTACTGGTGATAGCAATGGTGGTAGCACAAGTGTAGACTAGCCACTGTGATACAGGAGGGCCAGGGAGCAGTGGGAAGTGGTAGAAGGGAGGTATATAAACCCTAGGTTAATTAAGGTGTGGTTCCCTGTAGACAAGGGAGGGGTGCTACAGGTTAATTGGAGCACCTGTAATCAATTAAGGCCCTGATAGGAACCTAATAAACCCCCCTGCTTCAGGCGATCAGGAGGAAGGAGAGAGGACTGGAGCTTAGAGGTATGCTGTGAGACTTGGAGGAACAGAAAACCGGAGTAAGGGAGACCTTGCCCCAGCAGGGGAGGGACATTCCCTCCCCCAGCATTTAAGGACTGAAGGTACCCCACCCAAGGGGGAAGAGGGTAAGAACCTGCAGGGGTTGAGAGGGGCTGGGACTCAGAGTGAGGAGCAAACCCAGACCCCTCCCCCGCTTCCCTCCTTTACCACCTTCCTGGGCCACTAGTGGGGCCCTCGGTGCCCTAAGAGCAGGGGTAAGGGATGGTATTTTAGCCCCCACACCAAGAAAAGCGCAGGACCCACCATACTATATCAACCATCTTGTCACATGTGGTGTCAGGAGTGGGATTTCTGCACCGTGAACATAATCCAGAGTGGGTCACAACCACCCTACCTCAAGATGGAGGATCTGGTCAAAGCACTGGTGCAAGCCACTGCCGCCCAGCAGGAGGCTACCCGGGTCCAGGCAGCTGCCCAACAGGAGGCCATGTGGCTGCAGCAAGAGACCAATCACCTGCTGATGACCCAGGCCACCCAAGATCGGGCCGTGCTGCAGGAACTAGTGAACCAAGTGAAGGTCCTTACGGAGCTGAGCCACGGGTATGATGCGACACGGACCATATGGGCCAGCTACTGTCTACAGAAAATTACCCGGGAGGATGATGTGGAGGCATACCTCCTGGCTTTTGAGAGGACAGCTCTGAGGGAGCCCTGGCCCTGAGACCAGTGGTCAGGGATCCTTGCCCCATTTTTGTGCGGGGAGGCCCAGAAGGCCTACTATGATATGACCACAGAGGAGGCAGCAGATTACCACCGACTGAAGGCGGAGATCCTAGCCAGGGCAGGGGTAACAACGGCCTTGAGAGCCCAGAGGTTCCATGAATGGCAGTACTGTGAAGACAAGACACCGCGCTCACAACTATTTGACCTAATCCACCTAGCCTGGAAGTGGTTACGCCCGGAGGCTCTCAGCTCAGAGAAAATGATGGAGCTCCTGGTACTGGACCACTATACGAGGGGACTACCCTCAGGCCTCCGAGCCTGGGTAGGCCAGAATGACTCCTCCACCTATGACGAACTAATCACCCTTGTAGAGAGACAACTGGCAGCCCGTGAAGTGTTCGAAACCCTGGGAGGTGAAACACGGCATTTTAGGAAACCAGTCCCAACCCCGAGGCCCCAGATCATCGAGAACTCCAGGAAAGCCATAGTTGGAAGAACAGGCACCAAGGAGCAGCCTGAGGCCCCAAAGGGACCTGGAGGTCCGGGGGGAGAGGGTTGGGGAAGCGAGTCAGAGGGCCCAAGACCGAGGGCAACCTTCGGAATGAGATATCGCTGTTATGAGGGTGGGGAGTTGGGACATATAGGAGCCCAGTGCCCCAACAAGGACGAGCCCATGCAGTGTAATCTGGGGGATCCCGGGGATCAGTGTGGCCTAATCAGCCTGGTAGGGGTTGCGATGGCCCAACACGAGTACACCAGGCCAGTAAAGATGAAGGGCATCCAGACCATAGCTTTGGTGGACTCTGGGAGTGCTGTTACATTGGTCTCAGGGAAATTAGTGGGGCAAGACCAACTGAGCCGGGCCAAGTGGATTGGAGTGACATGTGTCCATGGCACAGTAAATTTCTACCCCACAATTCCAATACGGATTCAGATCCAGGGAAGTACTACCAAGATGACTGCAGGGTTGGTCCCCAAGCTCCCCTACCCAGACTTAATTGGCAGGGACTTTCCTGGGTTCGAGAGCCTACTCCCCTGCTTTGAGTTAGGGAAGGGAAGTAAACCCCGAGCAGAATGTGAGGTGCCCATGGATGATCCTACCACAATATTTGCTGGGTTTTCCCCAGAGTTATTTTCACCCCCTAGGAAGTCCCGGAAATCCAGATGGGAAAGGAGAGGAGACAAAAGATTAGGAACCAGGATCTTGGCAGCAAACCAGAAAGCTGCCCTGGTTGTGAGGAACACTCGTGGAGACCCAGAGACGGCCCCCAGCACGAGCAGAAGCACCCCAAAAGAAGGAGGGGAACCCAAGTCAATAGAATCAGGCCAGATTGGTCCCACACGTGAATGTTTTGGGCAGGACCAAGCCGATGATGCAAACGTGAGGGAGGAGGTAGTAGAGGTAAATGGCGTGCCAGTAGAAGGGAAAACCAAAGGCACAGGGCCATACTATATAATCAAGCAGGATCTGTTGTACCGGGTAGTGCCAATACAGGAGGAAGTAGTAGAACAGCTCTTGGTGCCACGGAAGCACACAAGGGCTGTATTAGAGTTAGCTCACAGTCATTTGTTTGGGGGACATTTAGGAGCAGACAAGACCCTGGATAGAGTCCTAAGAAGGTTCTACTGGCTGGGGTTACGGGCAGAAGTCCAACACTATTGCACCTCCTGCCCAAAGTGCCAGCTGCTTAGTCCCTGACCTCAGTTAAGGGCCCCGTTGGTACCCTTGCCCATAATTGAAGTTTCTTTTGAAAGAATAGCAATGGATCTAGTGGGCCCACTAGAAAGAACAGCCCGGGGCCACCGAAGCATACTTGTCATCTTGGACTATGCTACACGGTACCCCGAAGCCATTCCCCTAAGGAACCCCACATCCAAGGCAATCACAAAAGAACTGGTGCAGGTTTTTGCTAGGGTAGGCATCCCTAAGGAGATCCTGACAGATCAAGGGACTCCCTTCATGTCGAGAGTAATGAAAGACTTATGTACCCTGCTCCGCATCCAAGCCTTGCGGACCTCGGTCTATCATCCCCAAACAGATGGTCTAGTTGAGCGATTTAACCGCACTCTCAAGAGTATGAGCCGAAAGGTGGTGGCCCAAGACGGAAAAGATCCTACCATATCTGATGTTTGCAATATGAGAAGTTCCCCAAGCCTCTACTGGTTTCTCCCCCTTCGAGCTACTGTATGGACGCCACCCACGTGGCATATTAGACATCGCAAAGGAAGAATGGGAGGAACAACCCAACCCAGGGAAGAATGTCATTGCACACGTAGCCCAGATGAGAGAACGAATAGCCCAAGTGACCCCCATAGTACAAGAGCATTTGGAGAAAGCCCAACGAACTTACTACAATCGTCGGGCAAAAACACGGAAATTTCAACCAGGAGAACTGGTGCTAGTGCTGATACCAACAGCAGAAAGTAAGCTCCTAGCCAGTTGGCATGGACCCCATGAGATCGTGGAAGCTGTTGGGGAGGTGAATTCTAAGGTAAAGCAGCCAGACCGCCGAAGGCCAGAGCAGATCTATCATGTCAACTTACTGAAACCCTGGCACGATCAGGAGACGTGCCTGGCCAGCCTGCTGGCCACACCCCAGGCAGATGGCCTGTAAGGGCAAGTAAGGATATCCCCCGAATTAGCCCCAGAACAACGAACAGAGGTCATCGAAATGATCCAGTGGAACCAAGATGTGTTCTCCACACAACCAGGCCATACAACGCTGATCCAACACCACATTGTCACCTGTCCCAGAGCAAGGGTGACCATAAACCATATCGCATACCGGAGGCAAAAAGAGAAGAAATTAGGGCAGAAGTAAGGAAGATGCTGGAACTTGGGGTGATTGAGGAATCCCACATCCAGTGGTCCAGCCCTATTGTCTTGGTCCCCAAGCCTGGTGGCACCCTGAGATTTTGTAATGACTTTCGGAAGTTAAATGAGGTATCCCAATTCGATGCCTACCCGATACCACATGTTGATGAGCTGGTGGATCAGTTAGACAAGGCCCGATACTTGACCACCTTGGACTTGACAAAAGGCTACTGGCAGATCCCCCTGGCTGAGGACGCCAAGGAAAAAAACGCTTTCTCTACACCTGATGGCCTCATCCAATATACCATCCTCCCTTTTGGGCTCCATGGGCCCCCGCAACTTTCCAACGATGGATGGACAGATTACTTCGACCCCATGCCAAATATGCTTCTACCTATTTAGATGACATGGTAATCCATAGTCCTGACTGGGAGACACACCTGGGGAAAGTGGAAGCGGTACTAGATGCTCTTAGACAGGGGTATGTCTACACTATGAAATTAGGTCGAAATTTATAGAAGCCGGTTTTATAGATATCGGTTTTATACAATCGATTGTGTGTGTGTCCACATAAAATGCTCTAAGTGCATAAAGTCGGCGGACCGCGTCCACAGTACCGAGGCTAGCGTTCACTTCTGGAGCGTTGCACTGTGGGTAGCTATCCCACAGTTCCTGCAGTCTCCGCCGCCCATTGGAATTCTGGGTTGAGATCCCAATGCCTGATGATGCAAAACAGTGTCGCGGGGGGTTCTGGGTACATGTCGGCAGGCCCCTCCTCCTCCGTCAGAGCAACGGCAGACAATCGATTTGCGCCTTTTTACCTGGGCTACCTGTGCAGACAACATACCACGGCAAGCATGGAGCCTGCTCAGCTCTTGGTCACCATATGTCATCTGGGTGCCGGCAGACGTGGTACTGCATTGCTACACAGCAGCAGCCCCTTGCCTTTTGGCAGTAGATGGTGTATTACAACTGGTATCCGTCATCGTCGTATTCCCGTTCCATCAGAGGCACCTGGGCAGACATGCTTTATCTCCTGGAGACTCAGTCCTGCCGGCAGTCCTATTGAACTGTCTTGACGATGATGGCTAGCAGTCGTAGTACAATATCTTCTGCCAAGCACCCAGAAGATTCCGAGGGCTATCAGTCATGCTGCACCGTCTGCTGCCAGCTTAAGATGTAAAAAATAGATGGACCAGATTTGTTCTGTATTCATTTGCTTCCCCCTCCCTCCGTGAAATCAACGGCCTGCTAAACCCAGGGTTTTGAGTTCAGTCTTTGGGGGGCCCATTCTGTGTGACAGTTGTTTGTGTTTCTCCCTGATTCACAGCCACCTTTTGTTGATTTTAATTCCCTGTACCTGTATGCCATGTTGTCAGTCGCCCCTCCCTCCCTCCGTCAGTTTCACGCCTTTTTTCAGACCAGACGCCATAACACTGGGATCATGGAGCACGCTCAGATCACCACGGCAATTATGAGCACTATGAACACCACGCGCATTGTCCTGGAGTATATGCAGAGCCAGGACATGCCAAAGCAAAACCAGGACCAGCCGAGGAGGCGATTGCAGCGCGGCGACGAGAGTGATGAGGAAATTGATGTGGACATAGACCTCTCACAAAGTACGGGCCCCAGCAATGTGCAAATCATGGTGTTACTGGGGCAGGTTCATGGCGTGGAACGCCGATTCTGGGCCCAGGAAACAAGCACAGACTGGTGGGACCGCATCATGTTGCAGGTGTGGGGCGATTCCCAGTGACTGCAAAACTTTCGCATGCGTAAGGGCACTTTCATGGAACTTTGTGACTTGCTTTCCCCTGCCCTGAAGCGCCAGAATACCAGGATGAGAGCAGCCCTCACAGTTGAGAAGCGAGTGGCAATAGCCTTGTGGAAGCTTGCAACGCCAGACAGCTACCGGTCAGTCAGGAATCAATTTGGAGTGAGCAAATCTACTGTGGGGGCTGCTGTGATCCAAGTTGCCAGGGTAATCAAAGACCTGGTGATATCAAGGGTAGTGACTCTGGGAAATGTGCAGGTCATAGTGGATGGTTTTGCTGCAATGGGATTCCCAAACTGTGGTGGGGCGATAGACGGAACTCATATCCCTATCTTGGCACCAGAGTATCAAGCCACTGAGTACATAAACCGCAAGGGGTAATTTTCAATGCTGCTGCAAGCCCTGGTGGATCACCAGGGACGTTTCACCAACATCAACGTGGGATGGCCGGGAAAGGTACATGATGCTCGCGTCTTCAGGCACTCTGGTCTGTTTTGAAAGCTGGAGGAAGGGACTTTCTTCCCGGACCAGAAAATAACCGTTGGGGATGTTGAAATGCCTATCATTATCCTTGGGGACCCAGCCTACCCCTTAATGCCATGGCTCATGAAGCCGTACACAGGCAGCCTGGACAGTAGTCAGGACCTGTTCAACTATAGGCTGAGCAAGTGCCGAATGGTGGTGGAATGTGCATTTGGACGTTTAAAAGCGCGCTGGTGCAGCTTACTGACTCGGATAGACCTCAGCAAAACCAATATCCCCATTGTTATTGCTGCTTGCTGTGCGCTCCACAATATCTGTGAGAGTAAGGGGGAGACATTTATGGCAGGGTGGGAGGTTGAGGCAAATCGCCTGGCCGCTGATTACGCGCAGCCAGACACCAGGGCGGTTAGAAGAGTACAGCAAGGCGCGGTGTGCATCAGAAAAGCTTTGAAAACCAGTTTTGTGACTGGCCAGGCTACGGTGTGAAACTTCTGTTTGTTTCTCCTTGATGAACCTCCCCCTCCCCCGGTTCACTCTACTTCCCTGTAAACTAACCACCCTCCCCTCCCCCCTTCGAGCACCGCTTGCAGAGGCAATAAAGTCATTGTTACTTCACATTCATGCATTCTTTATTAATTCATCACACAACTAGGGGGATAATTGCCAAGGTAGCCCGGGATGGGTGGGGGAGGAGGGAAGGAAAACTTTAACACTTATTGAGGGCCAGCCTTCTGATGCTCGGGCAATCATCTGGGGTGGAGTGACTGGGTGGCCAGAGGCCCCCCCCCACCGTGTTCTTGGGTGTCTGGGTGAGGAGGCTATGGAACTTGGGGAGGAGGGCTGTTGGTTATACAGGGGCTGTTGCGGCGGTCTCGGCTCCTGCTGCCTTTCCTGCAGCTCAACCATACGCTGGAGCATATCAGTTTGATGCTCCAGCAGCCGGAGCATCGACTCTTGCCTTCTGTCTGCAAGCTGACGCCACCTATCATCTTCAGCCCGCCACTTGCTCTGTTCAGCCCACGATTCATCCCGCCACCTCTCCTCTCGTTCATATTGTGCTTTTTTGCACTCTGACATAGACTGCCTCCACGCATTCTGCTGTGCTCTTTCAGCGTGGGAGGACATCTGGAGCTCTGTGAACATATCATCCCTAGTCCGCCGTTTTCTCCTTCTAATCTTCACTAGCCTCTGCGAAGGAGAAACATTTGCAGCTGGTGGAGGAGAAGGGAGAGGTGGTTAAAAGAGACACATTTTAGAGAACAATGGGTACACTCTTTCACGTTAAATTTTGCTGTTCACATTACACAGTACATGTGCTTTCGTTTCAAGGTCGCATTTTTCCTCTTATATTGAGGGCCTGCCGGTTTGGTGTGAGAGATCACTCACCCAGTGCCAGGCAACAGAATTTGGCTTGCAGGCAGCCATGGTAAGCCACAGCCTTTTGGCTTTTTTAACCTTCATAACGTGGGAATGGTTTCAAACAGCAACGCCCTCATTTCCCATACCAAGGACCCGTTGGGTTGGCCATTTAAAATGGGTTTGCAATGTAAAAGGAGGGGCTGGGGTTTCCGGGTTAACATGCAGCACAAACCCAACTACCCCCCCCCACACACACACACAATTCTCTGAGATGATCACTTCACCCCTCCCCCCGCACTGCGTGGCTAATAACGGGGAACATTTCTGTTCAGCCGAGCAGGAACGGGCACCTCTGAATGTCCCCTTAATAAAATCACCCCATTTCAACCAGGTGACAGTGAATGATATCACTCTCCTGAGGATAACAAAGAGAGATAAGGAATGGATGTTGTCTGCATGCCAGCAAACAGCGGGACCATACGCTACCATGCTTTTTTATGCAATGATTCCAGACTACGTGCTACTGGCCTGGCGTGGTAAAGTGTCCTACCATGGCAGACGGGATAAGGCAGCTCTCCCCAGAAACCTTTTGCAAAGGCTTTGGGAGTACATGAAGGAGAGCTTTCTGGAGATGTCCCTGGAGGATTTCCGCTCCATCTCCATACACATTAACAGACTTTTCCAGTAGCTGTACTGGCCGCGATTGCCAGGGCAAATTATTCATTAATCATTAAACACGCTTGCTTTTAATATTACCATGTGTAATATTTACAAAGGTACACTCACCAGAGATCCCTTGTGTCCCCTCAGGTCTGGGAGCACGCCTTGGGTGAGTTTGGGAGTTACTGGTTCCAGGTCCAGGGTGATATACATATCCTGGCTGTTGGGGAAACCAGTTTCTCCGCTTCCTTGCTGTGAGCTATCTTCATTTGTCTTCATCATCATCATTTTCCGCGTACCCCGAATCCGCTTCCCTGTTGCGTGTTTCTCCATTGACGGAGTCAAAGCACACGGTTGGGGTAGTGGTGGCTGCACCCCCTAGAATGGCGTGCAGCTCCGTGTAGAAGCAGCATGTTTGCAGCTCTGCACCAGACCTTCCGTTTGCCTCTCTGGCTTTGTGGTAGGCTTGCCTTAGCTCCTTAATTTTCATGCGTCACTGCTGTGCGTCTCTGTTATGGCCTCTGTCCTTCATGGCCTTTGAGACTTTTTCTAATATTTTGCCATTTCGTTTACTGCTACGGAGTTCAGCTAGCACTGATTCGTCTCCCCATATGGTGAGCAGACCCCGTACCTCCCATTCTGTCCATGCTGAAGCTCTTTTGCGATCCTGGGACTCCATCATGGTTACCTGCGCTGATGAGCTCTGCGTGGTCACCTGTGCTCTCCACGCTGGGCAAACAGGAAATGAAATTCAAAAGTTCGTGGGGCTTTTCCTGTCTACCTGGTCAGTGTATCTGAGTTGAGTACTGTCCAGAGCGGTCACAATGAAGCACTGTGGGATAGCTCCCGGAGGCCAATAACGTCGAATTCCGTCCACACTACCCCAAATCCGACCCGCAAAGGCTGATTTTAGCGCTAATCCCCTCGTCGGAGGTGGAGTAAAGAAATCAGTTTAAAGGACCCTTTAAGTCAAAAGAAAGGGCTTCGTCGTATGGACGTGTCCAGGCTTAATTCGATTTAACGCTGCTAAAGTCGACCTAAACTCGTAGTGTAGACCAGGCCTTAGACAGGCTGGCCTCACCGCTAACCCATCCAAATGTGCAATAGGGCTGGCCGAGGCCAGATATCTCAGGTATGTAGTCGGAAGGGGCCTGGTGAAGCCCCAGTGGAACAAAGTGGAGACAATACAGAAATGGCCCCACCCAATCCGCAAAAAACAAGTCAGAGCATTCTTAGGGATAGTAGGGTACTATGGCTGGTTCATCCTTCACTTTGCCACAAGGGCAGCACCTCTGACAAACCTGATAAGAGCTAGGGGCCTGGAGATAGTTAAGTGGACTGAGGAAGCAGAGGAAGCTTTCACAGACCTAAGGACAGCCCTTTGCAGCCATCCAGTGCTCGTAGCCTCAGATTTCACAAAGGAATTCATCTTACAAACAGACACCTCGGAGGTAGGACTTGGGGCCATCCTTTCACAGATGGTGGGAGATGAGGAGCACTCAATCCTTTACCTCAACCGAAAGCTCCTGCCCAGGGAGCAACGGTATGCCGTAGTAGAAAAGGAATGCCTAGCAATTAAAAGGGCCATGGAGATTCTACGGTACTACCTATTGGGCGGCCGTTCACCCTTGTGACGGACCACGCCCCACTCCAATGGATGCACACAAATAAGGAGAGGAATGCACGAGTGACTAGATGGTTCCTGTCCCTACAACCTTTTCACTTCCAGATCCAGCATAGAGCCGGTAGCCAACACAGCAATGCGGATGGCCTATCACGACAACACTGTCTTTCGTCCCAAGTAGCCCAACCCCATGGTGTTGAGCAGGGGAGGGGGATATGTGATACAGGAGGGCCAGGGAGCAGTTGGAAGTGGTAGAAGGGAAGTATATAAATCCTAGGTTAATTAAGGTGTGGTTCCCTGTAGACTAGGGAGGGTTGCTACAGGTTAATTAGAGCACCTGTAATCAATTAAGGCCCTGATAGAAACCTAATAAAACCCCCTGCTTCAGGCAGTCAGGAGGAAGGAGAGAGGACTGGAGCTTGGAGGTGTGCTGTGAGACTTGGAGGAACAGAAAACCGGAGTAAGGGAGACCCTGCCCCAGCAGGGGAGGGACATTCCCTCCCCCAGCATTTAAGGACTGAAGGTACCCCACCCAAGGGGGAAGAGGGTAAGAACCTGCAGGGGTTGAGAGGGGCTGGGACTCAGAGTGAGGAGCAAACCCAGACCCCTCCCCCGCTTCCCTCCTTTACCACCTTCCTGGGCCACTAGTGGGGCCCTCGGTGCCCCAAGAGCAGGGGTAAGGGGTGATATTTTAGCCCCCCCACACACACAAGAAAAGCGCAAGACCCACCATACTATATTGACCATCTTGTCACACCACCAATATTCTAACTATTGTCATCTAGACCGATATTTGCACTGCTAGAGCTGTGCCAGAGTTAACAATGGGAAACTTGAGGGGAGAAAAGCTAATAAAGACAAGATCTGAGATTGGAGATCAAGACAAGAAGAAAGGAAGGGACGTTAAAGGCAAAAAAGAATGAAGAAGTGCTTTCAAAGTGAGGAGAGAGATAAATAGTTAGAATGAAAGTGGGGAAAGTAAGGAGACAGGACTAAAGAGAGCAAGAAAAGCAGTATGTAGCTTGAAACTTAGTACAGGTCCTGTTTCTTCATTCTATTGCATTTCCCTAACAGATACGATCGAGCCCTAAAACTATAGCAAACTGGTGTGGCCCTCGATGCTGCATCAGTTAGACACATTTTCTCTAAATGCATCCAGTGTAGAAGAAAGATCTATTCTTCTAGATTAACACTTCAAACCACAGAGCAAGGAAGGTGTTCAACACACTGAATTCTGCGAGACACTTTCGCCCTGTCTCTCTGCTATTGAAAGTCACCTTTGACCCCTAAATGCCATCCAAAGATCCACTTAATTTAGGCACCCTTAATTTAGACCCTCTTTGTCAATGGAAAGCTGAATGGTAAAGCCACCGACTTTAAGTTGCTGAGCTACATTGGGAAGGAAGTGTATTTTTCATAGATTATAGAGAAAGGAGTGACTGTTCTGATCTAGTCTGACTTCCTGTACATCCAAGGTCATAGGACTTCTCTGAATTAATTCCTGTTTTCTCAGAGCAGGTTTCCTTTCTAGTGGTCTGACTGAATACAGTTCCCTCAGGCTGGGTATTGATACGGGAAACCCAATCTGGATCACTATCCAGTAACAGCAGAAACAGGAGGAAAAACTAAGTACCAAATTACACACACACAGTTTCCAAGACTGCAGGCCACACATAATTTAGAATAAGAACTCTTCCCCACTGAGTATATTTGAGTTGTGCAGAGAACTTACTTCTCATGTAACACAAAATTAGAATGTGGTGATGGTTTACACTTAATCTACCTGTTGCAGTGGCACTACGTATATGTCATGACTAAAGTCATTTCAGTGCCAAATGACATTGTAGCTGTACAATGAACTACCTGAAGAATGTATGGTGACTGAAGGTCACAACTATGGATATCCTGAATTCCATAGAATCCCTGGTTCAAACACTAGTGTCCTCCTTGGAATGATGCTATTGTGTATAGACTTACACGAGGCCCTTCAAAATGTCCTCCTTTTGTTACCCACATACACGCTATCCAACTCAACTGTCCAGATTAAAATACCACAGAGAGTGATGGATGAAGGACAGTTGGTATCTGAGAAGGGCATCAGATTTTTAAGCCACAAAGACTGTGACAGATGCCAATCTAAGCAGCTGTGGAGAACCTGCAAAAGGGAGATACGTACAGAGAACCTCTTCAGGAGATGGGAGAAGATGGCATACATTGGCCGGAACTCAGAGGAGTGTGAAATGGCCTTGGAGTATAGCTGTTCCCACATTGCATAACAACGGTATCCCAATAATGATGGATGACACATCTACCATGCTTTAAATCAAAAAAGCCTGGAGGAACCACTTCTTCAACCCTACAGCAAAAAGCTGCTCTCTTGAGAAAACAGTCTCTCATTGCTTCATGGCTTCCATGTAGAGGGGAAGCTCAATGTCAAGACAGTTTGGCTCGAACAGGTGATTGATCAAGTCAAATGGAGTCTCCATCACAAAGTGGTCAGACTTCTAGTCAACTCTTGGCAATGCAACAATTGATTTAGCTATAATGTTCAGGTTCTTCTCCAAAAGACAGGACCAAAAGAAAATGATAACAGATGCTCTCTCCCAGAGTTGTCCAAAATCTCTTATAAATATCCATACATTCTGAAGATCAGGAAGGAGAGTGATGTTGATAGCTCCTTGCTGACTGGGGAGAACCTAATTCTGACCTGAAGAAGTTGGCAGCTTGACTTCCCATGCAGGAATTGTGCTCGCTTGCTCTCTGTCTCTCCCATAGGATCTGATCCTGCATCATGGCTGCATGCTGACCCCAGTTGCATGGTATTTGAAAGAGAACGTTCAAATGAAGAGGGACTTAGCAAACTCGTCACCTAAGAGCATCTGTAAAGAAGTTGTTCCACATCACATACTGTTGGACCTGACCGATGATCCTGATGTTTGGTAAGGTACATAATGTAGTCTCAAGTAAGTCCAATGTCAGACATGTCCTGGAATTCTTGCAAGACAATCTGACCACAGATATTAAACTTTGGACCTTTAAAGTGAAAGTGGCAGCTTTATCCACCATACTGTTGACAACTGTCAGAAGAGGATGAATCTCGCTATACCTAGACACAAAGAAGTTCCTTGTGGGAGGGGGAGTCTCCAATCAATCCTCCTTTGGTGCATATAACACAACCCTGAGGCTTGTCTACTCCCTTCTCAGGGTGTCTCCCGTGAGTAGCACAAAGTGAAATGAAAATGGATGAAAATAGAAGTGGGGAACAAATGCTCCCATTCTAAGTGACATTGAACCCGGAAGAGACACCCTCGAAGGGGACTCCTTTCAGGACTAGCGCTGGGGGTGGTTCTCAAGATGCTACATTTTAATATTGAGGGGAAATCAGTGGTGTAAGTGGAATATCTATTTCCACATAACTACAAACCTTGAAGCACATGAAATCTTGCTCCAGGAAATGCACTCCACCACCAGTGCATAACTTCCAGTTCTAAGCTATGCTGTCGTAGCTCATCACCATCACAAGCCATTTGGGATGACATCTTACATTAGAGAAAGGTTGTCCATTGTCACTGAATTGACATCTATTCATAACATCAATCCCGAGACATCAGTCTGGCTACTTTTCCAAGTATCTTTCCTCATAATCATGATTTCAGCCAGAAGGATGTCAGACTCGGGGTTCTGTCCGTAGATCTATAGTACTGACACTTCACAAAGAGAAAGTAGTGCTCAGAACTAATTTGGCCTTAATTCCCAAGTTGATCATCTTTATACAAGAGTTAATGCTGTATTCTCGGAAACTATTACATTGCTCAAAAAGTCTCTGCCGTATAATACATGTCCACAGGGTTCTCAAGATCCATATAGAACACACAAACTTGCCGAAGTGTCCTGTACAATCCAGCAGCCAAAAGCAAGAAGCCCAGGGCCGGCTCTAGACACCAACGTTCCAAGCATGTGCTTGGGGCGGCACTTTTCAAGGGGCGGCATTTTGGCCCTTTGGGGGCAGCACTCTGGGTTTTTGTGGTGTTTTTTTTTTTTTGCTTGGGGTGGCAAAAAACCTGGAGCCAGCCCTGAAGAAGCCTCAAGGGTTTTCAGTTTCAAGATGGATCAAATGGAGCACACTGGAAGCCTGTAAAACAAGACGTCTGACCCCCTGCTTCAAAGTCAGAGCCATGGCAACTATCTGTGTGGAAAGACTTTTATGCATTATGTGAGGAAACATGGAAGGAAGATGTTTCATGCTTTGTCCATGCTTCTCACAAAACAAAGACTTGCAACATAGGTGTGTGTATGTGATGCTGTTTTGGGAAGAAGAGTGCTACACTCTGGAACTTCCATGATCAGAGAGACCAATTGTAAATAGCGATGCATAATATGTAGGGATTTTTTTTTCTTATCTAACACTTGCCTCCCTGGCTATACACTGCTGATAAAATCCTATGATAAAGGATCTGTACACCTTCCTGCACAGAAAACATGAAAATTTATCCCTGCTTACCTGCACATTTCCTTTCTTGTAGGAAGGGTCACAAATCTGCCTCACCTTACATAACTTCTTATAATGTGGGACAATATTGGTAGAACCAGGAGGAAGCGGACACATGCTTTGACAATTTTTTTTAATAAAAACAATTTTTAGTATCTCTGATCTCTTCCACACTGCTGCTTATAGAAGTAACTTATTTCATAATGGCTGGGTTGTCAGTAACTGGGTCACTGCTGCTCTGTTGCTGACTTACAGGGCTTGTTCTGCCCCTAAACAGCAAGCAGGTTGAAAACCTATTGCAGAGGAGCCAATTTTTTTTTAGCTAATGGTGGAGGCAGAAAACTATGGTAAGTGCACAAATCTTTTTGTTCTTGTATGGTGTTAATTGGGTTCAATTTCTAAAAAGCTACACACATCTTACAGCTTTTCAAGCCACTATTTTGTGGGGCTCTCATTCCATTTATCTTGGTTACATTGATTAGAATGTTTTCCACCATAGGCTCCTTGTTTAATATTGCAAAATTCGCTAATGCCATAACTTTCAAAAGTGTCTACTCCTTTTGTGTGCCCCACTCCCATTCTCACACATGACTCTCAGATGGTGCTGAGTGTCTGCAGCTCCATTGGCTTCAGTGCTAGATGTACTGATTAAAGTGAATTAAAATGTACTATTTTTGAAAGGTTTGTGATTGTGGGTATGGTATTTGGTGCTTAAAGTCCTCGTACAGATACTTAGCACGCAATTTGACATTTAGCACTATTGTAACTACTGTTCTGCACTAAATTTTAAGGGTTTCTTTTACAGAAGAAAACCTTTCTAAACAGATGGCAGACTACACTTGTTAGATGTGTTGAATTACCGGATAAGGTGATTGTACACAGAGATGCTTTCTTTTCCATGAAAGCTGTAAAACAAGCAAGCACTCTAACTGGATCTGTAAATAGGTTGTCTGCTGTCTGTTTTCATTGGTGAAGTCTCTTTGCTTCTAGTGTCCTTAATGAGATTCAGCAGCTGCTAATGGGATTATATAGTTCAGCTTCTAATGTATGAATACAGTGATTTTTTTTCTTTCATTTTAAAAGATGCAAGCGGTTTTGCTTTTTAAACTTATTTTATTAACCACAATTTCTAAATATCCTTTTCTACTCTTTTTTTAAAAGTTTGATATTGCAGGGTATGAGCAGAAACAGTGTGCTAATGTTATCATGAGCCATATCAGGCTGTGACATCATATTCTAGAAAACACATTGTGCCAGTACTGAATTGCAGTCACTTACTGAAAAGGTTGTCTAAAGGTATAAATCTCACAGCCTTGTATCAGTATAATGTAAATCATCTCTCTGATTAGACTGAAATTTGCATTTTACTAACTCTTATGGAGGAATGACAGGTTCAGAGACCTAATTAGCTGGCCTTAGAGCAACATATCAGGGTATATCTTCAGAATGAGCAGCTGCTGGGCAGGATTTTCTGCATTGTAGAGGGTGAGTATAGGTAAGCTACTGTGCCTCTTGGATTTGAGTCTGAGCCTCTGCTAACAATGGTGCTAATTGTGGCGACCGCTTATTTTTTGTATGTCCTCTTATCCTAGTCTCCAATAATTCCAATGCAGCATGTTGTAGCCCTGTCCTACCAAGAGGCAAAAGTGTCAGTCATAGGAGACTCTAAATATCCATTCCCCATTCTTCATTTTAGGGTTATTTTTCTCCTTCGTTAAAGCTAGAGAGATAGAGTCCTCGGTCTTCTGTTCCAACAAATTGCAGCTTTTTTCCCGTTTCTCTCTTATTAGACTCACTAAGAGGAAAAGGAGGATAGGAGTGGAGGGGAAAGGGAGGGGACAGAAGAGAAACAAAGATGAGAAGTCCACTGTGGAAACTACACTTAGTCTACAGACTTCCTACTGATACCTTCTGTCAATGCCTCCTTTAATTTGTATGCCAGTATAGTGGCTTTAAATTAGTGTATTGTTGACCCTTTGATACAACCCAGCAGTTGGGTCCTGGTAAGAACTCTGGAACTGCAGCACTGATGAAAAAATCCTCCGTAAAGGAAGTACCTGTCTGCATCCCTACAACCTTTGGCAGGCTTCTTTCTTTGCTCAGGAGGTTAATACAGTGAAGTAGTTGGATAGGTTAGTTGCATAAGTAATGGCTTTTGAATACTAGCTGGATGCTCTCAATTCTAACCAGGAAGAGCATGAAACAGAGTTGCAGTTAGTCGTTTGATTGTCCTGCAGTGCTTCTGAGATGTTCTGATGTTGTGAAATGGGCCAAACTGAGAGAGGAAGATGTTGTATTATCAGGCCTAAATCCATGGTATGGTATTTGATACCTTAAAAGGCTTTCTTGGGTGAAGGTTACTTATCAGCTCAATTAATTGTTTTAATGGGACATGCCAGATTCTGGAGGTGAAGGGAATCGTTCCATTTTAACAAGATGACTCATAGTCCAGAATAGTACAGCAATATGTGATTTAGCAATTACTATGGTGGAGGAGACGTGATTTTTTTTTTCTGGCTGTTTCCATTGCTATGGCATCTGCTCACAAAAATTCCTTGTGCCAGAGCCTGTCCCTGTCTGCCCTTATCTTCCACAGTTAACACTTGGTTTCTTCCTTTCTGCTTCTTGGGTGAAGCTGGGAATTTATATTGTCCATGACTGGCGGTTCTTTGCTGCATGCTTTGTAGTAGACAGAACTGCTAGAGAAGATGACAAATAGAATTACAGTATAACAGACATCTGCTAAGAATACTAGACCAACTTATTTTATGTGAGCAATCAAAATATGAATTGATAACTTTCTACCACTAATGTCTTGGATTCAGTTCAGTAGCCACATGATCAAAACAGCACCTGGCTTTAAGAGTTGACCATTGGACTTGCTTTTTCAAAAGTTGCTATTCAAGTAAATTTTGCAGCACTGAAAGAGTTAATTTGAAATGTCCTATTCCAGAATTATAATTTTATTTATTTATTTGCCTAAGCTTGGGATACAGCATATACTATCATGATGTGAAAATCTTTAGCAGTTCACTAAATGTTGAAGGGTTGATTGCTCATTAAATAAATAGAATTGTCAAAGCATATGTAGGAAGAATTGTAACTGACGCAGTATTTTATTACCCCTGCCTCCCACTGCCAAAACTTTCAGTCCATGAAAATATTAAGTGTCTCGGTCTCATTTCAAAAAATTCTCCCTTGTTTTATGTTGCCATCATGTGGGCTTGTTCTATTGTGTGTTTTCAAAAGCAGGCAGGAGGAAAAGGGAGGGTGGGGACAGGGAGGCAGAACTGGAGCCAAATCCAGACTTTTTAAATTTCTCTGCTTGAATAAACACTACCAGAGTCAAGGAGATAGATTTTTATATAGGTTCTTTATTTAAGTAACTAAAATATATACATCTTTGATCTAATGTATGGTATGCTCTTTAGTGGTAACTCTTTTTTTTTTTTTGCTACAAGTCCCTTGTTATCAAGTATTAGTTCTCTGAAACTGTCGTATCAGTGATATTGCTGTCTCTGTAAACAGAGTATATATGAGCTGGCTCCATGGTTCTGTTTGTGCAGAGATTTAGTTGGGAGACTCCCTTCCAACAGAGGAAATGAGCTGATGAGTATAAGCTCTTGCTCAAGATTGTTCACATCTACAGAAGCTGTACTCTCTACAGGGGAAAAAAGGACTTGGAATCTTGCCACAATGTGTCTGATGTTAATGAGTGGGAGAAGCCACATGTTCTTTGCCTGCTTCAGCACTAATCTGCTAATTTGGTGAAGGAGTGAGAAAACTAAAAAAATGGAATTTGATTAAATGTAATGATAAATTAGATGTATTGCTGTTAAAACTAGGGTGACCAGATGTCCCGATTTTATAGGGACAGTCCCGATTTTTGGGTCTTTTACTTATATAGGCTCCTATTACCCCCCTCCCCTGTCCCGATTTTTCACACTTGCTGTATGGACACCCTAGTTAAAACAGACTGGGTTGTGAAAAGTACTGTCCGTGCATGCATGCTAAAACCGGAACTAGAGAATTCACCTGAACCCTTTACATTGGGAGGGGTCAGATAAAATGGGACTGGGATCTAAGCCTCCCTTTCTTTCAGCTGAAATGGCACTTACTTGTGTCCCTTAACAACTGTTGTTTTACACAGATGAATAACTTGATCTTTTAGGCAATCAGATACCATGGTGATGGATATCATAGAAATACCTGTAAAGAAACTTTAATTGGAATGTCTGATCAGGAGAATGAGAGTATGTACTGGAGAGTTATTTTTTGAAAATCGTTTTACAGATATATCATTTTAACTCTTAATAATTTGTAAAAATTCTCTCAATTTCAAGTTTGAAATTTTCAAAAAAATTCTGTATTTGTTGCTTATTAGATCTTGCTTGTTTGGAAGCCTGAGGTTCTTCAGTAGCAATTTAGAACAGAAACACTTTTGCTTAGCTTATCACTAAAATGAAGCTCTTAAAAGTCCAAAGCTCTGATAAAATAATGTTAAATAATCTTTCCTTCAAAGTGCAGTTTCAAACCTTTTATTAAAGTGACCCTATGAACTTAAAAATCACTCCTGTCTTAAAATGTTTAATTATTATTGTTAAAAATATGATCTTATAAATGAAATATTAGATAAATGTTTCTGTATTTTTTCATCTTGTTTGCTTTGCATCTTTGATAGTACTTTGTTTATTTTTTTTACTGTCCATTTCACTTTGTCCTATTAGAGTCTTTCAGGAAGCAACACGGGGACTGGAAACAGGTGTATTATTTGAATCTACTTGTAACTTTTTTAACAGATGAGATTTCAAGCTGACAATGTCCCTTTCTTAAGTGCCTCTTTATCTAGAAGAACTAGGTCAGTGGGAAAAAGATGCATCCCTGACATCACTCCCCAGCTATTCTGTCACACCAGTGGTGCAGTGTTGAAGTGCAACCACACAACAAAGCTTTATAGGCTTGACTGTGGCAAAATGGCATTCATTCAATAGCCTAGCTAGTTTGGTTAGTGTGTGTAGTACAATGTTAATAGCATCTGAGGGTGGGGGCTAGATGGTGAGGAGAAGAGTGGGAATAACTGGCCTAATCCTTCCAAGAAGGTGAACTTTGATTTAAAGGTAAACTGCTAAAGTTATTTTAAGAAATAAAATTGAGTAGCTGTAAACCTGCACATATTATCTGTTGTTAAACAGCTAATGCACTTGTTTTGTTTAAATGCTTGAAAAAAATCTATTTTTTCTTTGCTCACCTGTCAGTTTATTCAGAGTTTGGTCTGCCCTGAAACATTTGATTTACATCACCACAACATATCAAAACATATCTGTGCGTTCATGGTTTGCAATGTTGTTGTCTGTAGGGTAAGTTTGGAATGCTACTGGTTTTTGCCAATCTTAAAAGAAAAGCTGCCGTTTTAAATTCTGAGACTAAACAAGTCAGCACTAATTCTGTTACTGATGCAAGGTCTTCAGCAGGCTTTTTTTTTTTTAATTTAAATAAGCTTTGCCATTTACCTTTTATAGAAGCTAAAATTCCTTTATTACTGTGTAATAAAAGATCTTTGAGCTCAACGATACAGAATAGTCTATACAGCAAAAAAAGTGGACTGCATGTTAACTATTCCATTATCGCCTTTTGATTCACATACTCTAGATACTAGTAATGTTCTTAGTACTTTCTGAAGAGAGGTTTGACAGTCTGAAGTTGTGTGATGTGCACCTCAGACTTTCAATATGCAGAAGGAATGCTTAAACTTTTGAAGAGTTTATTTTTGTTACATATTTTGAATGCATCAAAAGCCATTTCAGATTTTTTTAAAAGGGGTGGGCAGGACCTGCAGTACTTAGCTAAATGTTTGTAGAGGACATATGGTAGACGCAAGTGTTTGGATATGGCAAATTTGAGATCCTCAAAGAAAAGTTAGTGTAGAGAGGGGGGGAAGCTTGAGTTTCAAGGGTCCTTGTTCATTTAGGAACAAGACTGAAGAACCAGCAATTCCAGTTTGCAATCTCAAAACACGAGTTAACCTAGGTAAACATGAAAAAAATTAACAGTTCTATGGCATAATAAGAAATAAAGATGTGCAAAAGTTTCACAATTAATCCCCAAACAAGGTGAAAGTCCCTTGTGGACCTTTTACCATATTTAATAATCATTCAGTCGAGTTTGTCAGTAGAAATTCAGTCTTCCTTCCTAACTTTGTGAGCAAGCACCTTGGACGGACTCTTTTGAAAACATCTTGTTTCCACTAGGCATGCTCAGACACTTAATACAAGCCTTAGCATAGTTATTCCCATTCTGTGAACAGGACACTTATCCTTGGTTATGGCAGCATAACAGCCTGCGAATTGTCTGAAGATCAGTGAACACTTGGGGCTACTGAGTTTCAGTTTGGGGTACATTTGGCCCAGCCTGGCTGGGTTCCTCTCTTTCATCAGGTCCCTAGGGTGCTGTTAATCCCATCTTCTCCTCTATAGAATGGTACGACAAGGTGAGATTGAACAACCATGGAATCTTCTGGGTGATGGTCATTTGTCCCTTCTCCTAATTTCTCTCCCACTCCTGTTTCTGAACTAGCAGGATCCAGTTTGATCCACCAGTGTTTCTTTTACCTCATTTTAGATGGTAGAGATGCTCCAGACTGAATTTCTGTGTATTTATCTGATTTGGTTTATAGATTCTATCTATGTTGCCTCCCAAAAAAGGTAAGGCAAAACTTAGGAGTCATGGAAAATATGCACAATAAATACACCAATGAGGTATATTTGAAACTCCAGTGCATTGAAACTCTTGGCTTTCGCACAACCCTAAATATGAAACTAAATATTCTTAGACATTTGCCCAAAGAGACCTCTTTCCTATTTATACAAAATCTAACCTTGACATTGATAAATCATTAATGCTTTTCATTTCCCAAGTCCTTTACCAACACAAATGAATTCTCACAATATCACTACATTAAGTATTACCTTTTTTACACGTGGCAAGAGAAGATAAGTGTATAGCCCTGGGGAAGTCAGCAAGTCAGTGTTGGAGTTCTGTCTAATCTAGTTCTTTATATGGCTACTATCACTGTGATATCGGAACCATGGTTAGAACTCAAAAGTTCATGGCGCTCATTCTTGTGTCATTAAACAAACCATATGTTAACATACACTATCTGCCACTTTGATTACCTGAATATTGTTTGACATCGTAAATGACACCTTTTATCTGAAATTGATAAACACCTTGCATGCTTTGCTCTAGTTCAGTAGAAACCTTTAGCCTGTATTTTTGAGTCACTGACCAGTTATCTTTATTTGGTGTGTACTGTTCTATTAGTCTCTTAACTCATACTTTTACTTTTGAGGAAGATTTTCTATTTATAAACAAACAAACAAAACCCATATACACAGTGTGAACCACCGAATCTGCAATTCTTGCAAAAACTGACCAACTAACTATAGATTAAGCATTTTGTTTTGTTTTTAATGTGTGCATTAAAGTTCTAGGTAGGCCATATGATCTTTGTAAGTGCCCTGTGAAACAAACTGAATATAATTATTTTAGGTTGCAAGATAAGAGCTATGTAGTCATAAGAAACTACTGACAATAGACTATATGTAGCAAAATATTTTGCTGCAGTTTGCCTGGCTGAATTATAATGATAGTTGTATAGAATGGTTGGATGCCCCTTTGAGTGAATTAGCTGAAGCTAAGCTCTGCTACTGGAACTTTCCAAGTACACTGATCCGATCTTAACCCGAAAGTCCTGTCAAGCCATTTCCTGCAACTCTTCTGGAAAGCCAGGGGCGTGTGGGAAACAGAGCTGCTACAGTAGTTAGTGTGTGTCCATCTGAATAATGCAATGCTCCTTTCAGAGGGAAGCTATATTTAGTTATCATTGTAAACACCCACAGGCAAGTAACAGTATAGTCTGAGGAGCTTCAGGGGGTATTTGTGAAAGAAGAGTTGCTGCAAAAACATTTGGGGCTTTGGGCAGCGGGGGAGGGGAACAGGGGAAGAGGAGTGTAATAGGTTGTCATAGTGAAGAGATCTCTGATAACCAGTGAGGGGGAGAAAAGGATAATTTACCCAGAAGTGAGCCCTAATGCTGATTCTTGATGCCTTCAATAATGGTGGAGGAGGAGGAGGATGGAATGAAACTTGAGCCATTTAACTAGCTTTGTTTTAAAATATATATATATATTTCCCTTTAACATCTAGAAAATGTGCAAAACCTTTTCATACGGTATTGAAGTGCAGACCTTGAGGAATCATCTACTCTTCCAAGAGTTTAACTTTCTAACTGATCGTAGGCGCCTAACTTGTGCCAAACCTATTATATTTGTGCATGCTAAGAAATAGGTAAAAAGCCTTAGAAACCAGTTACAGGGGCGACAAATAGCAGTTTTTTAGGTTGTACTGACACCTGGTGGTAGTCAGTGTTCTAATGTTTAAAACAGGTTGTTCCACTCAAAGATGGGGAAATAACTTTATAAATTTTCAGCTCTTGGTCTTTCCTTCACTGAGCCAAGAAACCGTTTGGCTTTTCTGCTAGCTATTCTTCCCTACTTCAGACTCCTGCAAAGTTATTTCAGAGTGTTTGTCAGGGCTGGCTCTCGGTTTTTTTTCTGCCCCAAGCTCTCCCCCCCCCCACCCGCACCCCCTGCCGCCCCAACCCTGGGCTTCCCCCCACCAGTGCTGACTCCGCCCGCTCCCCCCTCGCCTCCAGCCGGTCCAGTGCTGGCAGGGTCGGGGTAAGCAGCGGGGCTCCCGGGCTGCGTCTCAGCTCAGGGTCCCTCCAGCCAGGGCTTCCGCCTCCAGGGCTGGCCAGGACCAGGGAGGGCAGAGCCGGGGAACCGCCCCGGCAGCGGGCTGCAGGAACCGTGGCAGGGTGGCCCCAGAGGGAGCGGAGCCCCAGAGAGCGGGACGCGGGCCCCGCACGGCAGCGCCCCGGGCACCGATCCCCACTATGCTGCTCCTGGCCGCCCTGCTGCAGTCCCTGGGTGACTTGGCCGCTTCGCCCAGCTCCGGCTGCGTTGGTGGGGGGCGGCCGCCCTGCGGCACCTGCAGGCGGCTCTGCCCTAGCGTCCCCCGCTCGTATTCCGCCCAGCCATAAGGTGCGGGCGCTGCTCCCCGACGTGAACTGCAGCGGCCCCAGGGCGCCCCCCCATGTAGGATGCACTGCTGCTGCCAGGGTCGGCTCTAGGCTTTTGCCGCCCCAAGCGCCAAAAAAAAAAAAGGCTGGCTGGAATGCTGCCCCTGAAAATATGCCACCCCAAGCACGTGCTTGGTTTGCTGCTGCCTGGAGCCAGCCCTGGTGTTTGTACAAAACCTAACTATAGCTGTTCCTTTCACACAAGCTTGTGCAACCGTCTGCTGAACCTTTATTTCATAAATTTGTCTTATGTAGTTTGTCCTCACAGCAGTTAGTGTTAAGAGGTGTTTTATGTTTGGAGCCATTTTTTTTAAGTGCTCTAAAATCCACAGACTTAGTGAAACTGGCCTGAAAATGAGCATGCCAGATTAGGGTATGAAATAGTTTGTGGTGCAAATTTAGGATTACTTGGTCAAAGGTTTTCTACAGGCCCAACTCCAAAATGTCCTGTTTTTAAAATGACTGGTGCATGCCATTGTCACGCAATGCTGGGATTCGTGTGTGCAGCAGAGAATAACTATGCTGATTTCATGATGGTTACACAGTGTAGTTAAGTCAGTCTGGGTCCATTCCATGGGTAGACTGCTGTGATACTGGGAGGGGCAAGGAGATGTATGAACTACCCCCAGGCATCTGCATGCCGCCAGAAGGTGGGTGCACAGCTGCCTGGGGGTGCCTCCCAGGGCTTTGGAGACACATGAGGCATTCTGGAGCTTCCATTTCCCTTTCTCCTGAGCTCCTTCCCTAATCAGGGGAAGAGATTCTGGCCTTCCTCATAACCACCTCAGGAGCCAACGGGTGTGCAGAGCTCCCTGCCCCCATCTAGGTCCCAATGTAAAGTAGAAACTCAGCAGCTCTTCACTGATGCTGCCTCCACCTGGAATATACACCCCTTATCCTGTCAGCTACCAGGTTCACTCCTTAGCTTGATCCTTCCATTCCTGCCCAGAATGTGGAGGGGGCAGGGTGGAGCTGATGGGTGGTGAGATCTGACTAGGAAGCCACATCATGCCCCCAACCCAGGATGCCTCCTAGTCATACCTTCCTCAGTACTAGCACTCTCTCATTATTTAAAAGAAGGCAGCAGCTCAGTAACAAAAGTCTCTGTTAATGGGGAATTAGGGTTGCTTAGCAATGCCATGCACCCTTCCAGAAGCTGGCAACCAAAAGCAGACCTATCTGAGAGCTAAAAAAACCACTCAGCCACACAATAAAAGCATTAGAAGAAAAGAGGAAATGCAGTTAAGGTCGTGCTTCCCACCCAGCCCAAAAGCCTTAATGGTGGCTCTAAGGGTGTGGCCATGTACACTGGGAGTACACTGCACCCACACCCATCCCTAACAGCACCTGCCATTTTCTCTGTGCCCGCACACAACTCCAAATCTGCACTCTTATTCATATACTCTCAGAGACCTTCACCGTGCTCCCAAGACATACTATTGATCTAGGGGGTGCTAGCAAGATGTTTGGAAACATCTACCTGGATGTGAGGACCATGTCAGGACTAAGGTAACGCCATCTCCCAGAGGGACTCCTTAGCGCAGGGAACAGATTTGAAATATTTCAGGGTTTCCTTGAGACTGTTGCTCTTCGCTCTCCCTGCTGACCTCTAAATGTCTTGGGGAGGGCTACAGCACTGAATCTGCCTGATAGAGGTGATCACTTGCTTCTACTCTAGTCTACCATCCATACGCCTATGGCAGAGGTGAGTTTTTTTCAGGGGGGGGACTTGAAAGTGGGCAAGCTGTCAACTTCACAGATTTTAATGGGGAGCTTTCCCATTCATAAAATACAGCATGTGGAAGCTTAAAGTCTAACTAGTGCTGCCTCTGCCAGTGCCAGACTATCCAAATGAGTCAGTGCCTCCCCTTTCCATTTGAATGGTGGAGTGTGAGGGAAGCAGAAGTATCGGTGGGATATGACAGGGAGTGTTAGGGAGCATGTAAATGAACTGTGATCTCAAATAGTTGTGAGAATGTCACATATTTCAGGTGTGTATGTACTTGGGTAATATACAGTTGTCCCCATGTTTGCAAGCTCAGGCCTAAATTCCCTCAGATACTTGATTTAAATTCCCACTATCAGGATACAGTTTGGCCCAAAGATTAGGAAAAACTGCTGTGTGTATTAATATACTAAGTGTTGGGTTATTAAATATACCAAACACGTAACAGAGTTGTGAAAACATTGTATAAGTGCGCACCTAACTTTAGATTTTTGTGATGTCTTAATTTACCTAAAAGAGAGGAAGAACTAGAGACTAGGATTTTTTTTAAGTGCTTCCCTTTAATGCTTAATGTGGAATAAAAGCTCATGAAAAGACCACAGTCTCTTTAGATACAGGCTGTCTGTATCTTGCAAATTGGGGTCTGTGCCGGGTGGCCGTGGTTCACTGATTTGATTTGGTTTTGCTTTCTGCTTTCTTCAAATCACTCTGTAGTCTTTCTCTTTGATTCAAATCTAGTGACGGATAGTGGGTTGGTGGGGTAAATGGAAGGGTAAACGTAATGAGAACAGACAGTTTGGGGCTAACCCAGGCTCAGGCCCACCAGTACTGTGCTACTTTAAGTACTGAGGAACAAGCTTTTCTTCCAGCAGCCTACCTTCACCCTCCCCACTTCCCCAGACCTTAATTTCTTCTGCTAAGCTGTAGTCCTATACAGTTGCTGCTCCACTTTAACCCCAGTAGGTCCAGCCGTGTCAGTACTAGGAATTCCTACTTCTGCTGCTCTTGGAGTTCACCATGTTGTCATGCTGGGCATTGAGGCATCCTGGATAACACTGCATAGGTTATAGTGAAGTAAAACATTGAATTCAAACAGCAGTTGGCCTGGATCGTGACCTTTTTGAAGGTCCTGGGCCTCCATTCCACCTTCACATCTCTGCTCCCTCCCCCATAAAAGCACACAGATACTCTGCCAATCCACAGTTTTAGCATGTGAGGCTCCAAGATGTAGATTAATAAATCTGCCCTTAATCTCCTCCCTCCCACTGCGTGCTATCTTGAAAATACTGTGGATTTCTTGACTCTTCCAGAAGCACATAAGTGTGACTTAAAAATGCATCTTTCTACCTCTAGACACTTGTCCATTATTTACATTTTAAAACAAAAGTCTATACCACATTCTGGTGCATTGATATCCAGAATTCCAAGATACCATAAATTCTCCTTTATTTCTCACTTCTACACTAGTTGGTGAAAAGCTGAAAGAATGGGTATTTTGGGGAATCTGGATCTTTCTGACAGTGGAGGTGGAATTAAGCTCCAAAATAGAGGACTCTCCACTGCAAATGGCCTGCCACCCTTCCTTTCCAGTTAAAATGAGGACTGTTGGTTCAGGTGTCCCAGCTGATTCCAACTTTGTAGTATTTCTGTAAGTTATGAGACAGTCTTTCTACTAGTTGGAGCAATCACCCTTAAGGCCTTTATAGGTCAAAAGCAACACCTTTAAACATCACTCTGAAGCCAAATGAAAATGTGCGTATCGCAGAGCATGGTAGTGTAGTGTGGCACAGCACTTATATGCAACGTATAAGCAACATCCAAATGAAAATGTGCGTATCGCAGAGCATGGTAGTGTAGTGTGGCACAGCACTTATATGCAACGTATAAGCAACATCTGCAATCTCTAAAATTTCAGATAGGGCTTAAAGGTGTGCAGCCCTAGGTAGCATCTGCTGCAGTAATCGAACATTGGGGTGAGATTGTTATGAATAATAGCGGTGAACTCTGCATCTAAAAGGAAAGGTTGCAGTATTCTTACCAGACAGATGGGGGAGAAATACCCTTAGCTACTGCTGCTACCTGGACATCTAGTAGTAGATGAGGAGCCAACATAACCTCCATTTGCAAACCTGTCTAACAAATGGTAGTCATGCTACTTCAATTAGGAGGGATGATACAATCTCTATTATTTCTCCTTTGTCTTTCCCCCAGCCCACAAACACTACCTCCATTTTCGTAGGTATTAGATAAAATATCTGATAATATGCCAGGGGTAAACACTGATTATAATAAAACCAAAATTAATGGCGTACCCTACAGGCAGTAATAGGTGCCTTTTCCAATAGAGTACCCGTTCCCTTGCTATCCATCTCAATCAACTCCTATGTAATATAAAGAAGAATGAAGGTTGAAGGGAGATGTGGTAAATAGATAGAAAAGTAATAAAAATACAAAATATATGCTCAGTGCAATCATTTCACTGCTACCTTGTCCTCTACCTGTTGTCTCTTGTCACTTGTGTTGATTGTAAGCTCTTTGAAATGGATTGTCGCTCATTATGTGTGTGCAGTGTGTAGCACAGAGGGTTTGATAGTGATTGCAACTGGGGCTTCTAAGTGCTACTGTGATATAAATACAGTGAAACCCCACTATAACACGATAATTGGGGTCCAAAAAATTTGATTGCGATAAATGCAGGGTCGCTTTATAGCGGGGTTATGAAAATTTACCATTTCAAGCCGGTCAGTTTAATTCTTGTAAAAAAAACGGTTATCCCAGCGTGTTTTAAACACAAAAGTAGTAATTTAATTATATGTACATGAAAGAAACGTGAAATCAACTATACTAATCATTGCACAGAGTGCCAAGTCAATCTGGTTGCATGACTCCATAATTTTAAATTTCATCACTTTTTAATAAAGCTATCTAGTGTGGTCTGCTTATTTGCCGCAGACTGTTGACTTCTAGCAAAGTCAAGAATGCTTCTGAGTTGGAGGATTTTGACGCTGTCCACGTCTTGAGTTTCAGCCACCTAAAACTGGCTTCTAGGTGCTTTACTGCCTCGGACACTTTTGGTGGGGGAGTTGAGGTGCCATCATCGTTGTCATCACTAGCGCCACTGGTTTCGGGCTCTGGTGGTGCAACTTCATTCTTCCTGCTGACATTTGCAACAATTTCGTCATCTGAGATGTGTTCATTTATGGGGCAAATGTCATCTGCTGAAAACCAGTTGAGGATATCATGACTGTGCTTATATTCTCTGAGTGCTTCTTTGGCTAAACATACATCGTATTCAGCGAATCTTGTAAATTCAGGCTCGTCATCATTACCATCATCGTGTGTAGTTGATGGAAAAGCTGGACTGAGACCCTTTATCCAGCAACATTCAATCCAACGTGCAGAGATAGCATCCCAGGCTTTCCCGCCGAGGTGACAGACTTCTTTCAAGTTGAGTGATGTGTCGATGGAGGAGTTGTTATCCGCTACCATCTGCTTGATCATTTCACGACAATAGTTTTGCTTAAATACCGATATGATGCCTTGGTCCAGTGGCTGGATTTCTGACGTAGTGTTCTTTGGGAGATGAGACTTTAATCTTGCCTTCATGACTGACAAGATTTTCCACTTGGGGGGTGGGCAGAGCAATTATCCAGCAGGAGGAGAGCTTTTTCCTCCTGCTTGAGTTTTCGCAAATGAGCCTGAATGGCTGGGACGAAAGTTTTATGGAACCAGTCTTTAAATATGGAGCTATTCATCCATGCATTCTTGCTGTTGGTGTATTCAAAGAAAAGGGCCTTCATATTAACATGATGAAAGCATCTGGGAGACCTCGCTTTTCCAATCATCAGAGTTCTAACTTTGTGGCTGCCAGACTTGTTGATGCAAAACAAGAGAATGACTCGGTCCTTCCTCTGCTTAAAGCCTTCTCATTTGTGATTATCAGTCCTGGTTGTGAGGGTGCGATCGGGTAACATTTTAAAGCATAAACCAGTCTCGTTGCAGTTGTAAACTTGATCAGCTGTGTAGCAACCTTCCTCCAGCAACTTTTTAAGCTCAATTGGGTAGGAATCGGCAGCCTCTTTATCAGCTGAGCGGATTTCCCCAGACACAAGAACTTGGCTTATAGTGTGCCTTTTCTTGAATCTGTCCAGCCAGCCGTTACTCGCCTTAAATTTGGATTCGTTTCCATTGATAAGGCGATCAAATTTCTCTGCTTGAGCTTTCAGAATAGGGCCAGAAATGGGAAGCCCTTCTGAGTGAGCCTGGACAAACCATTGGTACAAGGCTGAATCTAGGCTTTCGTCATTAGCAAACTTGACCTTTTTATGCTGTAAACCAGTTTCCTCTTGAAGAATGCAGGGTAGGCTACAGAGCTTTTCTCCTTCTTTTTTCCACCCTCGCAGAGTGGACTCGCTAATTCCTAGATCTCTAGCAAGCTGAGTTTGTTGTTTGCCCTTCTTTAGTTGATCCAGGGCGTACAATTTTTCTTGGGCAGAAAACGACTTGCGTTTGCGAACTGGCGTATCCATAACGGTAAAATATTTTTTAAAATATAGGAAATTAATAATAAGTTCATAGGCATACACATGTACAACCCGAGAACTAAGTGCAATGGGCCTGCAATGGCCACGAGTCACTTTATCCTATAAGACCGGAAGAACGCAGTTTATTTATAAATGTCGTAAAAAAAGTATTCTGGCAAAACGCGAACAGTATTATGTCCTTAAAGGGGAGCCAACTAATGATCGCGTTATATCCGAATTCGCGTTATCGTGGGGCGCGTTATTGCGTGGTTTGACTGTAATAGATAAATAAGATTCTGATGGGATGCTATAAGGTAGCCAGAATATGCCTAACTTTAGGCACCCAACTTTGAAACTATTCTCCATATAGAATTCACTATTAGGGCTGTCAATTAATCACAGTTAATTCACGCAATTAATTAATCGAGTTTAAAAACATTAATCGTGATTAATTGCACTGTTAATAGAATACCATTTGATTTTTATTAAATATTTTGGATGTTTTTCTACATTTTCAAATATATTGATTTCAATTACAATGCAGAATACAAAGTATACAGAATTGAATGTCTCCTGCTCTGTTTTACCTGCATTCTGCCATATATTTCATGTTATAACAATCTCGGATGATGATCCAGCACATGTTGTTCATTTTAAGAACACTTTCACTGCAGATTTGACAAAACACAAAGAAGGTACCAATCTGAGATTTCTAAAGATAGCTACAGCACTCGACCCAAGATTTAAGAATCTGAAGTGCCTTCCAAAATTTGAGGGACCAGGTGTGGAGCATGCTTTCAGAAGTCTTAAAAGAGCAACACTCCCATGTGGAATCTACAGAACCCAAACCACCAACAGAGAAAATCAAGCTTCTGCTGGTGGCATCTGACTCAGATGATGAAAATTAACATGCATTGGTCTGCACTGCTTTGGATCGTTATCGAGCAGAACCCATCATCAGCATGAATGCATGTCCTCTGGAACGGTGGTTGAAGCTGAATCTTTAGTGCCTGTTCTCACTTTCAGGTGACATTTTAAACAAGAAGTGGGCAGCATTATCTCTTGTAACTTGTTTGTCTGAGCGATTGGCTGAACAAGAAGTAGGATTGAGTGGACTCATAGGCTCTAAAGTTTTACATTGTTTTATTTTTGAATGCAGTTATTTTTTTTACACAATTCTACATTTGTAAGTTCAACTGTCATGATAAAGAGATTGCACTACAGTACTTGCATTAGGTAAATTGAAAAATACATTTTTTTTACAGTGCAAATATTTATAATAATAAATATAAAGTGCTCACTGTACACTTTGTATTCTGTGTTGTATTTGAAAATGTGGAAAACATCCAAAAATATTTATATAAGTGATAATCTATTATTGTTTAACAGCGCGATTAATCACGATTAATTTTTTTTAATCGCTTGACAGCCCTATTCACAATGGATATGTGAAAATATTCATAACGGAGCTGTCAGACTATACCTATTGAGGTAATGTCATGATACGTAATCTGATGATTTGGGGTTTTTTCTTTTTTTGGTCGGAGCCGTTGGAACAACTAACAATGTTGTCCTCTAAAGTTATAATGAAACCCCATCAGAGATGTATCGACAAAAGGGTTGTGTTCAAACTACCATGGGAATCTTCAGCTGAATTTCCTGACTTCTTTCTTTCTCCATTTAATAGAAGTGTGGTCCCTTCTGACATACTGATAATTTAATTCTGAGAAAAGTCTCATCTTTTTACCTAGCAACCGATTACACATTTTATTCCCTTTCTTCTTTCCTTTTTCTGAGCTTATGTCTATTAATTTTCTCGTTTAACTTGTATCTGGTCCAGCACCAGGCCATCCTGTCTCTTGAAAGGTGGCTGGCACTCCCAAAAGATTGGCTTCCCAGCTGGGGATCAATGGTTTCTCTTTTCACTGAGTGTCTCTGACGGGCACCCAACCCCTGACCTTATTAAACAATTAAAATGAAATTTTTAGGAATTGATATATTCTGTGAGTTAAAAATTGAAAAGTTGCATGGTAGTTTATTTAGAATTCATGTTATTAGTTGCTAATTAGAGATGACTTACTCCTCATGGAGAGCTTAAGATGAGCAGTAAACCTTTTAATTCTTTATGTACCTCCACATTTGCCAGCTGGTTGCAAGTGTGGCACCTAATCCCATCTGGAAGCAGTTCACCTGGCCTTGTGGACATGATCTAAATGTTGGACGTGATCTAAATGTTCAAGTCCCTTTGAACTTTTCAGACTTGCACAATTTTGTGACCCTTCTACATATGCCAAAGTATCAGTCTGCTACTTTATAGCCACTTTCTCTCTCTCTCGATGATATAGTCACCTCTGTCTTAACTGGGGTCAAGAGTTCTAAAAATGAGTGGGAAAAATCAGGCTGCCAAATAACTGGTCTGATTTTTCAAAAGTGATGCAATTGATGATATAGGAGTTATGCATGAATGGTAAACCCTGGTCCAAATAAAACATAGTTCCTGCCCGTGTGCTAATGCTTCAAATTTCGTCCAGTCTTCTCTGCTACAAGTGAACAGCTTGATTAGAACAGTGCCAGAGCCAGTCCTGAAATGAGTTCAAACCTTCTGTTGAATAAGCAGAGTATTGTAAAGCCCTCTCTTGCCTCTTCAGCAACAGGCAAATTTTTCTCTTCTGCAGGTTGGTTTAAAATGAATCCATAAAATTCCCCATATTGCATCTCTTTGGCAGCAGCAGTGTTATGAGTATGAATGAATACTCTTTGTTTACATCATCTAGCACACAGTGGGTGCTTCCAGAAATAAAACATTACAGATAATATAGTATGGCCTGTTCTGCAACTTCATATGTGCACTACGGGCCTTGATGGCAAACAACACTTAACACTATATATTTTTCCCATCCCGCTTCCTGGCAGGTAGGCTGAGTACTTAGACTCACTGGGTGGCTATTTCTAGTAGATAAAGTTGTTTTCCACATTCCTCTAACCCATCACTCTAGGTCTTTTTATTACTACTAATTAAAAACTTTGAATCCTGTTTGGACAGCATATTGTGTTCTGTATTTTCCTTTTGTTAACATGCTTTTGTGCACTCTAATTAAAATGGTGAAATATCTTCTGTCTGCAGGCACAGCTTCGTCAGAAGTTGAGCTGGCATGAAGTCTTGAAACACAACTGTCAAACTGATGGTGGATATCCTCTGGAGATGCCAAGCTAAATGTTCTTGTGGACTTTCCTCTACTATTCCTCCCCTTTCACACACCAAGAAAGGACAAATCTTGAATTTAAAAAAAAAAAGTGTACGAATTTTGTGGTATAAAAATGTAGTGGATATTTTTCTTCCATTGACTTGATGTCTGTATATTTCCTGCAGTTTTAGTTATGAAGGCTTTACTTGGCCAGCTGATTTGTGATTCATTCTTGAGAGCTCTGAGTGGCAGGTACTGTAAACATCCTACACTCTCAGCTGTGGAAAGTAAGGAAGCTGGGAGAAGGCTGTTTACTCTCTCTGCCTTGGAAAGCAGCTGGAGGGAAGAGGATGGAGAGTATTGCAAGTTCAAATATGTCTCTGCTCTGATCGTGTTGATTGTAATTCTGAAAACTTGCATTTTGTATTTTACATTTTGGTGTCAGTATACAAGTAATGGAATTATGTAGTGATGTGAAATTTTAATGAGAAAGGAACGTGAAAGGAGGGGTGTGTTATTAATATGCTTCTGTGGTGTTGCTGGTATATGAGAGTGCTGAGTGGTAGCAATTAAAACAGCATGGCACTTACAACCTGATGTGTGGGGTGTTTTTTTTAAAATAGAATGACTCCAAGACAGTAGTTTTACTTTTTGCTTATAAGTATAATGAAAATTAAAAGTACTAGTGTAGCCATCCTCTAGTACAGCGGTTCTCAACCCAAAGTGGGGCAGTCCTGGGGGCAGCTCCACCCTTCCTCTCCTCCTCTTCCTTCTCTCGCCCCAGCCCCCTTCAGGCCCCGCCCTCTGGCCAGGTCCTAGGCGGGAAGCCAGATCCAGGCAGCGCAGGACAGCTGCTCCTCTGGCTGGGGGTGTCATGGAGCAGACAGCTGTGGCATTCCCCGTTCTGCTGCTGGTGCCCGGGGTTGTGGTTGCTCCTCAGCTCCCAGCCCCCTTGGACTGCTCACGCAGCTGGTCAGAGCTACCCGGGCGGCTCCGGGTCCAGCAGAGCCCTCAGGGAATAGCCACTGGCACACAGCCCCAGATGGGTGGGTGGCCTGTTGCAGTGGGTCAGAGGGTAGAGGTGGTGCTCATGCATATGCCCAAGGATTCTCACCCCTGGCCCGGAGCCCCGAGTTCACTCCCTGCTGGGCCCTGGAGTTTTTCTAGCATGTTGAGGGAGGCTTCAGAAAGAAAAAGGTTGAGAACCCCTGCTCTAGTGTTCAAAAATGAATAAGGCTCCCAAAAATCATGAGACTATTTTTTCCAAAAAGCAACAAAGAGTCTTGTGGCACTTTATAGACTAACAGACGTATTGGAGCATAAGCTTTCGTGGGTGAATACCCATTTCATCAGATTAATGTAGGTATTCATCTGACGAAGTGGGTATTCACCCACGAAAGCTTATGCTCCAATACGTCTGTTAGTCTGTAAGGTGCCACAGGACTCTTTGTAGCTTTTTACAGATCCAGACTAACACGACTGATACTTTTTTTCCCAAAAGAACTTAGGGTACTTTTTGTCTTCTGTTTAATGAGCCTTTGGGGTTCACTTTCAAGCCTTCATGGTTGTGGAGCTTGAACTTTTTTTTTGAAAAACGGGAAGTTAAGATTTTTGTCAGGAACTCACTAAGGGTATTGAACAAATATCAGTGTTTGCTACCTCACAACCCACCCCCATTCCTTCCTTTTTCCATCATTGACCACACCCCTAGATTGCACATGTGAACACCTACTTATGGCTTTTTGTCCAATCATGGTTTGGAAAAAATGTATTTTGAAATGAATTTAAAGTTAGATTGACTTGAATTTCGCTTCCTGTTCTCAGTGTCTGCCTACAGGTTTGAGTTTGTGTTTTAGGTACATTTTACAATAAAAACACATGTACTGAGTGTTTCTCTCTCCACTGCCTCTGCTGCCTCCCCTGCTCCACTCTCCTCACTTCATCACAACCCCTCAGCTGTTTTATGTTTAATTTTATATTTAGTAAAGCTAAAATGGGAATCTTGTTTATCCAGCCCCAGCCGTCATGATGGGAGATGTGAGGTAGTCTTAGGATTCTGCTGCATCATGAAGAATTTCTTGGCGGCAGCTCAGGGGTTACTCCCCTACCCCTGTGAAATATTTCCTTCTGTCCCGGCTTCGGCAAGTGCCACTGCTCTGCTCCAGAAGAGCTGCAGTCTGCTTTCCATCAGGATTGAGATCATGCCAGCAGGATATTGGATTTGGGAGAAACAATGCCTTCAGCTTCTTCTAAATTTAAAATGATAAAGTCTTTGCCCTTGGCTAAAGCACAGAGTGGAAGAAATATGGGGAGGGAGAAGTGTTGGCAGGCCGGAGTCCAAAGAAGAGTACAACCTGGAGGGCAAGTGATACAGACAGAAAGTAAGTTTCAGTAGAAAGAGTATAAGCTAAAATGGTATGTTCAACTTTTAAAAATAATTCAGTCAATGTAGATACATGGGACTGATCACTACTGACACTCACAATTTAAATTGCAAGTCTTGTTTCCTCAAACACCTGCTGCTGGACTCAAGATATTGTATGAGCATGTAGGATATCCTAATGCATGTGGTATTATAAAAATAACTATATTTAAGTGACTACTTCAAGTATAATGTAGATTCAGCTGTCACCATTCTCTGCTATATGAATGTATTTTTGTGGGTTATACTGTAAAACTTTGTGTATCATAATCCCCAGTTTACATATGGGGAAACTGAGGCACAAGGTCAGTGACTTGCCCAAGGCCACCCAGGAGGCTAGTGGTAGAGCTAGGAATAGAAAGCAGCTCCTGAGTCCTAATTCAGTGCTCCACTGGGCAATACTGGCCCTCAAATTTGATTCCTTTGAAACTCAGATTTGCCTTAAAAAGCCTCTAGTCCCAAGCACTTTGGTTTCTGTCTCAGGTGGAAGAACTTCAGTAGTGCTACAACCAGAGATGTATCCATTCAGCGTGAGACACTGAGTATTACCTTACTCTTCCAGAAGCCATAGTCGTTTCAGGGAGATTACTGACAGAATAAAGACTCAGTGCAAGTAACAGAGGCAGAATCTGGCCATAAAAAGCTAGTGTTTTAAGTTTGACCTTTCTCCAGGAGGGGCACAGTCGTGGCTGCTAGGGATGTTACATTCTGACTAGTGGATGGAATCCTTATTTAATAAAGGGGGGGAAATTAGGGTTTTTTTGCATATTAGTATTACTGGTATTCTAACGTTGCCTGTGCTAACAACAATTAGGAATGAACCCCTGACAAACCTACCCAAAAGACTTGGATTCCTGGAAAAAGGCATTTCAATTAATGTTGCCTACTTATCTCAGTTGTTACGCGTGCTTATTGAAAAGCCTCACTGTCTAGTGCCTCTCTTAGCGATACTTCACAGATCTGACAAACTGTGAGACACTTGACGGTTTGGTAATCTGGGTCTTCCAGCAGTTTCACCTTCAATTTAAAGCATTAACTGAAGGGCTTTTATCTGACTGAATGCTGCATGAATTATGGTATCTGCAGGTCACCGATTCCTTGTAGGGATCGCTCTCCAAGGCAAAATCCTACTTCCTTTTCTCCAGTTCATCTCCACTTGCCTTCAAACACTGAATCTTCTTCCAAGACCATCAACCTATTGTAAAACTTCCCCTTCATAAAAACATATAGGCCCTGATCCAAAGACCAGTGAAGTCGTTCAGTGGTCCAGAAAGAGGCTATCTGGAAAGCTATTGCAGCAGCTTCACCCGGAGAATGCCTTAGGCTGCAGTGACCAGCTTTTATTACTGACCCACATTCCTGAGATAACCCAAAACACCTTGCTGCTGTCAATCCATTGTACCACCTGTGACCGAATTATTCTCATTTGTTATATAACATTGCTGGGCATGATTAGAAATTGTTTATTACAGTATTTCCTAATTCCTAAATTTAGGATAAGTGTGAAAATTTACAATACTTACATTGCAGGTGTAAGTGGCTTCAGAAGTCAATTGAACCAATACCCTTATTTGGGGTTTCATATTTGTTTATGTAAACCCAGTTGGGAAATTATCATCAAAGCTGGTTGTTGGGTAAAGGAGATGCCTGTGGGCAGAAAAAAGGCTTGTGAGTCCTTGGAAGGAATTGGTGGTGGTTCAAATATTACTGCCTGCCCTTGGAGGTTCACAAATGGAATATAAGAAAAACACGGGATGTTTTTTCCTATAAAATGTCAGCTGTGAGTGAGGGAAAGGTGGTAGTGTAATCATAGAATCATAGATTATCAAGGTTGGAAGGAACCTCAGGAGGTCATCTAGTCCAACCCCCTGCTCAAAGCAGGACCAATCCCCAGACAGATTTTTGCCCCAGATCCTTAAATGGCCCCCTCAAGGATTGAACTCACAACCCTGGGTTTAGCAGGCCAATATAGTGGAGGTGGAATGGTGGCTTAGTTGTCATATTCCAGAAAAGAAGTCTTCTATTGACTTTGTAAGTGTAAACATTCCTAATGATAAAACTTAAGAGGGGTATTCTTTCACTCAGACTCAGACTTTAAGGTCAGAAGGGACCATTATGATTTTCTAATCTGACCTCCTGCACAACGCAGGCCACATAATCTCACCCACCCACTCCTGTAACAAGCCCTGACCTATGTCTCAGCTATTGAAGTCCTCAACTTGTGGTTTAAATACTTCAAGGTGCAGAGAATCCACCAGCACTGTTGATGATGCCTATGTGCAAAAGTCAAATTTTATTTATTACAGTAAATTTAATCACAGATGGTTCTAACTTTTGGTATTTGTGAATTTAGAGCTCCTGAAAGGTCTCTGACAGAATCTTGTACTTCGAGGTCTTGGAATGAAAGCAAAATAATAAATACTATGGATTTCAGTCATGATTTCCAATTAAATGTTATACTGGAAATAAGGCAATGGCCCATTCATATTGCATGTCCTAGGTCAGGAGTCGGCAACCTATGGCACGCATGCCGATTTTTAATGTCATGCTCTTCTCCACCCTCCACTCCTCCCCCCCATCCCCTCCTGCGGGGGCAAGGGACGGGGGCAGAAGCTTGGTCCTGCCAGCTCCCCTGCCTCTTCCCGCAGTGTGCTGGGTTCCTGCCCCTCCTCCTCCTCTCCATCCCTTCCTCCCTGCCGGCCGATCAGCTGATGGCACTTGCAAGGGTGGGGGAGGAGTGGAGTCAGCATGCTCGCTGCTCCCGGCAGAGGCAGAGAAGAAGCGGGGGCAAGGCCTTGGGGGAGGGGGTGGTGGAATAGGGGCATATCCCCTTCAGCCCCCTGCTGTGAGCACCCCACGACCCCAGCCCACACACCCAGCCCTCTGCCCTGATCTCCCCTCACACACACCTAGCCCTGAGTCCTGCAGCCCCGCACTCACCCCAGGCACTTGCCCTGAGCCCTGTATCCCTCTCACACACACCCAGCCCTCTGCCCTGAGCCCTACAGCCCCGCACACACCCCAGGCCCGTGCCCTGAGCCCCGCACACCACCCAGACCCATGCCCTGAGCCCTGTATCCCCCTCACACACACCCAGCCCTCTGCCCTGAGTCCTGCGCCCCGCACATCCCCCAGGCCTGTGCTCTGAGCCCAGCACCCCCCTCACACACAGCCAGCCCTCTGTTTGACTCCTTCACCACCACCCCCATGACCCCAGCCCTGACTCTGGCACCCCCACACATACCCAGACCCCCCACACCCAATGCCCTGACACCTGCACCCCCCTCACATGCCCCTAGCTCTCTGCCCTGACTCTTGCACACACACCCACATCCTGAATCTTGCACCCCCACATCCCCACTCCCACCCTGAGCACCAAACGGGAGCTCCTGCACCCCCCCCCCCACATTCCCACCTGCACCCCTCACACCAAATGGGAGCTGCCCAGGTAAGCGCTCCACACCCAAACCTCCTGCCCCAACCTTGAGCCCCCTCCCTCATTCTAGCTCCTGGCCAGACCCTACACCCCAACCCCCAGCCTGCTCCTTCACCCCCAGCCCTGTGCTCAGTGCACTCCCACCCTCAGCTCAGTGCAGAGAGAGAGGAAGAGAATGGGCCAGAACCAGGGAGAAGGTAGGTACCCACCAGGGCCGGCTCCAGGCACCAGCTTGGCAAGCTGGTGCTTGGGGTGGCCACTCCGGACAGGGGCGGCAGGTCCAACTATTCGGCGGCAATTCGGCAGACAGTCCCTCACTCCCGCTAGGAGCGAAGGACCTTCCGCCGAATTGCCGCCGCAGATCGCGATCGCAGCTTTTTTTTTTTTTTTTTTTTTTGTGGCTGCTTGGGGCGGCCAAAACCCTGGAGCTGGCCCTGGTACCCACTGTATGTGCGCAGGGCCGGGATCCCAGACCGGCAGCGAGCTGAGTGGGTCCGGCAGCCGGGATCCCAGCTGGCAGGAGCTGGTGGATGGAACCCCTGAGCGGCAGTGGGCTGAGCTGCTCAGCCCATTGCCGGTCTGGGGTCCCGGCCGCCGGCCCCGCACAGCCTGCTGCCGGTCTGGGATTCTGGCTGCTGGTCTGGGGTTCTGGCTGCTGGCCCCTTGCCAGCCGCGGTCCCGGCCGCAGGCCCCACTCAGCCCACTGCCGGCCTAGGTGAACAGAACCCCAGACCGGCAGCGGGCTGAGCGGGCCGGCGGCGTAAGATCAACATTTTAATTTAATTTTAAATGAAGCTTCTTAAACATTTTGAAAACCTTGTTTATTTTACAATATAACAATAGTTTAGTTATATAATATATAGACTTATAGAGAGAGACCTTCTAAAAAACATTAAAATGAATTACCGGCACGTGAAACCTTAAATTAAAGTGAATAAATGAAGACTCGGCACATCACTTCTGAAAGGTTGCCAACCCCTGTCCTAGGTGTTTGAGTCCAGCTGGAAACATGTAAAAACTATTCTCTGTTGGATCGTACATGAACTTGTTTGGAACATCAAGTACAATACGGACAATTACTCATGCAAAAAATTCCAATTCGGAAAGCTTAAATGCAATGCTCCTTTAAAAGCCAGAATTAACTATGTCAGTGTTAGTAACTTCAACATAAAGCAAACTTTTCTTAGTATATTTTTCATATTTCCTGAATATCTTTAAAAATTGCCTCCTAAAGAACTGTTAATTAAAAGAGGAGGGAAAAGCTGAAGCGTGAAATTGTGTGAAATTTGGTTCCAGTTGGCTCTCAGCTTCATCCAAGACCTACTTAGCTACCAGTAGGCCTTTGTTTCCTTCTTTTGCTTTGGTTATAAGGATGTTATTGTGAATTAAATGGAGATAGTTTTGTCCAACATCATTTGAGACTTGTTTTGTAGCAATGATATATAGATAGATTAGATGTACTAAGTAAGCTTAACTTACCACTACAGTCTATGACTGCAGAGTACCTCAAAGAAAATTATCAGTCTTGCTTATCTTAATGAGTAATCTGAAAGTCATCACATCTTATTTATCTCTGCAGGGAAAGGTGGCTGTGCAACTTGTGCTTACATCTTATATATGAAATAACCTATAAGTTTTACAGTAGTCCAGTCCTGCTCCGATTGGAGTTAATAGGAAACTTGTCAACGACTTTAATGGAAGCAGGATTCAGCCCAGCTGATGTTGATGTGAGGCACCGAACTGATACTCTAGGTGTAAGAGATCTACTCATAGCTTTTCCACAGACACTTTTTTTGTGACCTAGGGCACGTACTCTGTGCTTCAGTTCCCACCTGCAAAAGGAGTAATACTACTTTTCTTCACAGGGCACAGCGAACACAGACCCCCATGCTACTTTAACAAGTGTCACTTTTCATACTAGAACCACACATCTTAACATCCTGTCATAAACTTGCTCTCCCCATCGCCCTCCAGTTCTACTGTGATTTATGTGTCAGTGCCTTCTACACTCAACACTACTAGGAAAAAGAGCAGTTACTGCAAGTCTCAGCGAGGGGTTGCAAAGATGATTATAAGACACTTTTGTGTTTGATGCCATTCTGACATGGGTCCAGTCCCAGGCAAAAGCTAGAGCACCCTTTGTAGTAGCTCTAATTTACAACTACTGCCAACAGCTCCCTGGGGCCTTTATGGCAACAAAGGTTGCCAGAACAAACAGGTTCCCTGGCAGCAACTTCTTTACTATGCCTTCTATGCCAGACGCTAGGCAACTGGTATGAATGAAATAGCTGGCCTCCACTTTTGCCTGGAGTTCTAGATAAACAGGCTGTGGAGTCCAAAAACAGTGGTGCTCATTTTTATACAATTGTTATTGGTTCCTTGTGGCACTTCCTGGTTCCTGCCAAAATAGCTACCCCAAAGAGAAGTGGTCCTAATGGCATTTCTTCCCTAGCTGGAAGTGAAAAGTAAGGGAAGTATTATGAGAGCCTGTTTTTGTGACAAATCCAGTCCAAGTCTGCAGACTCCAAAAAGTTGGATAAGCATCGAAACTTAGGGGCACCACCTGCTGGTACTGAACCTTTGGAGAGTCTAATTGCTAATGAAGAGCTCTTGCTTGTCATTAGAAGTGATAGACTTTATTTATTATGACAGTTCATTTTACATGTGTGCATCACTAAATATTCACTACCCTATAAATTCTTTCCTCGGGCAGGTGGGAAAAGGGTTTAAATGGCATTCAGCTTTGTTGCTGTTTAGTTTGAGGAGACCATCAGTTAGAGCTACACAAGCTTATGCTTCCTAGAGTCTTCATCAAGGGACTTTCCCGTTAGAATAGAAAGAAAATAGGAGAGTGAAACCTCTGGGGCAAGAGGAAAAAAGAAAAACATTTCTGGCAGGATTATTTTTTTTAAACTTGCTGAGCGCTTTCAAGTGGCGGAGGAAAGGATTAAAAGTAAAGAATGTTAAAGACAAATTGAAGTTGATGC